>NC_054478.1:20043916-20402666 GCF_017639515.1 Carcharodon carcharias | reverse complement strand
GTGACAGAAGCTCTGTTCGGGCAGGTAGTGACCTTTATGCTTTACCGTGTGGACAAGGCCAGGCTGAGTGAACCAGAGGCTTTGCAGCGATTGCTGAGTTCTTCCATGTCCAGGGTGCAGTTGATTGCACACATGTGGCCATCAAGGTGCTAGCGGGTCAGCCCGGTGCCTTTGTCAGCAGGAAGGGATTTCACTCCATGAACGTGCAGATAGTGTGTGATCACAGGATGCAGATTCTGTAAGTCTGTGCAAGATGCCCAGGCAGCTCCCTTGACGCCTACATCCTGAGACACCCCCAGGTGCCGAGGCTCTTCAGTGCTCCAGCCCGGCTGGATGGATGGCTGCTGGGTGACTAGGGCTATAGGTTGAAAAGGTGGCTCATGACAGCTCTCCACCTGAGAACAGAGGCAGAGCAGCGGTACAACAGGAGACCTGTCTCCACAAAGGCGGTGGTAGAGAAGACCATAGGCTTTCTCAAGATGCCCTTCCGATGCCTGGACCATTCAGCGGGTGCACTACAATACCCCCTGAGTGGGTATCACTGATAGTGGCTGCATGCTGCGCTCTCCACAATCTGGCACTGGCAAGGGGGGACCCTCTGGAGGAAGAGGATCGTGGCACAGCTGCACAGTAGGTGAGGAGAATGCTGAGGGCCTGGATCCAGACCTCAGTAACCTCCAGGGAGGCAGGGACACCAGGGACACTTTGATCCAACACTCCTTCAGCTAGGCTACCGAAGATCAGCTTCAACCTACTGCCAGGGCTGCCACCTCCACCCCAGATGTCTGAAAGGACCCTTCATTTGCACCCAAAGCCCACTCAATGCCTGTGCAATAAAGCATCCAGCCCCCCACATTCAGCATTACATACTCAGGCCACCAGAACCAAAGCAAATTTAATGTTATTGTCACATTGAAAGCATAATGACATTACCATTACTGGTGTCGATGTCCACACCAGCAGACATATAAACCAAACATAAATGAACAGAAAATCACCCGTGAACTGTCCCTCTGGTGCTCATGGTGCCTTTAACTTATGCTACCGAGTGCTGCGTCTTGATGCCCCCCTTCACTGGCAGTGGCATTGGAGGCAGCTGCTGACCCCGGTGTCCTGTTGGCTTTGATGACCTTGGAGCCTGTGCTGACCCTGCCTGGGAGGGAGCGGCCAGTGCCATGGCTGGCATCTCCCCAATCATCGCAGCCTCATCAGATGCCAAGGTCACTGGTGGAGGGGTAGAGGAGCTGCTGCTGTTATCCAGAGCTCCCTGACAGGAGCCTGCATAGATGACTAGCATCTCGTGTGCTAATGTGAGGTCACTCTGGACCTCCCTGCTCACCATTGATGGACAGGCAACTAGCTGGGATACTGGTGCCTCATCCAACTCCCACACAGGCACTGACCACCTGTGTGAGGGTTTGCAGGACTGAGCGCAGCTCCAGGAACCCCTGATTCTGCCCCTGGATCTGCCTCTCCATGAGAGTCATCACTCTGTCAATGGAGGAGGCAGTGCACTCAGCTATGAGGGTCAGCGCAGTGCACATGATCTGCATGGAATCCTTCACAACAGAGACCATGGCACGCAGACCCTAATGGATCTCCATGAGATCCTCCCGCACATCTCGCTGGACATGTGGCATCTGTCACCTAATGGATGATTCCAGAGGCTCATCATCTGCCTTCGACTGAGCATTGTCCTGGTCCCCAGCAGTTCTCCGACTGCCGCCACTCTGGGCACTCTCTGTCTCCGCCTGCACCTCAAGCGAGTGTGAAGTGCCCTCATCAATGTGCACTGACATCCTAGCTGCTGATCTTATGCCCAACGAGGTGCTGGTATCTGCGCTGGTGCCTGGTTCAGAGAGCGGGTGTGATGCAGGTGCGTGTAAAGCCCGGCAGCTCTGGCGTTAAGGGTGGCCCTTAGGGGTCCTGCGATTGAGTGCCTGCTGGCGAATCTAAGGGAGAACAAGGACATGTCATTCCTTAAAGTCATCATACTGTCACTGCGCATGCCAGGCAAGCTGGTGACACAATGGAGATCTGCATCATGGTGCCCTCGTCTTTCAATGATCAATGGGGACTCCAGGTTTGAGGCTCCCATCAATGAAGAGACTCTGCAAGAATGATTGCACAAGCTGAAACTCTCACCTCTGCGCACTGCACACTTACCTTTGTCTGACAGCCCTGCCTCTCCACACCCGGTTGCTCCAGTTCTAGGGGAGCAGCAGCAGGTTGGGTGGGTCTCTGCCTGTACGTGACCTCACCAATCGGTTATGGCTCGACTACTTCTGAAAGGACAGAGGAGCATTGATTAGCCCACTTTCTACCTGCAGAGCCATTGCAGCCTGGCCAACCCCCAGCTGAGGAACACCTGGTAAAGCACACCTGAGTTGTGGCCCTTGAGCCAAGCAGCCAGGGCTCACTCCCTTGGCCAGCCTCGGCATCATAGACAGTTGGCACTCAGACTCTAGCACCCCTGAGGTCCACGAGGGGACGGCCACACTGTAACACTTCTGTACACTGACCCATGCCAACACGGTACCCGCCCTTCCTGAGTGCAGCAGGTCATTGAACCTCTCCCGGCACTGCACCCATGCCATGGCTGCTCACTAGCGCTGCCACCCCCTCCCATGCCCTCTTTATGAGGTGCGGTGACCCCCTCCTCCCATCTCTGGGGGAGGCAAGGTTGTGGCTCCTGGCAGCCACCTCCTCCAGGAGGACAGCAAGGCCATCTGAAAAGCGGGAGGCCAGGTGCCCACCTGACCTGCCCTCCCGCCTGGGGTCTCCAGCCGCACTCGGCTCCGTCACTTGAGTTTGCCAATGCGTTCTGCCGGGATAGCCGTCCAGAGACTGCCTGTGCCGTTTTTAAACTGGCCACCAGGCAGTCATTGGGCCCTGGTGGCTGACAGGCCCTCCCCCCTGCTTGGTGCTTCCTGACCAATGGGGAGCCGCGTTTCATGCTGGATGGTCTTTAATTGGCTCGCCAGCTTGAAATTGTGGTCGGGGCGCCGGCTGCGCGCGGCGGCCATTTCCCTGACGATCCTGGGCCCACCGACCACACCCATCTGCTGAACTCAAAACGCTGCCCAATTTGTGTGAGTGAATGTGTGTGTGTGAGCCTGAATGTGAGTGTATGCGTGTGTGCGTGCATGTGCATGTGTGTGTGTGCGCGTGTACGTGCGTGCGTATGTGTGTGTGTGTGTGTGTGCACGCGTGTACATGTGTGCGTATGTGTGTGTGTGTGATGTGCATGTGTGTGTGCACGTGTGTACGTGCGTGCGTATGTGTGCATGCATGTGTGTGTGTGTGCGCACGTGTGTACGTGCGTGCGTATATGTGTGTGTGTGATGTACATGTGTGTGTGCATGCGTGTACGTGCATGCGTATGTGTGTATGTGTGTGCATGTGTGTGTGTGCGCACGTGTGTGTACCTGTGTGAGCATGTGCGCCTATGTGCGTGTGTGTGTGTACCTGTGCATGTGTGTGCATGTGTGTGTGTGTGTGTACCTGTGTGAGCATGTGCGCCTGTGTGTGTGTTTGTGCGTGTGTGTGTGTACCTGTGTGAGCATGTGCGCCTGTGTGTGTGTTTGTGCGTGTGTGTGTGTGTACCTGTGCATGTGTGTGTGCGTGTATGTGCGTGTGTGTGCATGTGCATGTGTGTGTGCGTGTACATGCATGCATATGTGTGTGCATGTGTGTGTGTGTATGTGTATGTGTGTACCTGTGTGAGCATGTGCGCCTGTGTGTGTGTTTGTGCGTGTGTGTGTGTACCTGTGTGAGCATGTGCGCCTGTGTGTGTTTGTGCTTGTGTGTGTGTGTACCTGTGCATGTGTGTGTGCGTGTACGTGCGTGCGTATGTGCATGTGTGTGCATGTGCATGTGTGTGTGCGTGTACATGCATGCATATGTGTGTGCATGTGTGTGTGTGTGTGTGTATGTTTGTACCTGTGTGAGCATGTGGGCCTGTGTGTGAGTGTGTGTGTGTGTGGAGGGGAGGGGGTGGTGCTTACAATATAACATTTGTCAACTGTGTAAACTCCATTACTAATGCCAGCCACCACTATCTTGAATGCTCGTAAAGCACCAGCCAGTAATGGGTAACGGCAGCGCAATCCCTTCACCAAACATCTCCTCCCTTCACTCACTCTTGTGTCGGACCTGCTGGACTGTGGGTCCTTAACGAGAAGCTGATGGGGTCGTTCTTGAACTGCTGGAGTCCACGTGTTGTAGGTACACACACCGTGCTGTTAGGGAGGGAGCTCCAGGATTTTTGACCCAGCGATAGTGAAGGAATGGTGATATATTTTCAGACTCCCAGAAGGCATTTCATAAGGTGCCACCTCAAAGGTTATTGCAGAAATAAAAGCTCATTATGCAGGGGGTAACATATTGGCATGGATAGAAGGTTGGCTGTCTAACAGGAAACAGAGTTGGCATAAATGGGTCTTTTTCTGGTTGGCAGGATGTGATGAGTATTGTGCTAAAGGGATCAGTGCTGGGGTCTCAACTTTTAACAATTTATATAAATGACTCAGATGAAGGGACTGAAGGAATGGTAGCTAAATTTGCTGATGACACAAAGATAGGCAGGAAAGTAAATTGCGAAGAGTAAGGAGGCTCCGCAG
This sequence comes from Carcharodon carcharias, assembly GCF_017639515.1. Classification (NCBI taxonomy): domain Eukaryota; kingdom Metazoa; phylum Chordata; class Chondrichthyes; order Lamniformes; family Lamnidae; genus Carcharodon; species Carcharodon carcharias. Next base: position 20,398,044 of record NC_054478.1, on the reverse strand, counting down.
TAACAGAGATAGGTTAAGTGAGTGGACAAAGGTCTGGCAAATGCAGCATAATCTGAGCAAATGTGAAATTGTTTATTTTGGCGGGAAGAATAAAATTGAAGTTTATTTTTATTCATTGGGTGTGGGTGTCGCTGGCTCTGCCAGCATTTATTGCCCACCCCTAATTGCCCTTGCTCAGAGGGCATTTTAAGAGTCAACTCCATTGCTGTGGGTCTGGAGTCACATGTAGGCCAGATCAGGTAAGGATGGCAGATTTCTTTCCCTAAAGGACATTAGTGAACCAGTTGGGTTTTTACAACAATCAACAATGGTTTCATGGTCATCATTAGACTTTTAATTCCAGATTTTTATTGAATTCAAATTCCACCATCTGCTGTGGTGGGAATTGAACCCAGGTCTCCTGGGTTTCCAGATTACCAGACCAGCAACAATACAGTTACACCATCACCTCCCCGTAAATTTAAATGGTGAGAGATTACAGAGCTCTGAGATTCAGAGGGATCTGGGTGTCCTAGCACATGAATCACAAGAGGCTAGTATGCAGGTACAGCAGGTAATTAGGAAAGTGAATAGAATGTTATATTTATTGTGAGGGGAATGGATCACAAAAGTAGGGAGATTATGCTTCAGTTGTACAGAGACCACATCTGGAGTATTATGTACATTATTGGTCTCCTTATTTAAGGAAAGATATAAATACATTAGAAGCAGTTCAGAGGAGGCTTCCTAGACTAATACCAGGAATGGGCAGGTTGTTTTATGAGGAAAGGTTGGACAGGTTAGGCTTGTATCCACTGGAGTTTAGAAGAGTAAGAGGCAACTTAATTGAAACCTTTAAGATCCTGAGGGGTCTTGACAGGGTGGATGTGGAGAGGATGTTTCCTCTCGTGGGAGAATCTAGAACTAGGGGTCACTGTTTAAAAATAAGGGGTCATCATTTAAGACACAGATGAGGAGAAATTTTTTCTCTCAAAGGGTTGTAAATCTTTGGAACTTTCCTCAAAAGACAGAGGAAGCGGAGTCTTTGAATATTTTTCAGGTAGAGCTAGATAGATTCTTGATTAACAAGTGGGTGAAAGGTTGTTGGGGGTAGGCGGGAATGTGGGGTTGAAGTTACAATCAGATCAGCCACGATCTTATTGTATGGTGGAGCAGGTGTGAGGGCTGAGTGGCTCATTCCTGCTTGTAATTCGTATGTTCGTAGGCTAGGATGGTATGTGGGTTGGAGGGGGGTCTTGTCAGGCGGTGGTGTTCCCATGCATCTGTTGTCCTTATCCTTCTAGATGGTAGAGGTCGTGGATTTGGAATGTGCTGTTGAAGGAACTTTGGTCAATTGCCGGGATGCATCTTTTGGTTGGTACACACTGCTGCCTGGCACTGTGCATCGGTCATGGAGGGAGTGAATGTTTAAGGTGCTGAATGGAGTGCCAGTCAGATGGGCTGCATTGTCCTGGATGGTGTCAAGCTTCTTGGATTTTGTTGGAACTGCACTCATCCAGGCAAGTGCAGAGTATTCCATCAAACCCGTGACTTCTGCCTTGTAGATGGCGGACAGGGTTTAGGGAGTTAGGAGGCGAGTTACTCTCTGCGGAATTTCCAGACTCTGACCTGCTCTTGTACCCACAGTATTTATATGGCTAGTCCAGTTCAGTTTCTGGTCAATGGTAACCCCCAGGATGTTGATAGTGGGGGATTCAGCACTGGTAATGCCATTGAATGTCAAGGAAGATTGTTATATTCTCTCTTGTTGGAGATGGTCATTGCCTGGCACTTGTGTGGCTCGAATGTCACTTGCCACTTGTCAGCTCAAGCCTGGATATTGTCCAGGTCTTGCTGTATTTGTACATGGACTGCTTCAGTATCTGAGGATTCATGAATGGTGCTGAACATTGTGCAATCATCAGTGAACATCCCCACTTCTGAACTTATGACAGAAGGAAAGTCATTGATGAAACAGATGAAGATGTTTGGGCCTAGGACACTACCCTGAGGAACTTTTTAAAAATTTTTTTTTATGGATGTGGGCATTGTTGGCTAGGGCAGCACTTACTGCCCGTCCCTAATTGCTCTTGAAAAGGTAGTGGTGAGCTGCTTTCTTGAACTGCCATAGCCCCTGTGGTGTAGGTACACCCACAGAGCTGTTAGGGAGGGGGTTCTACAAGACACACTGCAGTGATGTCCTCAAACAGAAATGATTGACTTCTAAAAACCATAATCTCCCTTTGCAATAGAAATGACTAACCAATGGAGAGTTTTCCCCTTGATTCCCATTAACTCCAGTTTTAATAGGGCTCCTTGATGCCACATTTGGTCAAATACTGCCTTGATGTCAAGGGCAGTCAACTCTCACCTCATTTCTGGAGTTCAGCTCTTTTGTCCATGTTTGGATCAAGGTTGTAATGAGGGTAGGGGCTGAGTGGCCCTGGCGGAACACACACTGAGTGTCAGTGAGTAGGTTACTGCTGAGTTAGGGTCACTAGATATCAACGTCTTCCATCACTCTGCTGATGTTTGAAAGTAGACCGATGGGGCAGTAATTGGCCGAGTTGGATTTGTCCTGCTTCTTGTGTACAGGACATACCTGGGCAATTTTTCACATAGCCAGGTAGATGCCTGTGTTGTAGCTGTACTGGAAGAGCTTGGCTAGGGGCATGTCAAGTTCTGGAGCACCAGTCTTCAGTACTATTGTCGGAATATTGTCAGGGTCCATAGCCTTTGCAGTATCCAGTGCCTTCAGCCATTTCTTGATATCACGTGGAATGAATCAAATTGGCTGAAGACTGGCATCTGTGATGCTGGGGACTTCCAGAGAAGGCCAAGATGGATTATCTACTCAGCACTTCTGGCTGCAAATGCAAATTATCTTTTGCACTGATGTGCTGGGCTCCCCCATCATTGAGGATGGGGATATTTGCGGAGCCTGCTCCTCCAGTGAGATGTTCAATTGTCCACCACCATTCACGACTGGATGTGACAGGACTGCAGACCTTAGATCTGCTCCATTGGTTGTGGGATCACTTAGCTCTCTCTATCGCTTGCTGCTTCCACTATTTGGCATGCAAGTAGTCCTGTGTTGCAGCTTCACCAGGCTGACACCTCATCTTTAGGTATGCCTGGTGCTGCTTCTGGCATGTCCTCCTGCACTCTTCATTGGACCAGGGTTGATCCCCGGCTTGATGGTAATGGTAGAGTGAGGAATATGGTGGGCCAAGAAGTTACAGATTGTGGCTGTATACAATTCTGCTGCTGCTGATGGCCCACAGTGCCTCATGGATGCACAGTTTTGATGGGTCTGTTCAAAATCCACCATTTAGCACAGTGCTGGTGCCACACAACATGATGGAGGGTATCCTCAACGTAAAGGCGGGACTTTGTCTCCAGAGGGATTATGCGGAGGTCATGTGGAACCTGATACCAGCCCTGACGATAAGCTAACACGCCAGGCTGGAAATGGAGTGCTTTTGGTCTGATATCTGCTCTATATGCTGTCCACATTATTCCGTTCACACAGTTTATGTTAGAATCAGAGCTATAGTTTGCACGGCTGACTAAATTTGCCATGAGGGGAACAATGTGTCTTTGATAGCACGACCATAAGACGTAGGAGCAGACAGAGGCCATTCGGCCCATCAACTCTGCTCCGCCATTCAAAGAGATCATGGCTGATCTGATAATCCTCAACTCCACTTTCCTGCCTTTTCCCCATAACCCTTGATTCCTTTACCAATTAAAAGTTTGTCTGTCTCAGCCTTGAATATACTTAACGACCCAGCCTCTGCAGCCCTCTGTGGTAAAGAATTCCATAGGTTCACTACCCTCTGAGAGAAGAAATTCCTCTTCATCTCTGTCTTAAATGGGTGACCCCTTACTCTGAGATTATGCCCTCTGGTCCTAGACTCCCTGACAAGGGGAAACAGCCTCTCAGCATCTACCCTGTCAAGCCCCCTAAGAATCTTACATGTTTCAATAAGGTCACCTCTCATTCTTCTAAACTCCAATGAGTACAGGCCCAACCTACTCAACCTCTCCTCATAAGAAAATCCCTCCATACCTGGGATCAACCTGGTGAACCTTCTCTGGACTGCCTCCAATGCCAGTATATCTTTCTTTAGATAAGAGGACCAAAACTGTTCACAGTATTCTAGTTGTGGTCTAACTAGTGCCTTTTATAGTTTTAGTAAGACTTCTCTATTTTTATACTCCATTGCCTTTGAAATAAAGGCAACATTTCATTTACTTTCCCTATTACTTGCTGAACTTGTATGCTAGCTTTTTGTTATTCATGCACGAGGACCCCCAAGTCCCTCTATGCTGCAGCTTTCTTCAGTCTTTCTCCATTTAAATAATATTCAGCTCCTTTATTCTTCCTGCCAAAGTGCATAACCTCACATTATATTCCACCTGCCAAGTTTTTGCCCACTCACTTAACCTGTCTAAATCCCTCTGTAGACTCTTTGTGTCATCCTCACCACTTACCTTCCCACCTATTTTTGTGTCATCTGCAAACATGATGATAGTACATTCACTTCCCTCATCCAAGTCATTAATATATGTTATAAATAATTGTAGTCTCAGAACTGCTCCCTGTGGCACTCCATGAGTTACAGGTTACGATCCTGAAAATACCCCCCTTATCCCAACTCTCTGTCTTCTATTGGTTAACCAATCCTCTATCCATACTAATATACTACCCCCCCAAACACCATGGGCTCTTACCTTATTCAGTAGCCTGATGTACAGTACCTTACCTTTTACAAGTCCAAGTATATTACATCTACTGGTTCCCCTTTATCTATCCTGCTTGTTATCTCCTCAAAGAATTCTAATACATTTATCAGGCATGATTTCCTTTCATGAAGCCATGCTGACTCTGCTTGATTATGTTATGCATTTCTAAATGTCTGCAATTACATAGAAACATAGAAAATAGGAGCAGGAGAAGGCCATTCGGCCCTTCGAGCCTGCTCTGCCATTCATTATGATCGTGGCTGATCATCCAACTCAATAGCCTGCTCCCGCTTTCTACCCATATACTTAGATCCCTTTCGTCCCCTAGAGCTATATCTAACTCATTCTTGAAAACATACAATGTTTTGGCCTCAACTGATTTCTGTGGTAACGATTTCCACAATCTCACCATTCGCTGGGTGAAGACATTTCATATCATCTCAGTCCTAAATGGTCTACCCCTCATCTTCAGACTGTGGTCCCTGGTTCTGGACTCCCCCATCATCAGGAACATCCTTCCTACATCTACCCTGTCTAGTCCTGTTAGAATGTTATAGGTTTCTATGAGCTCTGCCCTCATTCTTCTGAACTCCAGTGAATATAATCCTAACCGACTCAATCTCTCCTCATTTGTCAGTCCCACCATCCCAGGAATCAGTCTGGTAAACCTTCGCTGCACTCCCTCTATAGCAACAACATCCTTCCACATCCTAGACTCTAATATTTTCCCAATAATGGAAGTTACGTTAACTGGCCTATAGTTACCTGTTTTTGCCTCCTTCCCTTTCTGAATAATGATGTTACATTGCCAGTTCTGCAATCTTCTGGGACTTCTGAGAATCTAACGATTCTTGCAAGATTACTACCAGCGCATCCATTATTTGTGTAGTTACTTCCTTTACTATCCTAGGGTGCAACCCATCAGGTCCAGGGGACTTATTGCCCTTTAGCCCCATTAGTTTCCCTGGTATTTTTTCTCTAGTGTTAGTTATTGTGTTTATTTCTTCCCCCCTTTTCTCCTTGATTATTTAGTATTTTTGGAATGCTATTAGTGTCTTCTAATGTAAAAACTGATGCAAAGTATTTATTCAATTCCTCTGCCATTTCCTGGTTCCCCATTATTATTTTCCCAGCCTCATTCTCTAAGGGGCCTATGTTCACTTTGGCTTCTCTCTTCCTTTTTATATATTTAAAGAAGCTCTTACTGTCCATTTTTATATTACTTGTTAGTTTACTCTCAAAGTTTATTTTCTCCCTCTTCATTATTTTTTTGGTCATCTTTTGTTGGTTTTTAAAACTTTCCTAATCCTGTCTTTCCGCTAATCTTTGCCACATTGTATGTTTTTTCTTTCAATTTGATATTGTCCTTAACTTCCTTGGCTCACCATGGTTGGTTTATCCCCTTCCTTGAATCCTTCTTCCTCACTAGGATATATCTTTATTGTGAGTTTTGAACTATTTTCTTAAATGTCTGCCATTGTTCATCAGCCGTCTTTTCTGCTGAACTCCTTTCCTAGTCAACTCCTGTCAACTCTGCCCTCATGTCTTTGCAATTATCCTTTTTTTAAGTTTAGTACAGTTGTTTCTGATCCAAGCTTCTCACTCTCAAACTGAATGCTAAATTCTACTATATTATGGTCACTAATTCTTAGGGGATCTTTTACCCTGCGATCATTTATTAAACATTCATTATATATTACCAGATCCAAAATAGTCTGATCCCTGGTTGGATACATAATGTTCTAGGAAACTTTCCTGAATAAACTCTATGAATTCTTTCTCGTGGCTACCTCTGCTAACTTGATTTTCCCAATCTACATGAAGATTAAAGCCACCCATGATTAATGTACTGCCTCTTTTACGTGCCCTCATTATCTCCTGATTTATTCCCTAGCCTACACTATAAATACTGTTAGAGGGCCTATAGACTACTCCAGTATCTTTTTCCCCTTGTTATTTCTTACTTTCACCCATATGGATTCTGCATCTCCCGATCCAAGATCATTTCTTGCTATCACGCTTATTCCACCTCATACTAACAAAGCTACCCCACTACCCTTTCCTTCCTGCTGTCCTTTCAAAAAGTTACATATCCCTAAATATTTAGTTCCCAGCACAATGATCACTCAAAGCTAATATTTGGATGTTAAATTTTCAAGACATGTGAAAATCCTCAATTTTAATCTCATCGCCAATGGTGGCCATGCCTTTGGCTGCCTTGGTCCTAAACCCTGAAATTGCCTCCCCAAACTCCATTGGAGTTTAGAAAAATGCAATGTGATCTTATTAAAATGTAAGACCCTGAGGGGAGTTAACAGGGGGATTGTAAAAGGATGTTTCCACTTGTGAAAGAGAATAAGAACTAAGGAACAGAGTTTAAAAATAAGGGGTCTCTCATTTAAGATGGAGATGAGGAGAATTTTTTTTCTCTCAAGGAATAATGAATTTTTGGAACTCTCTTATCCAGTGTTATGATATGGTGGATGGTAAATACTGAGTTGCTCTAACCCCAGAGGGAAACTTGAAGCAGCTGCCGAAACAGTTTTTGCAATTTGTATAGTATGAGGAACAGTTCTGAAATCAGGAGATAATGTCCCAGACTACTTGTGATAGTTTTATAGTAAAGTAAACATTTATTAAAAGAATAAAGAAAAAACAAATAAAACATAATTCATTTACACACATGAATGGCTTAACATAGTAAACAGTACTTTAAGACAGTTCCACAAATCTTAACTATCCTCAGAGCTAACCCTTCCCTTCTCTGTTCAGCAACTATCCTTATAGATTATAGAATCTATAGAAGTCAGTAATTTTTACTACACAGGGTGTCCTCTGAGGGGTGTCCTCTGAGGCTGACAGCAACTGCTTCTTTCAGCCTGACTTTGTTCATATTGTCTTCTGACAGTTCTGACCAGCTATCCTGCTGTCTTCTGGGAGATCTAAGCAGCTACCCCCAACATCCCACTGCCCACTGCTCCCCACCCCACCAAATAGCCTTCAGTATTTGCTTAAAAGCGTTCCTTCCTTTTAATCCATCCATTGTCTTGACTTGATTCGTCTATTCTTTACATTAGCTCTTAGACTTGTAAAAACAAACTTACCATATCTTTACCTTACATACACCTTTTACAACCTGCATATATCCATCTCCCTTTGAACTACAACAACTCAATTCAAAAACACTCCTGTTATTGCTTTATGTAAAACTCTGATTGAAGTTCTTGGTTTATTAACATATCAAAACAACTTCTCACTGTTGACTTTAAACCTTTACCATCACTCTAGCTCGAAATTCAATTACAGCCTGACTTCCAGTACGTAAGAAAATGTGTCAGGGTTATTACCAACGCTGCTGAAGTGTTGTCCTATTCTGCAGATGACGATGTCCTACCAGATGCACAAGAAAGCCCTCATGTCCCCAAGATGCCTTCCCTCAGGACCAAGAATACTGAGGGAGATTGAATCCCTCAGGACTGTGACTTGAGGAGGGGAAGAGTAGGAGTTGGAGCTAGAATCTGTAGTTGTAAAAAGGCAGTTACAAAATCATAATGTAAAAACAGTTTCACATTATTGAAATAGGATAGCATACTTGGGGGGAGGTGTAGTTTAAAGAGTTAACAGATGAGATATGCTACCGTATGACATAGATGATGATGTACCACTGACACAAGTCAGTCATGTGTTGGACACTCGAGGGAGAGGTTGGAATCATGCCTAGGAGCAATGTGCCTACTCTGTAACCCGTTCAGAAGTAGTATTAATAAACAAGTGTTAAGCAGATACCAGAGTTTGTCTACAGTCTGTCTACTAACCAAGTCTCACACCGAGAGTCCAAGGTAGAACCATCTCAGAACAATCAGGAAGCATGAATCCCTGTATTCCTGCCCGATGAGATATTTATCTAGTTGCTCTTTGAAGGAGTGAGTCATCTTACCATGGATACAGTGCAACAGATGTTCACCAGGTTAATGCCTGGGATGGCGGGATTATTTTATGGGGAGAGATTGGGGAGACTGGGTCTGTGTTCAGTAGAGTTTCGAAGAATGAAACTTACAGGAATTTTATAGGGCATGACAGGGTGGATGTAGATAAGATGTTTCCACTGGCTGGTGAATCTAAAACCAGGGAGCATAAACTCAGGATAAGGGCTAGGCCATTTAGGGCTGATCTGAGGAGGAATTTCAATTTCTTCATTCAGAGGGTGGTGAATCTTTGGAATTCTCTATCCCAGAAGGCTGTGGAAGCTCAGGCATTGAGTGTGTTCAAGACAGAACTCGATAGATTTCTAGAGACTAATGACATCAAGGGATACGGGGATAGTGTGGGAAAGTGGCGTTGAGGTAGAAGATCAGCCATGATTTAATTGAGTGGTGGAGCAGCTCGATGGGCTGAATGGTCTACTCCTGTTCCTATGTTCCTATCTCAGCGTCAACCATTTTTGTTGGGCACCTATTATCTGTGGGAAATAAATACATTAGTCTCGTGGTTAAAATATTTTTCTTACCACTCACTCTCCCGGAATGTGGGTGTTACTGGAAAGGCCCAGCATTTATTACCCAACCCTAGGAGTTGGGCTGCCACACTTCTTGCAGCAGAGGTGCATCCACACTGGTATTACGAAAGGTGTACCAAGATTTTCACCCAGTGACAATGAAGGAACAGCAATCCAGAGATTGTGGGAGGAGCCTTACCACTTTTAAAAATTCTCAGAGGTCGGGGCCAATAGTGGGTGATGCCCGCTCGCCCGACTGCGCAACATGACTCAGGGCGGCCTGTCAAGAGGCAATGACCTGTCAACAGCCTCACCGGGAGAGGTGGGCGCCGCTGAAGCAGGTCGGAAAATGTGATGGCGTCTCGAGTTGGAGGCGCCCTCCGAAGATGTGTGAAACTTTAACGTTTTTTTTGCGGCCGCAGCTGCCAGGCCATCCTTGTGGAGCTTCTACTCCCTTGACTAAAAACCTGTGGCTGTTGCTATGGCCCAGAGGCAGAAGAGACTCTGAGGTGGGGGATAAACAAAGGAGGCTTCACTGGTATCCCCACACACACGCACACCCCCCCCCCCCCCACCACCACCTTCACTATTCTGCCACCTGGGGCGTCCAGAGACCTGCCGAGCTTCACCTGCGACATGGGGCCCGTACGCTGTCAGTAAGGCTCTGGTGGTTTTCCCAGGCTGGATCAAGTGGCCAGTTATTTGGCATTAATTGGCGACCTGTTGCTGCCGGGAGGGCCACATCTTCCATCGCTCACTCACCTGCCGGCCAGACTGAGCGGAGGCCGAATGCGCAGGTTTTACTGGGCCTGATCTTCCCAGCCCAGCCCCAAAGATTCTCAGCAGGCCTGACAGCATCCGCGGGGAGGAACACGCAGTTAACGTTTCGAGTCGGCGTGACTCTTCACCAGAACCATACCGACTCGAAACGTTAACTGTGTGTTCCTCCCCGCGGATGCTGTCAGACCTGCTGGAGTTTTTCCAGCTATTTCTGGTTTTGTTTCGGATTTCCAGCATCCGCAGTTTTTTTTTGCTTTTACCAAAGGCTCTCAGCTGATAAAGCTAAGAATTCTTGCTGTCAAACCCCAACTAGCTCACTCACGTCTTACAGGAAGGTAGCTCCCACCCCTGCCTGGCCCTGCCTCACATCTACCTTCAACACCACACGGCGTGGCTGACCCTTAATGCCCTCAGAGGCAACTAGAGATGGGTAACAAATGCCAGCTTTGCCCACTATTGCCCACTTTGAGGCAGAAGATCAGCCATGATCTTATTGAACGGAGCGAGGGGCAGGATCAAGGGGCCGAATGGCAGACTCCTGCTCCTAATTCGTACGTTCCCAGCCCAGTAATGGAGAGAGAGAGAGAGAGAGAGAAAAAAAGTACAGTCTCACTTCCTCTCACATCCTCAATCTCTCTGGTTAATCCTTCCCACTGGGTACACTGATCCAAACGTATGTATTCGCTGCCCTTCCCAAGTGTGATTGGAGGGGTCTTATGGTAACAGGTCATCCCCCCCCACAATGGCATTTGTCATTACGGCAACCATTACGATGCATCACCCGGTGTGTTTAGGGTTTTGCACATCAGGCGCAAGGGTCCCGTTAGTGTGACTCCTTCCCCCGCCAGTTCCTCCATCCTTTGGGACAGTTGGGAACCCTGACAACCAGACTCTATCTCTCTCTCTCTCTCTCTTCAAAACAAAAACAGAATTACCTGGAAAAACTCAGCAGGTCTGGCAGCATCGGCGGAGAAGAAAAGAGTTGACGTTTCGAGTCCTCACGACCCTTCGACAGAACTAGGTGAATCCAAGGAAGGGGTGAAATATAAGAAAAGTGTGTATGTGTGTGTGTGGGGGGGGGGGGTTGGGTGGAGGGAGAGAAGTGGGGGGGGGTGTGGTTGTAGGGACAAACAAGCAGTAATAGAAGCAGATCATCAAAAGATGTCACAGACAAAAGAACAAAAGAACACAGGGATGTTAAAGTTGGTGATATTATCTAAATGAATGTGCTAATTAAGAATGGATGGTAGGGCACTCAAGGTACAGCTCTAGTAGGGGTGGGGGGAGCATAAAAGATTTAAAAATATTTTAAAATAATGGAAATAGGTGGGAAAAAGAAAAATCTATATAATTTATTGGAAAAAAACAAAAGGAAGGGGGAAGAAACAGAAAGGGGGTGGGGATGGAGGAGGGAGGTCAAGACCTAAAGTTGTTGAATTCAATATTCAGTCTGGAAGGCTGTAAAGTGCCTAGTCGGAAGATGAGGTGCTGTTTCACCAGTTTGCGTTGGGCTTCACTGGAGCAATGCAGCAAGCCAAGGACAGACGTGGGCAAGAGAGCAGGGTGGAGTGTTGAAATGGCAAGCGACAGGGAGGTTTGGGTCATTCTTGCGGGTGTCCCAGAGGGAACGATCCCTACGGAATGCCGACGGTGGGGGTGAAGGGGAGATGTGTTTGGTGGTGGCATCATGCTGGAGTTGGCGGAAATGGCGGAGGATGATCCTTCAAATGCGGAGGCTGGTGGGGTGATAAGTGAGGACAAGGGGGACCCTATCATGTTTCTGGGAGGGAGGAGAAGGCGTGAGGGCAGATGCGTGGGAGATGGACCGGACACGGTTGAGGGCCCTGTCAACCACCATGGGTGGAAAACCTTGGTTAAGGAAGAAGGAAGACATGTCAGAGGAACTGTTTTTGAAGGTAGCATCATCGGAACAGATGCGATGGAGGCGAAGGAACTGAGAGAATGGGATGGAGTCCTCACTGGAAGCGGGGTGTGAGGAGCTGTAGTCGAGGTAGCTGTGGGAGTCGGTAGGCTTGTAATGGATATTGGTGGACAGTCTATCACCAGAAATTGAGACAGAGAGGTCAAGGAAGGGAAGGGAAAAAAATTTTTGTTTTGGATTTCCAGCATCCGCAGTTTTTTGCTTTTTTTTCTTCTCTCTCTCTCTCTCCCACGCCTCTGACAGGTGTAACAGCCTCTCCACTGGTGTCACACCTGCCCATACACCCACAGCCATGTGATCCCACTGGTCCAGCCATTATAAAGGCATTCTCGACAAATTGCTAAATCGATTTAACAAATGATCCGGCGTTCCCGGGGGGGAGAAAATCAAGAGAACGTTAAAAAAAAAAATAGCTTGTGTCATTGTGTCAGTCCAGAGATTTATTTATTGGGGTGGAGGTGTGTGTGTGTGTGTGTGTGTGTGTGTATGGGGTGGGGGGGGGGGGGTGCAGAAATTACTCGCATTCCTCCAGCACCCAAAAATTTCCAACCCTTTCAGCAATCAGTTAGCACGGGTTAATAACTCCTTGGAAACAGGGACTGAAAGACAGAACTGGCTGGATTCCAGTACCCACCTCGTCGGATCAAAGAGCCCATTCATATTCGCCAAACCTTTCCGACAGGATTCTCGGTGTCCATTGTCAAGGGGGGTGGGGAGGTGGGGGGTAGAAACCAGTGCAGAGAATTTTATCGGCTGGCTGGCACGTTGTGAAGGGTGCGCGCCTCGCTGTTTGAAATAAGGAGCAGTTGCGGTTCAGCGGGACGGTGCCTGCAAGACATCACAGGAGTCTGTTGCACAAGAAAACTTAACTGTCCCACATCCCACCAGGGGGTCCCAACCGATTTGGATTGAAGGCAAGCGTCTCTGAGTCATTGGTTCGAGTCCCCATTCTAAAGACAGGGTTACAAACACTTCAGGTGACGAGAAGGCTACCCCCCCGGCAGCTAATTCAGTTCCCTCTGTCCTGCTCTCTTCCTCGAACCTTACAGCGCCAAAGGAAGCCCGTTCAGCCCACCGTGCCTGTGCTGGCCCTGTGAAAGAGCTGTCCAACTAAACCCCCACTCCCCTAGCCCTCTCCCCGGAAACTTGCAAATATTTCTCTTTCAGATATTTTACCCAGCTCCTTTTTTGGAAAGTCACCATCGAATCTGCTTCCACCTTTCGGGTGATGTCTTCCAGGTCGCAACAACTCGCCGCGTGAACGGAACCATTTCCTGAAGCCACCTCAATTATTTTGTCAATTAGTTTATACATCTTGGCCCCCTGGTGACCGACCTGCCTGGTGGCGGTAACAGTTTCCCCTCCCAGCTGTCCAAAGCATTCTGTGACCTTGAGCGCCTCGATGAAATCTCTTCCTAAACTCCCCCAATCTAAGCAGAACAATCCCAGCTTCTCCCCGTGGCTAAAGCCCGTCCCTCATTCCTGATACCACTCTAGTGAATCTCCGCTGCTTCTACCACCTTGAGATTCTGCCCAATGTAAGGTGCCCAGAATTGGACACAAACTAGAGCCTGACCAGAGTTTTATAAAGGTTTAGCTTAAATATTGGGGTGGTGGTGTTGGGGGGGTGGGGGGGGGTGGGTGGAAAGATCATTTCAGGACCCATACATAAGGACCAGGTCCCCAGTCTGTACTTCTGGGCAGCTCACTTGCCAGAATGACTTTATAGTCGGCAGCCTTGAGCAATGGCATCAGCTGAGGATGGTGAATGAGACACGGGGGGTGGGGGTGGTGGGGGTAGGGTAGGTGGTGGGAGGGTCAATGGGAGGAGCTGCAGGCCTGACCGGCCGGATACCTCCCTGGCAAGGGGTGAGCAAGTGGGGGTGGCTAAAAGTAAAGGGGCCATCGAAAGGGGCCCACATGGGGGTCAATAAAAAAACGAGGCAACGCTCTGGAGGCATGAGAAGGGTTTTTGGCTGCAGCTGTGCCCATTTCAGCCTTGCCGATCCTTGGTAGCAGGCTGGGTTGCAGGCTCCAATACCCCTCTGACTTCCTGCCGAGAACCTGTCACCAAAATTGCTGTCGAGCTCCGGACACCAGTGAGGGGGCCAGTGCCAGGCTGGCAAAATTGCTTCATTGTGAAAAAAAATAATAACCCTTAATTGAGGCCTTAATCTCTGTGATTGGCTGTCTGTTTCCTTTGAGCATGGTGACCCACTCCTAGGAAACTTGCCTCGAGGCGGGGCAGTATTGGAGGGATATGGCGATGGGCTATTTTCCTGGCCCCTTGTCTCCAAATCTGCCTCCATGGAGCCAGGAAAACTATTACCCCCTACCCCAGCCCCATGAGGAAGAACATCCATTGTGACCTCTTGGTCACTCTTCCCTCTCCAACACAGAATAACCCATTCTCGCCCCCTACCCCGACTCCCTCACCTCCAATTCTCTCACCCCCACATTCTCTTGCTGTCTCCTGAAGGCGGTGGCTCAATATGATGTACTTCGGATTCGATTCTTTGCCAACGAGGCCAGATAATCCATGTCGAGTGGGCTATTCCACCATGGGGAGCATCGTGGTGTACTGTCCAGGAAGGTAGGAGGGGGCAAGAACAGCGATTGGGGTGATGGGTGGACCCCCATCCGGATAACACACACAAATTGGAGAGCTCCGGGTTTACTAATGTCAACAGTATATTGAAGCCAGACGCAGTGCATCCATTTTCAGAGCACACATCCCCCACCCTCCACTGCTTCCCACCTCCCCCGCCCTTCCCAACCCATCCTCATTGCCGCTACCCTGACTGGGACGCTCAAGTTGCTTCCAGTGGCCACTGGTGTACACTTGACATCTGTGGTTACCTTGGTAACTCTCTGCTTATCTGAGTCGGAAGGCTGAGGATTCAATTCTCATTCCAGAGACTTTGAGTACAATAGTCTAGACTAATGCTCAAGTGCAGCAGTGAGAGAATGCTGCACTGTTGGAGGCACTGTCTTTATAACGAGGTATTAAAGCAAGGGCCTGCCTGCTCTCGCAGGCCTATGTAGAAGATCCTGTGACCCTATTTCATAGGAGAGTTGGAGGGAATATTCCCAGTGTCCTGGCCAATATTTATTCATCAAACTGAAACGATAAATCGCCAAAAATGTTGCCTGACCCATTGAGTGTTTCCAGCATGCTATGTTTATACACCATTACAAAACAGGTTATTAGTCTATGAGATTGCTGCTTTTAGGAGCTTCTAAGATTCTGTTTGATACATTTCACCAGTGACTACGCTTCAAAAGTGCCTTTACTGGCTGCAAAGCACTTTGGGATGCTCTGAGCTTTTGAAAGGCGCTATATAAATGCAAGTCTTCCCATCTGAATCACTGCTTTTACATTAGAAACAGGCAAAAAAATTTAAAAAGAAATCATTCAAGGGCTGTGGGCATTGTTAGCAAGGCCAGCATTTGTTGCCCATCCCTAATTGCCCTTGAGAAGGTGAGTCATAGGAGCATAGGACTTAGGAACAGGTGGAGGCCATTCAGCCCTTTGAGCATGCTTCACCATTCAATAAGATCGTGACTGATCTGGTTGTGTCTCAGGTCCAATTTGCCACGTACCCCGCATAACCTTTGACTCCTTTATCTATTAATAACCCATCTAACTCAAACTTAAATAAATTCAATGACACAGCCTCCACTACTTTCTGGGGAAGAGAATTCCACACACTAACAACCATTTGAGAGGGAAAAAATTCTCCTCATCTCTGTCATAGACTGTGTTCCCCTGATCTAGTCGCTCCCACAAGTGGAAACATCCTCTCAATATCCACCCTATTAAATCCCCCCCCCCCAACCAGGATCTCAGATGTTTCAATGAGGTCACCTCTCATTCTAAACACTGATTGGCCAAACACCCAAACTGTTCAACCTTTCATCATTCCCCAGAACACCTATCACTGGTTTGCTGGGCCATTTCAGAGAGCAGTTAAGAGCCAACTGCACCGCTGTGGGTCCGGAGACACATATAAGGCTGACCAGTTAAGGATCATCTCCTCAAAAGGACCATTAGCGAACCAAAACAAAAATTCAACGGGTTTGACAGCATCTGCGGAGAGGAACACAGTTAACGTTTCGAGTCCGTATGACTCTTCAACAGAACTATAGCAAACCATATGGGCTTTTACACCAATCCAGTAGCTTCATGGTCACCATTACTGAGACTCGCTTTTTAATTCCAGGTTTTATTTAATTAATTGAGTTTAAATTCCCCAGGCTGATACAATGGGATTTGAACACAAGTCTCTGGATAATTAGGCGCAGCCCTCTGGATTACTGGTTCAGTAACATAACCTTTTATACTCCTCCTCCAGGTACCATGTGCTAAGAGGGTGTTGGCAACCATGGACTTCCATTGGATTGGTCCATGATTACGCTTGGCAAAATACCATTGCTTTCTGCAGCATGGCTGACCAGGACACTCTCCTGCTCTTATTACCTGCTGCATTGTAAGGATTTACAAGCTGATAATCAACCTGTTTGGCCACATTATGCTCACGCCTTCCTTGGCCATCAAGCCCTGAAGTGGGACTTGAACCTGGCACTCCTAGCCCAGAGGCAGGGACACTACCCACTGTGTCACAACTCACTCAACCGCTAGGCTACCATACCATAAATTGTTGCGGGGGAAACAAAATGAAATATGTTGGAACACTCTGCCCACACTCTGGCCAACAGAGCCAGTGTGTTATCTCTTGGGCAATTATCTGAGCTAGAGGCATTTCAACCTGTTCCCTTTCTCTCTTTTGATCATACAATGGCCCCCTCCCTCATCCCCTGTGGTTCTAATTTACCTGACCAATCAGCAGCCTTTTTCTCCTGTGGTCGAAATTGTTGTGATCCTTTGAAATTTGGTCTTCTTGTGCTTGTTCTGATGAGCACAAGATGAAAAGTTTCAGGGACATGTCTTTCTTTTCAGCAATATTCAAATTCAATACTACCAAGTGACTGTTTATTCTAATTTCTAACCACACAAGGCTGAATATCCCCTCAGCCTAACAAACCTCTGCAGTCTGATTCTCACCCCCATCCCTGCCCCCACCAGAAAGCTGCTCGTAATTTACACACCAATTTAAATATTGTGCTGGATGTGATTTCTCCGTCAAAGCATGGACAATCTGCTCAGATGAAACTCAGAAGTTAGTGATTTACTCACATGCAGATCCATCCCCTACTTCTTGCTTTGCAAATAACATATTTGCTGGACAAGCTCTGTTTGGTTTAGTATTAACTGTATCATTTACTCTTTCACAAAGCCATATTCATTCCATTACCAAGACTGCCTCTTCCACCTTCGTGACACACCGCTCCTGATCACTGCTGGAATCCTCATCAACGCCTTTACAGAATCAACTAGTCGAATGCTCTCTTGGCTGTTCTCCCGCCTTACGCCCTGAGTGAACTTGAGATTATCCAAAACTCCAGTCTCCTAACTCAATAAAATCTGGAATATAAAGCTAGTCTCAGTAACGGTGACCATGAAACTGTCATCGGTTGTCGTAAAAGCCCATCTGGTTCATTAATGCCGTATAGGGAAGGAAATCTGCTGTCCTTTCCCGGTCTGGCCTACATGTGTCTCTAAACCCACAGCGATGTGGTTGACTTTTAAATGCCCTCGGAAATGGCCCAGCAAGCCACTCAGTTCAAGGACAATCAGGGATGGGCAACAAATGCTGGCCTTGCCGGTGAAGCCCACGTCCCACAAAAGAAAAAACAAATACACCGAGTCTTCATCCATCACTCCCTGTGCTCACTGATCTCCATTGAGCAGCCCCCCACCCCAGTCTGGCATTGACTCAATATTAAAATCCTCATCCCTGCTTTCAAATCCCTCCATGTCCTCGCCCCTCTCTATCTCTGTAACCTCTTCCAGCCCCACAACCCTCCAAGGTCTCTCCATTCCTCCAATTCTGGCTTTCTGTGAATCCTTGATTTTAATCAACCCGCCATTGGCAGACATGCTTACGGCTATATAGGCCCAAAAGCCAGAATCCTACCCCTTAACCTCTCTCCACTTTTCTATCTCTCTCCTCTTTTAAGATGTTCCTTAAAATTTACCAAGCTTTTGGACACCTGTCCTGTTGTTTCCTTATGTGCCTCAAAGTCAAATTTTATTTGATAATCACTCTAGTGAAGTTCCTTGGGAAGTTTTAGTCCGTTATGGGTGCTATATAAATTGTTGCACAATCCAAGAAGCAATGATGCTCTGACTCTGATGTGGGTTATGTTACCCATGGCTTTTCTTTATTATTTCATGGGTTGTGGGTGCCAGCATTTCTTGCTCATCCCTAATTACCCTTGAACCGAGTGGCTTGCTCAGCCATTTCGGATGACAGTTAAGAGTCAACCACATGGCTGGGGGTCTAGAGTCACATGTAGGCCAGACCAAGTAAGAACAGCAGATTTCTTCCCTTAAAGGACATTAGAGAACCAAATGGGCTTTTTACAACAATCAGTGATGGTTCCATGGTCACCATTACTGAGACTAGCTTTTAATTCCAGATTTAAATTAATTGAACTCATGTCCCCAGAAAAGAAGCCTGGGCCCCAGATGACTAATGAAGTGACATTACTAATACACCACTGTTGCCCCAATATATAAGGGTGGGGTTGAGCATGAGATCAGGGCGAGGAACCAGCTGGAGCTTGTGTTTCTAACTGTTATACAGTTACCCTCCCCTACCGTAACCTGACCACCTCCTGCCCTGCTAGAAATGGTGAATGTGCACTCCACGTGAGGAAAAGATCAGGGCTCTATTCCCATCCACCTCCCTCTGCTGGTACTTGTGTGTAGCCTCAAGTGGACAAAATGCACAATGCAATTTTCAATATGCTACAATGTACGGAAATGATAGAATTGCAGAATCACAGAATTGTTACAGCACAGAAAAAGGACGTTATTCAGTCCATCGTGTCTGCACTGGCTCTCCAAATGTGCAATTTGCCTACTACCATTTCCCTGCCTTCCCCCTGTAACCCTGCACATTCTTCCTTTTCAGATAACAGTCTCATTCCCTTTTGAATAGTTCAATTGATCTGCTTCCACCACACTCTCAGGCAGTGCATTCCCAATCTTACCCACTCGCTGCGTGAAAAAGTTTTGCCTCGTCGTTTTTGCTTCTTCTGCCCAAAAAACATTCCTTAGCCACTGTTTCCTGTCACTCAGCCAATTTCATATCCATGCTGTAACTGTCCCTTTCATTCCATGAACTATAACCTTGCTCACAAGTCTGTTGTGCAGCACTTTTATCAAATACCTTTTGGAAGTCTGTGTACATCACATCAACAGCATAGCCCTCATCAACTCTCTCTGTGAGCTCTTCAAAAAACTCCAGCAAGTTAGTTGAACACAATTTTCCCTTAACAAATCCTTAAACATGATTTTCCCTTAATAAACCCAGTTCCCTTAAATAAATAGCCTTGATTATGCTTTTTATTATTCGTTCATGGGATGGGGGCATCTTGGGCTAGGCCAGCATTTATTGCCCATCCATATTGGTCCTTGAGAAGATGATGGTGAGTCACCTTCCTGAACCACTGCAGTCCCTGTGGTGTAGGCACACCCACAGTGCTGTTAGGGTGGGAGTTCCAGGATTTTGACCCAATGGCAGTGAAGGAACGGCTGATATGTTTTCAAGTCAGGATGGTGAGTGACTTGGAGGGGAACTTCCAGATGGTTGTGTTCCCAATGCATTTGCTGCTCTTGTTCTTCAAGGCAGTAGAGGTCGCAATTTAGAAGATGCTGTACTGAGGTCTTCAGAGCAAAGACCTGAGTTCCCTATACTCAGTTTCCCAGCAGGTTTTGCAGGATTTCTTATTAGAGAGACCAGACCTTCTGCCTGCACTCTGGTATACACACACTAACTGACTGCCCTCTGTTTCCCTGTCTCTTTGGACCTCTGTGAGGAATGATGGAGGTACATCACTTGAAGTGCCATTTATTAAAGCATGTCATTAGGAAAAATGTATAGCTTTAACTTGAATTTATATTTTGTATTTGGATGTTAAGAAAGGTTTTAGTTTCCTTTAAGGTTTTTGTGAGCTGGGTGCCAGGAAGCCTGGGGCCCTGTTTGTATGCATGCATTTTTAATGAGAGTTTACAACTCTTGAAGTGAAGAGATGGGTTACCAGGGGGTTAGTAAGCTTAGTGAGGTTAAAAAAATAAATTAGAACAAACTGTGCTGTTGCCTAGCGACAGGGATCTAGAGACACATAGAGAGACAGGGAAAAACGTAAGGGCAGTCAGTTAGTGTGTGTGCACCAGAGAGTTCTAATAATCTCTCTAATAAGGAACCCTGTAAGCCTGCTGGGGAACTGAATTTACGGAACTCATGTGTTTGCTCTGAAGTTGAAGTAAACAGTGAATTTAGGCTGAGGTTTCTCGGTGTCTCGGGGAGGGATACCTGCTGAAGAAAAGCATCTAGTAAATGCTTGGAAGTCTGCTGGAAGAGAACTGTTTGAAATGGATCTAACCCAAGCAAGAATCCTTGGTGTTGAGACAGTGGTAAACCCTCACTAGTGTTTTGTGTCTGTAAGGGTTGTTGGGATAAAAGGAATATCATGAGTTTGAATCATTTTCTGGTATCTGTATTGAAATCTTTCCACCTTTTTGCTCAGTGTAATATAGTTCATTTTTCTTGTTTAATAAACATTTTATTCTTTGTGGTAACAGTATACTAGCGTACTCTTGTGAATGTGTGCAGTAACTGATCTCCACGATTTAAAAAAGAAACAAAGTTAAGATTTACCAAGCCAGGTTTCACTCTAGGACCTGACTTGCCCAGTATGAACATCAGCTGGGATCGTAACAATATCTATAGATGCAGTTTGGTGCTTGTGCACACATCGTGACAAATAGCTCTGAGCTAACATGAAATATTTCAATATTCACACTGAGAGGCAGGATGGAGATAGGAAGCCCAATGTTGAACCACAAGAAGTCCAGGCTGGACACTTGACTAAACCATCACTTGTTTAGAAAACTGGCAAGAAAAACACATTTACAAAAGTAAAAATGCTTTGGATGCTGGGAATCTGAAATAAGGACAGAAAACGCTGGATACTCTCAGCTGGTTGAGCGAGGAACAGAACTAACATTTTGGCTCAAGAACCTTTTGCCAAAACAGTATCAAAACATAACTGCATCTTGCAATTTTGTTCGATATGGCCGGTTGTAGTGCCAGTGTAGAACAACAGGTGACATTTTTGATCTGAGTGAGCTCCATGTTCTCTGCTGTGCCACTGGCTGACAGCTCTCCGCACTGCAGCTCATTATTTGTCTTATCCTGATATCATTACAACAAATGGGCACTTCTGCATTGGAATATAGGAACAAGGGGCGGCCATTCAGCCCTTCGAGCCTGTTCTGCCGTTCAGTCAGATCATGGCTGATTTGTCACCCAGCTCCATCTACCCACTTTGGTTCCACGAGACTTAATACCCTTGTCAAACAAATGTCTGCTAATCTCAGCTTTGCAAAGCTCCACAGTTTTTTGGTGGAGGCAGCTTCAGATTTCCACTCCCCGTTGTGTGAAGATGTGCTTCCTGACATCACCCCTGTACAGCCTGGCTCTAATTCCTGCCCTTTTATTTTGGACTCCTGTCATCTAAAGATAGTGTCCGACCCATCTCCCACGCTTCTGCCCTCACCCCTTTGCCTCCCTCCCAGAGCGATGATAGTGTCCCCCTTGTCCTCAATTATCACCCCAGCAGCCTCCACATTCAAAGGATCATCCTCCGCCATTTTTAATTAATTTAATTTATTCATTCATTGTTTAATTCTTTTTTCCCCAACACCACCCACCCCCCTCCACACCCTGCCACCCAAAACCAGGTCACCTGTCGCTTGAACACATCACCTCTGCTTGTTGTGAAAATCAAGGCTCAATTTTCTTTTAAATTCATTCACGGGATGTGGACATTGCTGGCTGGGCCAGCATTTATTGCCCATCCCTAATTGCCCCTTGAGAAGGTGGTGATGAGCTGCCTTCTTGAGCCGCTGCAGTCCATGTGGTGTAGGTACACCCACAGTGCTGTTAGGAAGGGAGTTCCAGGGTTTTGACCCAGCGACAGTGAAGGAACGGCGATATATTTCCAAATCAGGATGGTGAGTGACTCAGAGGGGAACTTCCAGGTGGTGGTGTTCCCATCTATCTGCTGCTCTTGGCCTTCTAGATGTTAGTGGTCACAAGTTTGCAAGGTGCTGTCGAAGGAGTTTTGGTGAGTTCAATATTTCCTGCTTTAAGTCAAACTTCCTCAGGATCTCAAACGGTAAAATGCCTCACTTTCTTCAACCTTTCCTGTCGTAATCTATCCTGAACATGGCCTTCCTTCCCGATCAGCAATAATCCCTGCTTTACCTTGTCTTCTCTCTTGTATTCTGAAACTCCCACTGCAGTACTGAAGAAGTGCTGCACTGTCAGAGGTGCCTTCTTTCAAATAATTTGCTAGACCCTCCGTGCCCTCTCAGGTTGACTGAAAGGCCCTGAGGAATTGCTTCAAAGACGAGCACAAGGGTTTTACCTGATGTCCTGGCCGTTATTAACCCCTCAAGTAACGTCACTAAAAATCAATTCAGATTGCAGTTTGTGGGATCTTGCTGTGTGACAGTTGGCTGCCATGGTTTCCCAGATTACAGCAGTGACTGTACTCCACAAATATGTAATTGGGCGTGAAGCACTTTGGGGGGCTGTGAGGTAATGATAGGCACTGTATAAATGTAACCTCTTCCAACTGTGGCAGCCTTCCATCCCATAAGATGATGTTTTGTGCCATGGTGGTCAACTCTGTGTTAAACATCGCCTGGGGTGACTCAGGAGCCCCCTACTCTGGTCTGGCAGTCTCTGCCGTATTTGCTGAAGAGGGGGGCTGGGAAGGTGCACAATTCGCTGGCCCCTGTTTTCTCCGGGCCCTCTTCTCGGCCTCTTCCAAACAGTCAGCCTCCAGAGATCCTGGCCGTCAGCGATTGCCTGCCTGTTATCAGTGTCAACGTCCATCGTCTTCACATCTCACTTGCCGGTATCCTTGTGGCTGAGGCCTGGGCAGCCAGGAGGTCGTGACCCAGTGGCCAGTTCACCGTACACCGTTTGGGTATACGGCCCACCTGATGAATGTGGCCAAGCCAGCGCAGACATCGTAAGCTCTTTCACCTGGGTCTTCACAGAACACTGAGCGGTTCTGCTAAGGGAGCAGTTCAACATTTCCCCTCTTGGTGGCAGCCTTACCTGTTGTATTGAACACTGGTCGGCTGCAGTGGGATTTTCTCTCAAGTGCTTGACCACTTGAACCTCCACCAACACCCCCAACCCCACCCCACCCCACCCCACCCACTGCCAGTACGGATCAGTCAACTGCATGATATCAGCAGAGAGACTTAGCCAGCGGAGAGAGAGAGAGAGAGAGAGATCTGTACTTTACAAACCCCGATGCCAAGCAGATCAGAAAAAAGGAAATTTGATAGTATTTTTTCGCAGGATGGTGCACGGAACCCGAAAAATACATCAGGCAACCCTTTAATAAACCTTTTCTCACAGGCTACGATTTGAAGTAGTGTGAGGCCAGGGCCTGGTTAAGGTACCTGGTGGTAGCTCTTTTCTCAGAGGCTGGTGGCCTAGGGCGCTGACTCGCTCAGCGGAGGTTGATTCACCAACCTTCCTTCGAGCGAGAGCCGGGCCTGGGTCTGGCTGGAGTTGGCGGAGAGCCTCGACCATCCAGCGTCTCGTATGCGACCCGTGTCCCACCCCCCCTCCTCCCGACCCATCGGAAACTTGAAACAAAAGCACAAGGTGCTGGAAAAACTCAGCCGGTCTGAGGAGAGAGAGAGAGAGAGAGAGAGAAACAGAGTTAACGTTTCGAGCCAGCTTCTTCAGGGCTGAGAATTTAAAAATCTATAGCTTGAAGGAAGCCTCCGCAGGATCGTTGAGCTACCAGTGACTTGCTCCAACACAATAGCTGCAGCATTACAACATCGTTCTCACAGGCAGTTAGTGATGGAATCCTGAGGAAGATCTGGAATTCTCGAACTGCCTTGGAATGGGTAGATCTGAACTCAGTCCACGGTTCTGCTTTTACGTCAAAGATGATTCTCTAAATTTACCCTTGAAAAGAACAAACAAAGAGCATTTTTATTCTGCTCTTGGATCTGTCTTAAATGAGGCTGGGGCTGAGACCGCTTTCATCATTAATCTACGAAACGCAGATGGCAGTCAAGGCTGGACCATGAATTCTGCTGTTGACAGGTGTAGAGGGAGTTCTATCAGTAGCTTAGCATCCCCGTCTCCCCCCCCCCACCCCCCCTCACCCCCACCTCCCCTCTGTTCCCTGACATTTAAAAAAGAGCAGACTGGCTTCTCACTTCATACTGCTACTGCTCCACAGCTGGTCCAAAATCTGCAGCATATGTCAGCGACGGACTGACACTGAGGGTGAGGCTACCCACTCAGTGATATCATCCACAGGCTGTGCACCTAACAGTGTGCGTACAAATAATACATACACACAGACATAGATAAACAGAGAAACACACACACACACACACACATACACCCACACACACAGGCATGTACACACACAGTCATGCATACATACATAGGCACACAGACATACAGGGTGGAAACATACCAGGTTTACGCTAAGTGCGGTAGCGGGTGGGTTTCCATTGCGGTCTGGCTCTCGTTCACCTGCCACGCCATCACCTCGCCGCTTCATCATGCCGGGTGTCACATTTAAAGTCCAGCCGCGCGCACACCTCTCAGTGCTTCCAGCCCAGGGCTGCTGCACAGATCACATGACCCCGAAAGGCAAAAAGACTGCAGCACCCCCCAGGTTCAATGACGTGTTCCCCGAGCGCCTTTTGGATGCAATGGAGGTTCGCCATGATGTCCTCTACCCCTGCTCTGGCCGTGGGATGGGCAGCGGCGTCACCAATCTGGCGTGGGAGGCGGTGGCAGCGGTGGTCAGCGCTAACACCCTGCAAAAGAGGACAGCCACCCAGTGCCGCAAGAGGATGAATGATCTCCTCTGTTCCGCCAGGGTAAGTCACTCTTCTCAACAGTCTCAACTCACAGACTCACAAACCCATCGCACATCCACAGGGCCCTCACTCACTGCCAGTGCAAGGGACATCACCATTCACTCTCTCACACACACCGTCATTGTCTCACTCACCACCCACACAGGTCAGGCATACTTATCATCTGGTCTGGCAGGCATCCTGCTTACACACTCTCCATCTCTCTTCATGCAGGACAAGCTGGCACACAACAAGAGGGAGGGGTTGCAGACTGGTGGGGGAATGCCTGAAGTCAAGGTCTTCACAGACTTTGAAAACAGACCCATCCAGTTGGCTGGCAAGGATCTGGACCATTCCTGTGCTGACAGGGAGGTTGTTGGTGCTCTACCAAGTGAGAACCCAGCAGTGCAACATCCATCAGACAACCATGCCGTGAGTGATGTGTCCTGTTCCACAGTCCCTGCCATGCACTAATTATCTCCCCTCGCTTTCACAAGCACATCTGCCAAACAGCCAATGGAGTCCACGACCCAGGGCCTCCAGTCAATCCCCAAAGAAACCTCTGAAGGGGAATCTGAAGGCACCTTCATTGAAGATCCATCACAGTGTTCACCCCACTCTCCACCAGCGCAGAGACACACACCTCGGTGAGACCTAGCTTCAGAATAGCCTCAGGATCATAGTCTGGCGAGCACAGTGCACTGTCTGATCCACAGCAGGTGGAGGCAGGGACCTCCCAGGTCCCTGGCACTCGGAGGACTGCTGGAGGCCAGAACGTTGCTGAGTCCGAGTCAGGTGATGAGCCTCTGGATTCGGTCATGTCACAGTTGCTGGAGCTGCAAAGGCAAACTCAGGAACAACAGGAAGGGATGTCCGCTGCACTCCTCAGGTTGCAAGGCATGATGGAGGAGTCCGTCTGCTTTCTCTCTGCGGTGATAGCACTGGCATGACGGACGCACCAAGGTCAACACTGATAGAATGGCGGCTGCGATGGAGACCTTGGTCCAGGGTATCACTCCTGCACTGGCTGTGCGGGCAGAACTGCATCGCTGACGTCATAGTTGGCACGCGAGAGGGGTGCCGGGCAGCTCGATCTCATTCCAGCTTCTCCTTCCTCTCAATGAGTCAGCCAGAGGCCCTTGGGCACCCATAGGGAGGAGGGCCAGCAGGTGCACACCCCGGGGCCCAGGTGACTCCAGGAGTGTCCGGCCCATCCAAATCCCCTCTTCCTGTAACCTCAGCAGCTACAGCCCCATTGCCACACAGCAGGCCGGGGCTCTCCAGACCTCAGTCCTCCAGAGGAAGCCCGCCAAGGTCATAACAGACGGAGGGAGGGTTGGGGGGTTGGGGGGCGGCTGCAGTCAGCAGGCTGCCTCCACCTCTGCTGTGGATGTCCTGGGAGCACCAAGATGTAGTGGCAGGGTTAGGAAAATCAGGAAGATGTAACTCTTTTGGAGTCAACCAATTAAGCTAGTCAAGAAGCTGGAGTTGCACAGCCTGGGCACGGGAGTTAATCACTTGCCATAATTTTCACTATTGTCAATTAAGTCCCAAGAATGTCTTCCTGCCTATGGCTCCTTGTTCTGATGAGTGGTGTTCGTGTCACTCAGATACAAAATCTTTCCACGCAAGATAAAGGCAGGTGTCTCAGTCCAGGGCCTCTTCCCTGTGCTCTGTGCAGCCTTCAGACCACAGTGATGGTCCGGCCTCACACTCTCTGGACACACTCCCTGGGCCAAGGTCTCCATGGTGCTTGTCAACGCTGCCAGAATGTAGCGGGCAGGTGTCACAGAGTTCTGTCATTCTCGCTGTGTGCTCTCAGTAACTTTAAGGTGGGGCTGGGCCCCCATCTCTTCAGCAGCTGTGACCAGTGATGCTGTGCTGCAGAAGGGGTCAGGTGCTGAAGGTGGACAGAGGATCAGATGCTTTTAATTTTCGTGGCTGCGTCTCTATGATATGACCCTGATCACAGAGCGCAAGTGAGCTGCCCTCGGCCAGACTGCAGTCAGACATTCATAGATGTAATGTGAAGATCTATGGTGTCTCCTCACTGCATGTCATCATGATCCTGCACAAATCTAGCAGCTCTGAGGGACTCCAAAGCGTGCCTGCCTTGTCTGGCCAGTGCAATGGCCTCATTGCCGTCATCGTTGCCTTTGAGGACCTCCTCACCCTCATCCCCATTGATGTCCTCCTCATCAGAGGAGACCTCCATCTCCTCCTCAGCCAGCTACTCTCCCCGTTGTAGGGTCAGGTTGTAAAGGGTGCAGCAGGTGACGACAATGCACGGTACCCTCTGTGGACTATATTGCAGGGCTCCACCAGACCAATCCATGCGCCAGAACCTCATCTTCAGTATCCCAATGGTTGCGAGTTGCAGCATGAGCCTCGTTATACCTTTACTCTGCTGAAGTCTGAGGCCAACACACGGGTGTCATCAGCCAAGTCCTCTGTAAGTTGCCCATGTCCCTGAGAAGCCATCCCTGCAGCTTCTGTGGACACTGGAAGACTTCAGAGATCTGTGACCGACTGAGAATGTAGGAGCCGTGCACACTCCCTGCAGGACGCGCTTGTGGTGGTCGCACAACAGCTGCATATTTAGCGAATGGAAGTCCTTGCAGTTGGTATAGTTGACCCCTTGTTGCATTAGAGATCTGAGCGCCACATGAATGCAGTCGATGGCACACTGCACCTGTGGGAAGCCCGAGATCTGAGCATATCCAATCACTCACGCATCCTGGTTGTCCTGACCTTGGGCGAAATGCACAAAGTTGTTGTTGCCCTCATGGAGATGGTATTCGTGACCTCATTAGATGTATTTGTGGGTGGAGGCTTGTGATATCCCACAGAGGTCACCTATGGAACCCTGCAAGAGTCACTGGTGTAGAAACTGAGCGCCACTGTCACTTCACGGCCACTGGCAGTGGATGCCCTCCTTGTCCCTGTGGTGCCAAATCCTGCAGTAGCTGGCAGATGTGACCGACCAGTTCCCTGGACATGCGCAGTATTCTGCGGCACTGGTTCTCACATCAGCAGCAGGGATGAAAGGCGGTGTCTTTAGACCCTGGGTCTAGTTAGGCACTGCCCAGCCTCACTGTGGCTCTTCAGCCGTGTGTGCTGGAGCCCCAGCTGCCTCTTCTTCCACAGGGTGCTGCTCCTCCTCTGTGCAGCCAGGCACCTCAGTCACTCTCTGCATTCCACGAACATCCACTAGTTCACCAGGCTCCATGATCCTGATGTACTCCTCCTGCAGGAGGGACATGGGTCAGCATGGGTGTACCAAGACCTCTCTTGGTTAAGTATGAAGGCCCCTTAATGCTTCTTGGAGAGGGCTGGCCACCTCTTGAATGGCCAGAGATTAGTGCGGTTCACGGCTGCCCGAAACCCCGCCCACCTCTGCCCCACCCACCTCCGCCCCACCCAGCTCTGCCCCACCCACCTCCGCCCCACCCAGCTCCACCCCGCCCACATCCGCCCCACCCACCACCCCACCTACCTCTGCCCCACCCACCTCCGCCCCACCCAGCTCCGCCCCACCCAGCTCCGCCCCACCCACCTCCACCCCACCCACCACCCACCCACCTCCGCCCCACCCACCTCCGCCCCACCCAGCTCCGCCCCACCCAGCTCCACCCCACCCACCTCCGCCTCACCCACCACCCCACCCACCTCCGCCCCACCCACCTCCACCCCACCCACTTGCAACCCACCCACCTCCACCCCACCCACCTCCGCCCCACCCACCACCCCACCCACCTCCGCCCCACCCACCTCCACCCCACCCACCTCCGCCCCACCCAGCTCCACCCCACTCACCTCCGCCCCACCCAGCTCCACCCCATCTAGCTCCACTCCACCCACCTCTGCCCCACCCACCACCCCACCCACCTCCGCCCCACCCAGCTCCATCCCACCCACCTCCACCCCACCCACCACCCCACCCACCTCCGCCCCACCCACCTCTGCCCCACCCACCTCCACCCCACCCACTTGCATCCCACCCACCTCCGCCCCACCCACCTCCACTCCACCCAGCTCCGCCCACCCAGCTCAGCCCCACCCACCTCCGCCCCACCCACCTCCGCCCCACCCAACTCCGCCCCACTCCCCCCGACTGATTGGTAGCAGCTTTGGATGAAGAATCACTTTCAATTGCCTCTTTAATGGGCTTAATTGCCCAGATAATTGTCGGCGGACGCGGTTCTGACTGCTGCACATATCTGCCGAGTGAGATATTGTGCCAGTGCGCGCTGACGTCGGGATGCTCGCTCGACATCATCTCGCGCTATTTCACTGCCGGATGGGTCGGATTCGTTGCCTGCCCGTGGGACATAAAATTCTGGCCATAGTTACACACACACTTGCACGCGCATGTGCGCACACACACACACATGCACACACACACACACAAACGCCTTTTCCCACTCACTTAACCTAACTATGGCACTTTGAGGCCTCCTTATGTCCTCTTCACAATTTACTTTCCTACCTACCCTTGTGTCATCAGCAAATTCGGCAACTATACCTTTTGTCCCTTTACCCAAGTCATTTATATAAATTGTAGACAGTTGAGGCCCCAGCACTGATCCCTGTGGAACACAACTCGTTACACTCCGCCAACAATTTATGCTGATTCTCAGCTTCCTGTTAGCCAGCCAATCTTCTATCCATGCCAACATGTTACCCCCTACACCGTGAGCTGTTATTTTCTGCAATAACCTTTGATGTGGCACCTTATCAAATGCCTTCTGAAAATCTAAGTACAGCACATCCACTGGTTCTCTTTTTTTCTCAGCACATGTGACTCCTTAAAAGAACTCCAATAAATTGGTTAAACATGATTTCCCTCTCGCAAAACCATGTTGACTCTGCCTGACTGCCTTGAAGTTTTCTAAGTGCCCTGCTATAACATCTTTAATAATAGCTTCTAACATTTTCCCTATGACAGATGTTAGACTAACTGGCCTGTAGTTTCCTGCTTTCTGTCTCCCTCCCTTTTTGAATAAAGGAGTTATATTTGCTATTTTCCAATCTAATAGAACCTTCCCTCAATCTAGGGAATTTTGGAAAATTAAAACCAGTGCATCAACTATCTCACTAGTCACTTCTTTCAAGACCTTAGGGTGAAGTCCATCCAGACCTGGGGATTTGTCAGCCCGCAGACCCAACAATTTACTCAGCACCACTTCCCTGGTGATTGTAATTTTCCCAAGTTCCTCCCTCCCTTCCAGTTCCTGATTTACAGATATTTCTGGGATGTTGCTCATATCCCCTGAAGTGAAAACTGATGCAAAATACGTGTTCAATTCATCTGCCATCTCCCTACTTTCCACTATTAAATCCCCAGACTCACTTTCTATAGGACCTCTTCGTTAACTCTTCTTTAATTTCAATATCTGTAGAATTTTTACCGTCTGTCTTTATATTTCCAGCTTGCTTTCTCTCGTACTCCAATTTTTCCCCCCTTATTAATCTTTTTGTCATTCTTTGCTGTTCTTTACATTCTTTCCAATCTTCTGACCATCTTTGCACAATTATATGCCTTTTCTTTAAGTTTGATACGGTCTTTAACTTTTTTAGTTAACCACGGATGATGGGTCCTCCCCTTGCAATTTTTCTTTCTCATTGAATGTACATATTCTGTGTATCTGAATTATCCCTTTAGTCGTCTGCCACTGCACCTCTATGGACCTCTACCTTAACTTCATTTGCCAGTTCACTCTAGCTAAGATCCTGAGGGTTAATGACAGGTTGGATGTGCAGAGGATGTTTCCTCTTGTGAGAGAATCTAGAACAAGGGGTCACTGTTTAAAAATAAATGGTTTCCCATTTAAAACGGAGATGAGGTGAAATATGTTTTGAGACTTTGGAACTGTCTTCCTGAAAAACTCTGCTTGCTAGTGGAAGCAGAGTCTCTGAATATTTTTAAGGCACAAGTGGATAGATTCTTGGTAAGCAAGAGGGTGATAGGTCATCAGGAATAGGCTGGATGCAGATTTGAGGTTAGTATCAGGTCAGCCATGATCTTATTGAATGGCAGAGCAGGCTCAAGGGGCTGAATGGCCGACTCCTGCTCCTTGTTCTTATGTTCATATGTTCATAGTTGACCTTATTTAAGTTTAAAATACTAGTCCAGGACGCAATCTTCTCTCCCTCAAAGTAAATATAAAATTCAATCATATTATGATTGCTGCTACATGGGGTGCCTTCATTATGAGATTATTGATTAATCCAATCTCGTTGTACAGTCCCAGGTCCAGTATAGCCTGTTCTCTGGTTGGCTCCAGAATGTGCTGTTCCAAGAAACTATCCTGAAAACATTCCATGAGCTCCTCATCTAGGCACGCACACATGGACAGAGTTTTAAACATACACACATAGACAGTTATACACACACGCACAGACAGTTTTATGCATACACACAATGACAGTTATATACACACACACACACACACAACACACACACATACACGCACAGTTTTATACGTACACACACTGCCAGTTATGCACACGCACACAGGCACAAACACGGTTATACACATGCACACAGTACAGAAACAGTTATACACAAACACAGACAGTTATATGCACATATACACTGTTGACTCACACATACACAGACACGCACACATTCCTACATTACAAAAGTAACCAAGCAGTATTTCATTGGTGTAAAAACATTGGCATAAGAGTATAAAGACATAAGAAGCAGGAAGAAGAATATAAGAAGGCATGTTGTGAATTCATGAAGGGCGCTATATAAATGCAAGTCTTTCTTCTTTGGCTCTTTCACAAATGCAGACAGATAAGGATTGAAAAGAATGGGCCTCACAGGAGTTTAGGAGAATGGGAGCTGATCTCATTGAAATATATTAGGATCCTGAGAGGGCTCGGCAGGGTGGATTTTCCCTGAAAGGTCTTTCCCCTTGCTTCCAGGGCTGGAGCTATGGTCAGTGGTTCAGACTAAGAGGTCCACCCATTTAGGACTGAGCTGAGGAGAAATTTCTTCACTCAGGGTTGTGAATCGTTGGAACTCTCTGCCTTCTCAGGTGACAGGCATATTCAGGGCTAAGTTTGCTAGATTTTCATACTCGAAGGAAATCAAGGGAAGTGGGGTCAGGCAGGACAGTGAGGTTAATGTCAAGGATCAGCTATGTTCTTATTAAATGGAATATCAGATTCGAGGGACTGAATGGCCCTCTCCTGCCACTATGCCTTATGTTCTCATTTTATTACACGCACACACACACAGATCCAGCTCTGGAGAACGAGAGGTGTTCTCATTCAAATATACAACATTCTTACAGGGTTCGACAGGGTCTATGCAGGAAGGATATTTCCCCTGGCTGGCGGGGGTGGGGGGGGTGTTGGGGTGGGGGTGATGGTCTAGAGCCAGGTGACACATCTCAGAATAAGATCAGCCATGATCTAGTTGAATGGCGGAACAGGCTCGAGGGGCTGAATGGCCTACTCCTGCTCC
Source organism: Carcharodon carcharias (assembly GCF_017639515.1). Taxonomy (NCBI): domain Eukaryota; kingdom Metazoa; phylum Chordata; class Chondrichthyes; order Lamniformes; family Lamnidae; genus Carcharodon; species Carcharodon carcharias. The sequence continues at coordinate 20,365,568 of NC_054478.1, read as the reverse complement.
TGTTTCCTGTGTTGCTACTGTGGCTATAAGAGGAGGTGAGAGACTGGGAACTTTGCAGACAGTAACCCAGCTCCTGACACCATCTGCAAGGCACAAGTCAGGAGTGTGGTAGAACACATACACAAGTACATAGACTTTGTCATGACCAAGGATCCTACCCCCGAATCACTTATGATTGAGCTTTTAAGGAAGACATTTTTTTTTAAAATAAGGACATACAAGCAGAAGCTGGCTGAGAATGTAAGGTAACCACTTGCTGGAAAATTCCCATGTGGATTACTTGACCAACTAGTTCAGAGAGAACGGAATGTCGCACCTAAAAGGTGTGACACAGCCTACTTCAGGCAGAGACACTTCAAAGCAAAAGGTACAATGCAAACTGAACTGTAATCTCCTGTGGTTGCAGAGATAGTGGAAAATAATTACTATCTCAGCCGAAACCACCTCCTGTTGAGTTACATCCCAGACTGTGAACATGAACTGAGTTGAAAAGAAAGCTGATCTGGGTGAAAGACATGTTTGTTGTTTCCCTTCCAGGAAAACACAAGGAAAGGGTTTTTAAAAAGTCAACTGAAATCTTGTTTCTGTGTGCTAGTCTAGTGTTCTGCTCTGGTGTGTGTGTGCTGTGAATGTCACAACCGAAGAACACCATCTGGGCATCCCTGTGCTTGCAGGTAAATAGGTCCCTCCCTGATTGCTAGAAGCAAGTCACAAGTCAGCAAAGCCACAGTCAAAAAGGAAACAGGACAACTCCTTTCTGCTAACCTGCAGAACCAAGAATCTCCATCCCAACTGCTCAAGTCAGCACTAGTGGCATCACCCCAAATTATGGCTACACCATCTACTCCTCACAGACAAGCCAAAGGACTGATCCATATATCTTTTTAGCTTTTATTTTTTAACTCATTTTTTCATTTCTAACCTGTGTGTATGTGTGTTGTGTTTTTATTATTTTTTCTCGCATTTAGTAACTAATAAACTCACTCTTTCTTTGACTCAACAAAGCCTGGTTAGATTGGCTCCTTCCAAACAGTGGGAACAGGTACCCACGAGGGAAGGGATCCTTTTTAAATTAACCTTGTTGCGACCCACGGAGGGAGTTGAATAAAGAAAGGGAGCCAATTCATCCCTCCTCACCCGGGAGCATAACAATTTGGGGTACCTCGTCCAGGATCATAACAAATTGGGGGGGTCTCACCCAGGGACCAGTTGTAACAACTTAAAACACCATGTCTCCTGGCCATGCAAAATGGCCACTGGTACCTTTCTGCGCATGCGCACATCACTGCTGGAACCTACAGTCTGGAACGCAGAATGGGGACATGCAATATAGCCTAACACATACAGCAACCTATAATCCACTTACATTACTGGGATAGCGACACAGAGTTTAGGAACACTCAGCAACAAATCCTTCCCTTCTAAACCCCTGTAAAAGGAGTTTTCAAAATCCATCCATGTCAGTCCAGGATAGAAATTCACAACATGCTCTCCTCCTGCTGATAGGGCCAGTGCTGACCACGCATGTGCCTTGCTGCACATTGCCCCCTATAACAATGGCAACCTACAGCTGTCAGCAGCAAATGCAGCTCACTTAAAGACACACACATACTTGCGCACGCATACACACACACACATACACACACAGATGCACACACACACACACACACACACACACACATGCACACTCACACATGCACACCTGCACACATACACACACATGCACACACACAAACACACAAACGCATTCATATAATCTATACGTATATACTCTACTCTGATGTTATGCGGTTATAACTATTTGAAGGAGGCCCTTGCAGAATGAGGGTGTAGCATGCACAGTTACCTACACTTACACATGTACAAAGTAATGTCATTCGTACCTTTCCAAGCTGCCACTATCCCTGCCCAGAGAGAGTTCACAGGTGCATAGCCAAGTGTAGTATCTGGTTGAGATCAGCACAGATCAGGGATTGAACATACATACATACATGCGCACACGCACAAACACACGGACACATAGATGCACACACACATACACATCTCTCATGGGCCCTGCTCTCCTACCAGCTTTGTGACTCCAGTTTCTCACTATGCAGCTGATGCTTCAAGCCCTCAGGAGTAGTTCATTACACCAGAGCATTAACTGGGGCCTCTGCATTACTGGTCCAGTGACATCACCGCTATGCCACCATCCCCCCATAATTAGTCAACAACAGACGCAGACATGGCGTGAGGAAAGCTCCCAGTTGCTGTAGGAATCATAGTTGCAAAGTCACCTGCACTCACCCCATGGGCAGAATTTTGCCCTTGATGGGAGGGGCGGGCCCCGCTGCCATTTTAAGTGGGCGGGCCAATTAAGGCCCGCCCAGCGTGCCACCCAATGGGAAGCGAGAGTGCGCTTTTTCGCACATGCGAGTGAAAGAGCACACATCTCCCCGAGGCAAAGTGCTGCCTCAGGGAGATCGATGATAGTCTGTGAGACATTAAAAATCGAAAAATAAAAAAAAAAATCACCAACAGGTCCCTCTCCTGTGAAAATGTCACGCGTGATGGGACATGTTAACGAAATAAACAAAAACTTTAGTGAACGTTTTTAAAACCGAAATCAAACCTCATCCCGTCACTGGATGAGGTTTTGTGAGAAAAATCGCTTACCCGCTTGCCTTGTTGGGCCCGTGCGCCGAGCCGAAGTTCGCACGGGCCCCTCAAAATCCTGGTCGATTGGTCACTTAATGGCCTTAACGAGGCCTTTAATTAATGGTGGGGGGCACGTGGCATGCGCCCGCCGACCGAAACATCACGATGCCGCGCACTGACGTCGGGAGGCTGGTGTGACATCAGTGCGCGACATTTTAAGCACTGGCGTGCAGACTCTGCCAGCCGCACACCAGCCAGAAGATTCAGCCCCATATCGTGTTGCAAATGACTCTAACACTGGGGTTCCAAGGTGGGATTTTTCGAAAGGAACCTACCACCACCTTCTCAAGGGGCAGCTAGGGACGGGCGATAAATGCCGGCCCAGCCAGCGTACTCCCACATCCCGTGAATGAATCATATAAAAAAAAACCTCACTTGAATGAATTGATGCTAGCTGCTTCCACATTCTCCCTCAGGGGGTCTGTCCCACAGATCAAACACTCGCTCGCCAAGTTATGGGCCCGATTTTAACTCTGCAGGTGCATGAACTTCCAGTGAGTTAAAATTTCACCCATTGTTTCCACAGATTTGTCTGAATTTAACTCCTCTTCGGGTCTGGGCCACATCCTTTGGTTTCATGGATCTGGTCAAGGTGAAGTAGTCTGGCCTACATTACCCAGTACTTTGAAAAAATCCTAGAGAAAAAACACAAGCCTATCACAACTCAACCTTCTACTTTCCACTGGGAACATGCTCCATTTCCTCAAAATCCAATCCATCCATCCCCTCTCCTCTATCCTTTCAGTCGGCGCCCCAAGGCTGTGGGATCTACACCCAACTGAGTGGGCAGAAGGGACCTCCGATTAACGTCCAATCCAAAGGATGGCACATGAGACAGCGCAGCACCCCCCTCAGCACTGCGCTGGAGTGTCGGCTTGGGTTACGTGTCCAGTTCTCTGGTAAGGGGCTGGAGACCTCAACCCTCTGGCTGAAAGGGAACAGCAAGCATCAGACTGGGACAGGGAGCTGTGTATAATCCTTTCAAAGGGGGCTGCTGGATGTTGCACAGTTTGCGAGCGCTGCCAAGGTAAATGTTAGTTTTGATGGAGCAATAAAGTGAATTGAAAGCAATGAATTCAGGGAAGCAATGTTTGAAGTCCGCCTTTCAGCATCTGGAAGCCTCTATCAGCAGATTTAAAGGTACACATTGACGTCAGCAAAGTCTTTTCAAAAAGGAACTGGTCTTCTGATTCGCAATCTCCTCCCTCCTCCCCTCCCCCCCCCCCCCCCCCCCCCCCCCCCCCCCCACCCCGATACCTACCATTTACCTGGTGATGTTCCCTCTTATATCAACAGTCATTAAAGGGAGACAGTGGTTTTATCACTGGACTGCTAATCCAGGCCAATACTCTGGGGGCAGGGGTTCAAGTCGCGCCACGGCTGGTGGAATTTAAATTCAATTAATAAAATCGGGAACTGAAAGCTAATCTCAGTATTAGTGACTGTGAAGCTATTGATTATTGTAAAAAGCCATCTAGTTCACAAATGTCTGTTAGGGAAGGAAATCTGCTGCCCTTACCCTGGTCTGGCCTACATGTGACTCCAGGCCTACAGCAATGTGGGTTGACTCTTAACTGTCCCTCTGAAATGGCCAAGCAAGCCACTCAGCTCAAGGGAAATTAGGGATGAGCAATAAATACTTGTCCACGTCCCATGAAAAAAAGAATAAGTAAATAAAAAGTCTTTAGGACGTGTGTCACTGGCTAGGCCGGAATTTATTGCCCATCCCTAATTGCCCTTGAGAAGGTGGTGGGTGAGCTGCCTTCTTGAATCGCTGCTGTCCATGTGGTGTAGGTATACCAACAGTGCTGTTAGGGAGGGAGTTCCAGGAATTAGACCCGTCTGCGATGAACGAACAGCCGATACGTCCCCAACTGCGACTCGGAGAGGCCCTTGGCAGTGCCAATGCCCCGCGCGATTGTTGTCCTAGCGCTGAAGGGAAGAGTCGCTCCCGATTGCGACAGGAGCTATGAAGGAAAGCACTCATTGTGGATGTGGGAAGCAGTCAGTCTGGAAGTCGCTACAACTGTGATCTTCTCTTCAGCTGCAGTATAAATGAGAGGGGCTCTACCCAGGTTCTGCACACATACCCGAGGACCGATTTTTCACCTTAGTTACTGGTGGAGAGAAGCAGGTGCGGTGGGCTGGTCTCCCTTTGTAAGCCCCACCTCAGCTTCCCGCTCCACCCATGGTGGGTGGGTGATCCGTTATCACTGCTGCCCCTGAACATTGAAATCAGCGTTACTTTGATAAAAAGGATATGGCAGGAAGGAGGTGAGACCCCAGATGCCTGAAGCCAACCTCGTTCAAACATAAACACAAACTTAGGGGCAATCAACGGAAGAGAGTCACTATTAAATTGAGGTGTCCTTACTACGAGGTTGAGGAGAATGTGGAACTTACTACCACAGGGAGGCAAATAGTGTTCAGAGGGAAGTTTGATTTTTTAAATATTCATTTACAGGATGTGGGTGCCACTGACTAGGCCAGCATTTGTTGCCCATCCCTAATTGCCCTTGAGAAGGTGATGGTGAGCTGCCTTCTTGAACCGCTGCAGTCCATGTGGTGTAGGTACACCCACAGTGCAGTTAGGGATGGAGTTCCAGGATTTTGCCCCAGCAATAGTGAAAGAACGGCGATATATTTCCAAGTCAGGATGATGACTGACTTGGAGGGGAATTTCAAGGTGGTGATGTTCCCATCTATCTGCTGCCCTTGTCCTTATAGGAGGTATAGTAGTGGATTGGGAAGGTACTGCCTAAGGAACCTCAGTGAGTTCCTGCAGTGCATCTTATAGATGATACACACTGTTGCCACTATTCGTTGGTGGTGGAGGGTGTAAATGTTTGCGGATGACATGCCAGTCAAGCAGGCTGCTTTGTCCTGGATGGTGTCCAGCTTCTTGAGTGTTGTTGGAGCTGCCTCATCCAGGCAAGTGGGGAGTATTCCATCACACTCCTGAATTGTGCCTTGTAGATGGTGGACAGGCTTTGGGGAGTCAGGAAGTGAGTTACTTGCCACAGGATTCCTAGCCTTTGACCTGCTCTTGTAGCCACAGCATTTATATGGCTAGTCCAGTTCAGTTTGAGGCCAATAGTAACCCCCAGGATGCTGATAGTGGGGGATTCATTGAACGTCAAGGGATGATGGTTAGATTCTGTCTTGTTGGAGATGGTCATTGCTTGGCACTTGTGTGATGCGAATGTTACTTGCCACTTGTCAGCCCGAACCTGGATATTGTCCAGGTCTGGCTGCATTTGGACATGGACCTGTCCCCTCTGCCTTCCATTGTTCCCACTCCTCCACCCCCTTGCAAATCCTTCCTGCCCTTTTGCCCCCACCCCCCCCCACCCCCCCTGTGTGTTTCTTATCCACTTCCCCCTCCCCCCGATCGAAATGCTGGTCTCTATCTGAAGGTTCAGCCCTGCCTGAGTACCACTGCACAGTTGTGTCCTTCAGGGCTACAGTGGCACCCACCAGGAGCAGACCTACAACCCCCCCCTGGCAGTGTGGCCCTCCACTGGCACCGCAAAGAGGTCGGCACAGTGCTGTGGCTGGTAGGCACTCACCTCGAAGTTGCGAGTGAAGTGAGGCCTGACTGCCGCTCACCTGCTACTTCCCAAATGTGATTCAGACCATCGTGGCTTCCTGCTGGCAAGATCGGAAGACAAGCGTGCGATTCAGGCAAGCGGCTAACTTAATGAGCATTGGTGGGTTGATAATGAATGCAAATGGCATTTGTGCCACTAGTCGGCAGGATACCTGACCCGCCGTTTTAACCCACCATCGGGGGAATTGCAAGCTGGTTTTACGCCAGCAGGATTCGGATGTTTTTTTGGCTCCCGCTTGACACGAAATCCACCACTGGCAGGCAGGACGGGAAAATTCCACCCATCGTCACTCTTTCTAAGACTGTAGTTTTCAATTCCAGATTTATTAAGTGAATTTAAATTCCACCAGCTGCCGTGCTGGGATTTGAGCCCAGTGGATTAGCTTTGGCATCTGGATGTCTCGTCTGGTGACAGTAACACGATGCTGTCTCCCTACCCCAGCGCTTTGTCCGAACCAGGGAGAGGTAGAGAAGTGACGGGGTTTTCGCTGTTTGTGAAAGGTTGGGGGGAGGGTTTGGTGGGGCAGAAAAGGCAAGGTCAGGGGTAGGTTAGAGGGTGGTCAAGATTAAACGACAAAGATGTCATGGAACAAAAGGCAACGAGAGTGGGAATGATCGTGGTAAAGGAACAAAGCCCTGGTATTAATAGCTGAACAAAGATCTGAAAGCAAAATGTGAGAAGAAGGTATAGACTGGGCACGAGGGGGCAAAATGGAGGACAGGCCTCATGGTCTGAAGTTGAGTCCAGAAGGCTGTAGAGCGCCATAACTGGAAGGTGAGATGCTGTTCCTGCATGCGGATGGAGCCATCCCTCGGAACAATGGTCACGCACGTTTCTTTTTGGTAACATCGTTCTATATTTTAGGAGAAGACATTTTGCCCGCTTATCACTAACGTCTCCACCCCCACACCAAGCATCACCCCCACCGTCACCCCCAATCCCACCCTCACCCCCAATCCCACCCTCAACCCCAGTCTTTGCTCTTCCCTTCTTCTTATGAAAGGGCTGACCTCTCATTGTGGGGGGGGGGGGGGGGGAATGATTTCGCAGGTGACTGTTGCTAATTGACACCCTTGCTTAAATGGCTAGGCTTTGGCAGTGTTGGCTGGACCGTTTGAAGGGAGCAGAGAAGAGCCGACTCTTTCTAAACGTTGACGCCTGTTGGTGCAAACACGCCTCAGTTGAGGTGTTGGGATTGTCATGGGAAGGTGATCATGGAAACTTGGCTGATTTCTCTGCCCTCCACCACAACACCGACCCCTCACACCAACAACGCCCCCCCCCCTCCCGCCTCCCCCACCCCCCCACCCCATTCCCCCGCCCAATCTTTGGGCCCTGAGATTGATTCCAATGCCACCGCTGCTACCCTGACCAAATGATTCAGGACAGTCCAGCAGTTTGTCCGTAGACCCTTGTGGGCTCGGAGCCCCACTGGATGGTGCATTTACCCCTCCCAAGCCATTGGGGCTACTTGCGGCAACGGAAAGAAAGGAGGAACCTGAGAGTTGCTGACAAAACGAAGCTGTCAGAATCCTTTTTGGCTTCCTGTTGTTTCAGAAGCATGCGGATAGGCTGAAACATTCCAGAGCGTGACTACGTTCAATTGGCTGCTAAGTGAGGTCAGTGTTTGTTATTAAATACATTCCATGAAGTGTTTATGTGAGAGTTGGGCCCATGTGAAAATCATTTCTAGCCATTAAATAGTGAGTTATCTGAGGCAAAGATCTCCTGTTACTGTGCAGCAGCCAAACACAAACACAGTGTGGTCAGTTAATGGAAAACAGCTATGCGCTTAAGGAGATTCTAAGTAACTCATTGTTAAGCTCAAAAATGTAATATTCCTGAATCATCTTTCCAAGTTGTTTTCTTCCTCACTGCATGTTGTGCTTTCACTGACTGCCTACAGCTCCTGTATCCTGCAGTCTCTTTCTCAGAGACCATTCATCCTCTCAATCCTCATCCCCCCAGCTAATTAGATCACGGCCGATCCCTACCTTACTCCATCAACCCACCTTGGCCCCATTGCCCTTAATACCCTCCTTACCCAACAAAAGTCTGAGTTTTGAAGTTTTCAATTGTCTCCCCAGCTTCATCGACAGCTTTCTGGGAGAAGGAGTTTCAGATCTTCACTAGCCGTTGTGAGGAGAAATGCTTCCTGACTCATCCCTGAATGGCCTGGTTCTAATTCTAAATCTATACCCCTTTGTTCTAGACTTCCCTCATTAGAGGAAATAGACCCTCTCCATCGACCTACCAACTCCTTTAATCATCTTAAACACCTCATCTTTTTCTATTTAGCCAACATTGCCGCAGTCTTCCCTCCCTCGTTCAACTTTAGCTTTGTTACGCCATCCCACCGTTGCCCCTTCCACTCCACACCCCTCCACCTAAATCATCACTGAATTGTGATTAAAACTCGTTCCTTACCTGTTCATCTGGCCTACATGTGACTCCAGATCCACAGCAAAGTGGTTGGCTCTTAACTCCCCTCTGAAATGGCCTAGCCAGCTCCTTCTTCTTTTTGTATAGGAGCCCAACTCTTTTGTTTGTTGAGCAGGTGGTACCAAGGGTTACAGAGCCAATGTGGATAGACGGAGTTAAGACACACAATGGCCATGATCTAGTTGAATAGTGGAACAGGCTCGAGGGGCAGAATGGCCTCTTCCTGTGTTTCTAAGATTGTGGAACATCTCATCTCCATAAATCTCCTCTTTTTCCTACAATCTACAAGCTTAGATAACCCAATCATTGCTTAGAGGGTTTGATGTCAAAGTCACAGAATCACAGAATCACACAGTGCAGAAGAGGCTCTTCGGCCCATCGAGTCTGCACCAACACGTGAGAAACACCTGACCTACCTACCTAATCCCATTTACCAGCTCAGCCCTTACATAAGAACATATGAATTAGGAGCAGGAATAGGCCATTTGGCCCCTTGGGCCTTCTCCACCAGTCACTAAAATCATTGATTATCTTATGTGGCCTTAATTCCACTTTCCTGCTGGTCCCCCATAATCCTTGACTGCTTTGTCAATAAAAAAATCTGCCTAATTCAGCCTTGGATATATTCAATGACCCAGCCTCCATTGCTCTCTGGGGAAGAGAATTCCAAATGCTAGCAACCCTCTGAAAGAAGCCCTTCCAGTCCTATGTGAATGTGAATGATGGATCAGGAGACCTGATTTGCTAGGCCTTTCTCTTCCCAGCTTTTCCAATGGACCTTGTTTGGTAGAGGCCATTCAGCCTCTCGAGCCCCCTGTTTTGCTATTCATTTAGCTCATGGCTGCCCAGAACCTCAACCCAATTTACCCATAAATCCATATCCCCTAATACCCTCACCTAACAAAACAACCTGTCCCAAACAAGGACAGTGGTGACAGAGGAAACTTGGACAGGGTGAAGAAGATTCCCAGGCCAGTTTTTACCTCGTTCTCCACCTGATGGATCCAATAAGCTTGGGCTGAACTATTGGGAGAGAGCTGGGCTGTACCACTTGGCCGCAGCCAGAACAAAATAACCACTCAAAAACTAAATGCCAACAACAGTCATCGCTTAGAGTGCAAGGCGGTTTTCCAAGTTTACATCAGCTGTGGTTCAATGAGTAACATTCTTGCCTCGGAGTCAGATAATTGTGGGTTCAAATCCTATTCCAGAATCTGGAGCACAGGGTCTCGGCTAACACGCCATTGCGGTAATGGTCAAGTACTGTCATGTCAGAAAGTACCCTCGTTCACGTTAAAAGAAGTTCAGCTGAGATTTCTTGGGTGTCCTGGTCAATAGTTATCCCTCAACCATCATTAACAACAGGTTGTTTAGTCATTATCTATGGGAGCTTGCTGGGATGTGGGCGTCACTGGCAAGGCCAGAATTTGTTGCCCATCCCTAATTGCCCTTGAACTGAGTGGCTAGATAGGCCATTTCAGAGTGTAGTTATAAGTCAGCCACATTGCTGTGGGTCTGGAGTCACACACAGGACAGACCAAGTTAAGGACAACAGATTTCCTTCCCTGAAGGACATTAGCAAGCTAGGTGGATTGCTACAGCAATCAATGATAGTTATACCCCAGATTTATTAACTGAGTTTAAATTCTGCCAGCTGCTATTGTGAGGCTTGAACCTGTGCCCCTAGAACATTACCCTGGGCTTTTAACTTACTAGCCCAGTGACATTATCACAGCATCACTGCCTCCCACATGCCACTATGTTTCCTACATTACAATAGTGACTGCACTTCAAGGGAACTTCATTGGTTCCAAAGTGCCCTGAAATATCCTGAAGTTATGGAAAGTGCTAGACAAATGCAAATCTTTCTTACTTTTAATGTGTTTATTGGGTGTGAGCACACTGGCATAGTCAGCATTTACTGCCCATCCTTAATTGCCCTCAAGAGGGAGGTGGTGAGCCACCTTCTTGAACCACTGCAGCCCATCGTAGCAGGTTTGGACACAATCAGGCAGGTCACAAGAAGACAAATGTGAAGTCATTTCAGGGGCATGTTTAGAGACAACCACATTTCAGTGGGTCTAGGAACATACGAACGTAGGACTTAGGATCAGTGGGCCATTCAGCCCTTCGAGGCTGCCCTGCCATTCGATAGGGTCATGGCTGAGCTTGTTGGTGGTCTCAACTCCACTTTTCTGCCTGTCCCCGCCCCCCAGATAACTCTTGTTTATCAAAAATCTATCTAACGCAGCCCTGAATAAATTCGATGATGCAGGATCCATTGCTTTCTGAGGACAGACTAACGACCCTTCAAAAGAAAAAAATTCTCCTCAACTCCATCTTAAAATGGAGACCTTTTATCCTTAAACTCTATCCCCATGTTCTAGTATCTCCCAGAAGAGGAAATATCCTTCAGGTATCCACCCTATAGAATCCCTTCCAGATCTCATATGGTTCCCATTAGATCACCTTTCATTCTTCTAAACTCCAATGGGTTATAGGCCCAACCTGTGCAACCTTTCTTCATAAAACATGCCTCTCGTCCAAGGAAAACGTGGAGTGAATCTTCTCTGAACTGTTTCGAATGCTACAGATGGAGTTACATATAGCCAGACTGGGTAAGGATGGTAAGTCCCCTTCCCTAAAGGACATTAGGTTTCTTTGATGACAATTCAATCGTTTCTATTGATAGTAGATTTTTATTCCCTATTTTCTTAAGAAGTTGAACTTTGAAATCCTCATCTACCATGATGGGATTTGAGTTCAAATCACTGAAATATTCACCCAGGCCACTGACATACAGGACCAGCAGCATAGCCACTCTGCTACTACACCCATCTAATACGACACTCAAACAACGGGCCAAAAGGTGCTGCTGTGCTGTATCGCTCTATGATTCTTTTACCAGTATGTTGATTCTGAAAGCAGAGCTGTGCTCAACAATCCTTTCTGGGTGATTCCCTCTCTCATGGACTTAGTAGGGCAGATCCCAGAGTCCAGATGCTATTTGCAGCTGGTGATTTGCCAATCCATCAACTGGTTCACAATTCCATACAACCTAATTGATAATTACCACAAATCTGCCTCCCCACTGGCCTTACAAGGCCTTTCCCTACCAGCACTCCCCTCACCCCTCCACCCAACTCCTGTTAAACTCCACTTTAACGCAGTGGCTATCTCCATCAGCAGGTTAATCATTGTTCAAATGACCAGATAGATTGCTAATATGACGTAAAAATAGCGGACAGGTTGCAAGAAACCCAGCGCCCTGAAAGTCAGGAGTGGGCACCTCACCTTCATACTGTGAGTTCAAGTCGTGGAGAGACACTGCAGAATGCTGTGCTACAGAGGGACCTGGGTGTTCCTGTGGTTAAATCACAAAAAGCCAGCGTGCAGGTTCAGCAAGTGGTAGGAAGGCAAACGTAATGTTGGCTTTTGCTGCTAGGGAATGGAGTATAAAAGTAAGGAAGTCTTGCTATAACTGTACGGGACATTGGTGAGACTCTTTGGGGGAGATGATGGCGTAGTTGTAATGTCACTGGTGTTATAGACAGGCGAGGGAGGCCAAACTGAACTCCTGTATTTTCTCACCATCTGTCCGTAAGCAGAGGTGTTTTTATTTTTGAAAAAAGCTGTGGCATGTTTCCCCAAACCCTCGGTTTATGAGGTCAATGTTTTAAAGTGACTCACAGCAAACTCTCTTTAGGATTAAATCAGAAGTATAGTTTATTCACACATTCAAAACTAGGGAATGGTCACAACTTCACAGACACACACACAAACACACAGACACACACACACGCATGGATATAGACATGCACACAGACATACACACACGCATGCGCACAGACATGCACACAGACACACACACACATGCATGCACACAGACATGCACACAGACACACACACACACGCATGCACACAGACATGCACACAGACACACACACACACGCATGCACACACGCATGCACACAGACCCTCGCATACAATAAAAAATAGGAAAGAGGAGTTTTTATAACCAAGAATAACTTAAAAGAAAAAGTGCCACAGGTATGGATATCAGTTCACGTGACTGCCGGGGTCCAGAAAGTCAGAGCCCAGTGAAGGTTCATTCACAGAGGAGCTACGGTTGATGGAAACCTAGAAACTAGGAGCAAGAGTAGGCCATTCGGCCCTTCGAGCCTGCTCCACCATTCATCATGATCATGGCTGGTCATTCAGCTCAATAGCCTGCTCCCGCTTTCTCCTTTGACATCTTTTGCCCCAAGAGCTATATCTAACTCCTTCTTGAAAACTTACAATGTTTTGGCCTCAACTACTTTCTGTGGTAGCGAATTCCACAGGCTCACCACTCTCTGTGTGAAGAAATTTCTCCTCATCTCAGTCCTAAATGTTCTACTCCGTATCCTCAGACTGTGACCCCTGGTTCTGGACTCCCCCATCATCGGGAACATCCTTCCTGAAACTACCCTGTCTAGTCCTGTCAGAATTTTATAAGTTTCTATGAGATCCCCCCTCATTCTTCTGAACTCCAGCAAATATAATCCTAATCGACTCAATCTCTCCTCATATGTCAGTCCTGCCATCCCAGGAATCAGTCAGGTAAACCTTCGCTGTGCTCCCTCTATAGCAAGTACATCCTTCCTCAGATAAGGAGACCAAAACTGCACACAATATTCCAGGTGTGGTCTCACCAAGGCCCTGTATAATTGCAGCAAGACATCCCTGTTCCTGTACTTGAATCCTTTGGCTATGAAGGCCAACATACCGTTTGCCACCTTTACCACCTGCTACACCTGCATGCTTACCTTCAGCGACTGGTGTACAAGGACACCCAGGTCTCATTGCACATTCCGCTCGCTCAATTTATATCCATTCAGATAATAATCTACCTTCCAGTTTTTGCTACCAAAGTAGATAACCTCACATTTATCCACATTATACTGCATCTGCCATGCATTTGCCCACTCACTCAGCTTGTCCAAATCATACCAAAGCGTCTCTGCATCCTCCTCACAGCTCACCCTCCCACCCAGCTTTGTGTCCTCTGCAAATTTGGAGATATTACATTTAGTTCCCTCATCTAAATCATTAATTATATTGTGAATAGCTAGGGTCCCAGCACTGATCCCTGTGGTACCCCACTAATCACTGCCTGCCATTCAGAAAAAGACCTGTTTATTCCTACTCTTTGTTTCCAGTCTGCCAACCAGTTTTCTATCCATCTCAATACACTACCCCCAATCCCATGCGCTTTAATTTTACACGCTAATCTCTTATGTGAGACTTTGTCAAAAGCCTTCTGAAAGTCCAAATAAACTACATCCACTGGCTCCGCCTCATCAACTCTACTAGTTACATTCTTGAAAAACTCCAGTAGATTTGTCAAGCATGATTTCTCTTTCATAAATCCATGCTGACTCTGTCCGATTCTGCCACTATTTTCCACATACACAGCTATTAAACTCTAGAATTTTCCCCACTACCGACGTCAGGCTGGTCTATAATCCCCTGTTTTCTCTCTACCTCCCTTTTTAAATAGTGGGGTTACATTAGCTACCCTCCAATCTGTAGGAACTGTTCCAGTGTCTATAGAGTTTCGGAAGATGACCACCAACGCATCCACTATTTCTAGGGCCACTTTCTTAAGTACTCTGGGATGTAGATTATCAGGCCCTGGGGATATATCGGCCTTCAATCCTATCAATTTCCCCAACACCATTTCCCTACTAATACTGATTTCTTTCAGTTCCTCCCACTCAATAAACCCTGTGTTCCCCAACATTTCTGGTATGTTATTTGTGTCCTCCTTTGTAAAGACAGAATCAAAGTATATATTTAGTTGGTCAGCCATTTCTTTGTTCCCCATTATAAATTCCCATGTTTCTGACTGTAAGGGACCTACATTTTTCTTCACCAATCTTTTTCTCTTCACGTACCTATAGAAACTTCTACAGTCAGTTTTTATGTTCCCTGCAAGCTTACTCTACTACTCTATTTTCCCCTTCTTAATCAATCCCTTGGTCCTCCTTTGTTGAATTCTGAAGTGCTCCCAATCCTCAGGTCTATTGTTTTTTCTGGCCAATTTGTATGCCTCTTCCTTGCATCTAATACTATTTCTAATTTCCCTTGTAAGCCATGGTTTGGCCACCTTTCCTGTTTTAACTTTGCGCCAGACAGGAATAAACAATTGTTGCAGTTCACCCATACACTCTTTGAACGTTTGCCATTGCCTAACCACCGTCATCCCTTTAAGTAACATTTCCCAATCCTTCATACCATCTCATACCATCATAGTTTGCTTTATTAAGATTCAGGACCCAAGTCTCAGAATCAACTATGTCACTCCTCATCTTGATGAAGAATTCTGTCATATTATGGTTGCTCATCCCCAAGGGGCCTCGCACAACTAGCTTGCTAATTATTCCTTTCTCATTGTAAATACCCAGTCTAAGATGGCCTGTTCTCTAGCTGGTTCCTCAATATATTGGTTCAGAAAACCATCCCGTATACACTCCAGGAATTCCTCCTCTTTGGTATTGTTACTAATTTGATTTGCCCAATCTATATGCATATTAAAGTCACCCATAATCACAGATGTTCCTTTATTGCATGCATCTCTAATTTCCTGTTTAATTCCATTCCCAATATCACCAGTACAGTTTGGGGGT
Organism: Carcharodon carcharias; assembly: GCF_017639515.1. Taxonomy (NCBI): domain Eukaryota; kingdom Metazoa; phylum Chordata; class Chondrichthyes; order Lamniformes; family Lamnidae; genus Carcharodon; species Carcharodon carcharias. The sequence continues at coordinate 20,350,144 of NC_054478.1, read as the reverse complement.
CTATATACAACCCCCACTAATGTTTTTTGCCCCTTAGTGTTTCTCAGCTCCACCCATACAGATTCCACATAGTCAGAGCTAATATCTTTCTTCACTATTGCGTTAATTTCCTCTTTAACCAGCAATGCAACTCCACTGCCTTTACCTTTATGTCTGTCCTTCCTAAATACTGAATACCCCTGGATGTTCAGTTCCCATCCCTGGTCACCCTGCAGCCATGTCTCCGTTATCCCGACTATATCATACCTGTTTACATCTATTTGCGCAGTAAATTCATCCATTTTATTGCAAATGCTCCTTGTGTTAAGGCACAAAGCCTTAAGGCTTATCTTTTTAACATTACTTTTCCCATTCCCACTGAGGCCCTGTTTGATTCTTGCCCTTGATTTCTCTGCCTATCACTTTCCTTATTCCCCTTTCTATCTTTTGTTCTTGTCGTTGATTCCCCCTCCTCTGACTCCTTGCATAGGTTTCCATCCCCCTGCCATTTTAGTTTAAACCATCCCCAACCACTCTAGCAAATACTCCCCCTAGGACATTGGTCCCAGTTCGTGTGAGTTCAGCTAGCTGAAGCATGGTTTACAGAATTCCTTTAAAGTTGATGGGGATGGAGCAAGATGAGGTTGGTATACAGACACTTGGTCTGCTCTGCAGGCGATGGAAGGAATTTTCCAGAGAACAGGCTTTGAGGAGGTTTAGATTGATGCAGGCTGTTGGTCAGTCTGGAGTCCTGCTTTGATGTTTGCAGGCTGGTGTTTAAATTGTTGCAAGTCTAGAAATGTAATACTAAAACTTTCCAAAGACTAGAAGCTTAGGTCACATGATTTTACTTATTTATGAGTCAGTTGCAGGCTAACAACCAGTTTCTCTGCTTCTTGTCAAAATCCATTGTTCATGTCAGGAGATAGATGGTGGCTTTTAGTACCCCTGCAGATATAAAAGTTTCGATGGCTCTCTTTTTGTTATAGGACAAGGCTGGGGAGACAGGTCATCTGCTGGTGCCTGCTTTGTTGATCTTATTGTGCCCTCCCAAAGAGAGGCGTAAAATTCCATCAGGATGAGGGTTGAGCTTTTGTCCTGTAACTGCTGTTTGGAATTTCTAGAAACTGTAGCCAACTTGTGAATCTTGTGACCTGTAGCAGACATCTTTTGGTTTAGTAAGGTCCACTTTTTAAATAAACAAAAAGGTAAGGTTTGACTTAAACAGTTTATGATCCCTTTCATGTCTTAGGGACATGGCACTGGACTAGTAATCCAGAAACCCAGTCTAATGGTCCGAGGACATGGGTTCAAATCCCACCAAAGCAGATGGTGGAATTTAAGTTCAGTTAATAAATCTGGAATTGAAAGCTAGTCTCAGGAATGATAACCGTGAAACTACCATCGATTATTGTAAAAACCCATCTGGTTCATTAATGCCCTTTGGGGAAGATGATCTGCCATCTTACAAGTGACTCCAGATCTACAGCAATGTGGTTGACTCTTAACTTCCCTCTGAAATGGCCTAGCAAACCACTCAGGTAAAGGGCAACTAGGGATGGGAAACAGATGTTGCGCTTGCCAGCGACGCTCACATCCCTTGAAAGAATAAAGGAGGGAAAAAACTGGAGTATTGTGTACTGTTTTGACCTCTTTACTTAAGGAGGGATAAACTTGCACTGGAGATAGTTCATAGAGGGTTCACTAGGCTGATTCCTGGGATAAAGGGGTTTGGCTTATGAGGAAAGGTTGAGCAGGTTGGGCCTATACTCATTGGAGTATTTTGGAGTCATTGAAGAATGAGAGGTGATCTTATTGAAACATATATGGTTCTGAGGAGGATTGATGGGGTGGATCCTGAGATGATGTTACATCTTATGGGGGAATCTCAAACTTGGGGGGCACAGTGTGAAAATAAGAGGTCTCCCATTTAAGACAGAGATGAGGAGGAATTTCTTCTTTCAGAGAGTCTTAATGTTTGGAATTCTCTCCCCCAGCGAGCAGTAGAGATGAGGTCACTGAATATATTCAAGGCCAAGTTAGACAGATTTTTAACTGACAAGGAATCAAGGGTTATGGGAACAGGCAAGAAAGTGGAGTTAAGGCCACAACAGACCATCATGATCTTATTGAATGGTGAAGCAGGCTCAAGGGGCCGAATGGCCTATTCCTGCTGGTATTTCTTATGTTCAAACATGGGCACACATGGAAGTGAAGGGATAGCATGGGAGTATTGGGCTTGGCGGGGACTGAGAGGTAGGACCCAAAGCAGTGATTGGTCTGTGAGCTGGCCAGCAGAATGGGGTCAGGGGTGGGGTGGTGTGGGGTTAGTGGGTTGACCTCCAGGGGAGGGGAAGTGGAGCCACGGGGCTGAGGGAAAAATTATGTGTTGGGAGGGAACAAACAAATGAAAACAGAAGGGAGGTGTCCATACTTCAGAGTGGAAGCAGGATCTTGTATTTATATAGCAACTTTCATGAGGCCCCAAAGCACTTTGCAGCCACTGAAGTACTGTTGAAGAGCAGTCACTGTTGGGATGTAGGAAACACAGTTGCCAACTTTCACACAGTAGGATCCCACAGTTTTGTGCTTGCCTGTTTTTTAAATGATATTTGTTAAGGGTTTAATATTGGCCCAAGACACCCAAGGAGAACTCTCCTGCTTCGAAATGGTGCCATGAGAGGGTGGACAGGGCCTAAGCTTAACATCCCTTCTGAGAAACAGCACCTCCAACAGTGCAGCACTCCCTTTGCACTGCATGGACTTTATGCCTAAGACTCTGGGCTGGGACTTAAACCCACAATCTCTGACTCAGACGTGAGCGAGCTACCCACTGAACCACAGTTTAAGAGTTTATGCACTTTGGAGATTTCAGAAAGGAGATCCAGAGCTGTATAAGAGTAAAAGCTTCCAAATGTATTGAAGTATAATAGAGACTGGGAATGCGAAAATCCCTTTCCATTACAACTGGCCACTCCCATCCATCAGCATTTAACTGGAAAAATAAGATTAAGTAGGAATGATGTGTGGGGATGTCTGGGGTGGGGTGGGGGAAATAAAGGGTAGGTGTGATGGTGTTTGTGGAGAGGAGGGTTTTTAATCTTCTCCGCTGCTATGATTCCTCTCTTAACGAATTTCCTTTCTCCGCATCCCCTGAAGTTGTTAACTCCTCTTCTGGGCACCGATGCATGGGTCCTTTTCTGTAGCTTCACCCAAGGAGCCATTATTTGTGCCTGACATCCACCCTCCTGCTATTCCACTCAGTAGGCCCTCACAGAGCCGACTCTGAACCTGTCCTTGGCCATCTTGCACTTACCAGCAGAGGGCTGATCAGGAATCAGGGAGTCCTCCGCTCCTATTCAGAACAACTAAAGGAAGGATACTTCCCAAGGTGCTTCGTAGAGACATTATAAAATAAAATATGAGAGTAAGCCACAGATTTTAGGGCAGTTGACCAAAAGCTTAGCCAAAAAGGTATGTTTTAAGGTATAAAATCAAAATACTGAGGATGCTGCGATCTGGAAGAAGAACAGAAAGTGCTGGAAAAGCTCAGCTGGTCCGACAGCATCTGTGGAGACAGAAACAGGTTTACTGTTTTGAGTCCAATTTGACTCTTCTTTGGAAGAGAAGAGAGGTAGAGATGCAGTTATATGGGAGGAAAGTGAGATAGAGAGGCGGAGAGATTTAGGGAGCAAATTTCAGAGCTTAGGGCCTAGGCAACTGAAGGCACAGCCACCAATGGTGGAGTGATTAAATTTGGGGATACCCAAGTGGCCAGAATGAGATGAACTGAGATATCTCAGAGGGTTGTAGGTCTAGAGGAAATGATAGAGATAGGGAGGGGCCATGGAGATAAAATTGAGTGGTTGCTTAACCAGGACTTAGTCTAGGTCAGTGAGCAACAGGGCTGAACAGGATTTGGTGTGATTTAGGTCAGGGGCAGCAGAGCTTTGGATGACATCAAGTTTAGGGAGCGAATTACCCAATGTATAAACTTACTGAAGCCATCAGTGAATTGCTCATTGGCTATCCCTGCTTAAACCAGATTCTGATTGTGTGTTTTTACTGGTGAATTCATGACGGTGAGGGGGCGTTCGTTCCGCTGAATGGAATGCGCTGCAAGCTCGGTAACAGCAAGGGTCAAACCTGTGACTCTCCTGGTTTTCTGTTTCCTAGTTTGACCACAGGCAGTGTATATATCGGGGAGATGGACAGAGGGGCGTGTGTCTGTGCCCACCTATTAGCAGGAAACAAAGGAGACCTACAGCAGAAAGACACCCTCTCAAAGAGAAATCAGCTCTTAATTATTGCAAGAATGTTCCTCCATTTGAAGTTCCTTTGTATGACTGTTGAAAGAGAATGAGAGGAATTTAGTGAAGCCTCAGAAGTTAGGCCCGGTTCCCCACTGATTCTGTTTCACCCAACAAACTTTTAAAACCAATTAAGCATTTAATAACAATTGCATTAAAAACATGACTTTGTTGTGGTTCATGTGCAGCATTTGAAAAATGTATGTCATTTTGATCCCTGCCACCCCAATAGATGTAAAGGTGCAGGGAGTTTCTGATGTGGTACCAGAACAGAATGTCTTCTCCTTTTTGTGGTTAAAGCTGCACTTGTCTTGGAATTAGCCTTGTGGGTAGAATTTGAAGCCAAAAAAAATATTTGGTAGGGGTTTTCCTAGGTCAGCTTCCTGAAGTTGCTGACATGTGTCTCATTCATTCATGGGATGTGAGCATCGTTGGCTGGGCCAGCATTTATTGCCCATCCCTAATTGCCCTTGAGAAGGTGGTGTTGAGCTGCCTTCTTGAACTGTTGCACTCCATGTGCTGTGGGTACACCCACAGTGCTGTTAGGGAGGGAGTTCCAGGATTTTGACCAGGCGATAGTGAAGGAACGGCGATATATTTCCAATCAGGATGCTGAGTGGCTTGGAGGGGGAACTTCCAGTTGGTGGTGTTCCCATCTATCTGCTGCCCTTGTCCTTCTAGGTGGTAGCAGTCATGGGTTTAGAAATTGCTGTCTAAGGAGCTTTGGTGAGTATGTTGCATCTTGTAGGTGGTACACACGACAGCCATAGTGCGCCTGTGTGGAGGAAGTCCTGTTCTCTCAAAGAGGCCATTTCCACTCAAGAGCTTGTGTTTTGGGGGTTGGGGGGGTGAACATTGTCAGAAAGTCAAACGGGGGAGATCTCACAGTTGAACCCCATCTTGGCTTTTACCTGATTGTTGTATATCAATATGGAGACACATACTCTCCCACATCTTCAGGGCAAATCAAGCTGCTAGACCTGAGGCTTTGCTTTACGAGAGCTAAGGAGCATCAGCCATTTCCAAGAAAGGCAGGAGTTGGAAAACACGAGTTTCCAGTTTTGTGGATTGCACATTGCTCAGTATCACACAGCAGCTGATAAGGCCATTCAGCCATTGCTTACTGCTCTGACACTTCACTCAAAAGAAGAAAGGACTTGCACTTACATGGCGCCTTTCGCAACCTCTGGACAACGCAAAATGCTTTACAGCCAATGAAGTACATTTGAAGCACAGCCAATGTCAGAAACACGGCAGTCAATCTATTCACAGCCAGATTGCAGAAACAGGAATGGGATAATGATCAGATACTGTTAGTTAGAGGATAAATATTGGCCAGGACACCAGGGAGAACATCCCTCTTTGTCTTTGAGCAATTGGCCATGGGATGCCTTGCCTCCAGCTGGGCAGACCTGACATTAGTTTAACATTAATCTTAAAGAAAGTGCCTGAACAGTGTTGGAATGTTAGCTTAGATACTATCCTCCTGTTCCTGGTGTAGTGGGAGCTGAACCAAAACAACTCTGATTCAGAGACGTGAGTGCTACACACTGAGCCCACAGCTGACACCTCAAACCATCGCAAGGACCCTGCAGCACTTGTCTAATGGATGTACCTTTCAATTATAATGTGCTGTTCTCAGAGCTGCATTAAAAAAACATGGTGAGAGACAAACTCCGTTAAAATATTCCACCGCATTAGCCCAGTAGCTGAAGCAGAAGAAGTATTTTGACTCCTGATTCACCGGGGTCAAAAGTTCTAGGCTGCTGATCATTTCCAACCACTTACCTCTGTTGGCTGGGTTCTGACAGGCTCTTGGACTAAACTAGGAGATGACGGACTGCAGTGGCAGCAGTGTGTACCATCCACAAGCTGCACTGCAGCAACTCACCTAAGCTTATGTGACAGCACCTATCAAATTCCATGCTTAGAAGGTGAAGGGCAGCAGACACATGGGAGATCCTCCACCTGCAGGTTCCCCTTCAAGCCACTCATCATCCTGACTTGGAAATGTATTGTCGTTCCTTCATCGTCGCTGGGTCAAAATCCTGGAACCCTCTCTGTAAGGGCACTTTGGGCGGACCTACACCAGACAGACTGCAGCGGTTCAAGAAAGCGATTCACCACAGCCTTATCGAGCGCAATCAGGGATGGCCAATAAGTGCTGGCCTTGCCAGCGACATTCACCTCCTGAGAATGGTCCAAAAAATAAGTGTTATGTAGATGCAATGCATTCCATATTTGAGCGAAGGGAACACAAGCATGCAGTTTGTTGAAAAAATTGTGCACAGCAAGATCCCACCAACAACAGTACCCAGTTAACCTGTTTCATAAGGGACGTAAGTTGGAAGGAGAATGTGGGAGAAGTTTCTGCTGGGGTGACGTGTTCTGGACAAATAGACAAGGGCCAGGATTTTACATTGGTCTCACGCCTGAGCCAAACACGCATAAATTGCGTGAAATAACGTCGGGTGAGCCCCCCCGACATAAACGCGCACTCGCGCGGTATCTCACTCAGCGGGTGCACGCGGCTGTCGGAAATGGGCCCGCCGACAATTAAAGGGGCAATTAGACCCATTAAGGAGGCAATTGAAAGCGATTTTTTTTTTTGGTGACCCGTCCACTTTTATGGTTGGCGGACGGGCCGATCGGCCAGGCGGCCTTCACACTTTTACTCAAACCTCGACCCAGGGCCGGGTGAAACCTCCATGGGGGAAATAAATTAAAAGGTGATGTCTGGGGACTGGTTTTTTGTTTAATGAGGTTTGCTTGCGGGTGCTGGATTGTGCCGCCCGGACATATTTTGCAGCATTTTTTGTCGTTATGTTTATTCTGCGGAGGTCCGCGGCTCCCTGAGGCATCTGTCCGTCTTCGGGGAGCTCCGTGAGAGCTCTCACCAGCACAGGCGGTGACATCGGCACCCCCGCCCTCTTCCCGCACCCCCCCCCCACCGGCAGCGCTGAGCCTTTCTCCAGGTGCCTTTCTTGCTGACTGGCCGTTAATTGACCAGCCAGCGTGAAATCGGGGTCGGTGGGGTGGGGGGGCGTTGGTGGGGGGGTGGGGGGGTGTCGAGCGAGGTCGGGGGAGGGGGGCCATTTCCCATCCACTCTCGGACCTTCCAATCGCGTGAAAGATTCAGGTCCAGGTTGTCAGGTTTTTAAAAATTCCTTCATGGGATGTGGGCGTCACTGGCCAGGCCGGCATTTGTTGCCCATCCCTAATTGCCCTTGAGCTGAGTGGCTGGCCAGGCTATTTCAGAGGGGCAGTTAAGCATTGACCGCATCGCTGTGGGTCTGGAGTCACGTGTAGGCCAGACCAGGTAAGGATGTCAGGTTTCCTTCCCTGAAGGGCATCAGTGAAGCAGATGGCTTTTTACGACAATCGATGATAGCTTCATGGCCACCGTTACTGAGACTAGCTTTCAATTCCAGATTTATTTGTGAATTGGATATAAATTCCAGCAACTGCCAAGGTGGGACTTGAACCCCTGACTCCAGTGCATTGTGCTGGGCTTCTGGATTACTGGTCCAAGGCCATCAATACTACGCCACCATCACCCCCAACTTCACAGACAGGAGCTGCTGGTAATGATTCTGCTGATGCCATTCACACCTCCTCATTGCCCTGAAATGTTAACCGCTCCTCAGCTTCTGCCTGAGCCACTAAATATTTCCAACATTTTCTGGGTCCATTGCAGATTTCCAGTACTCACTGTGTTTTGCTTTTGTAATGGATATTGGTGGACAGTCTATCACCAGAGATTGAGACAGAGAGGTCAAGGAAGGGAAGGGAAGTGTCAGAGATGGACCACGTGAAAATGATGGAGGGGTGGAGATTGGAAGCAAAATTAATAAATTTTTCCAAGTCCTGACGAGAGCATGAAGCAGCACCAAAGTAATCATCGATGTACCGGAGAAAGAGTTGTGGAAGGGGGCCGGAGTAGGACTGCAACAAGGAATGTTCCACATACCCCATAAAGAGACAGGCATAGCTGGGGCTATGATTATATAGATATGATTATAATAGATTATATCAGCTCTGAAGAAGAGTCATACAGGTTCGAAATGTTAACTCTGTTTCTCTCTCCACAGATGTTGCCAGACCTGCTGAGTTTTTCCAGCATTTTCTGTTTTGACATCAATAGATTATTGCTGGATAAGGATATTACAGAACCAAGACATATAGATGGAGTTAAGGTACAGATCAGCCACGATCTAACTAAATGGAACAGTACAAGGTGCTGAATGACCTCCTTCTTGTCCGATGTTCCAGAGCGTCAGGGCCCTTCATGCATTGTTAGGTGATGTCGCACTTCTCTTTCAGTCTTTCACATCCATTTTCACAAGTTGTAGCACAAGAACGGTAAATTATAAATTAAGGCATCCATTAGAAAAAAAACATTTATCTGCTAAATGATGCAGGAGGTTTCACACTGTCCTTCACCGAGGGGTTGCAGAGTTGAAACCCAGCACAAAAGTTTCTTCCCTGTAGGGGGAATGTCTGCCTAGCGTGTGCTGTCAACAGGCATCGGCACTGCGGATTACTCCCGGCAACATATTGGGGGCGCAGGAACTGAGAAACGTGGGTGTGTACGTCCAGAAATCTTTGAAGGCAGCAGGACAAAGTGTTGAAGGTGGTTAATAAGGCAAATGGGATCCTGGGATTTATAGACAGAGATATAGAGCTTAAACAGTAACTCACCTCCTGACCCCCCAAAGCCTGTCCACCATCTACAAGGCACCAGTTAGGAGTGTGATGGAATACTCTCCACTTGCCTGGATGAGTGCAGCTTCCACAACATTCAAGAAGCTCAACACCATTCAGGACAAAGCAGCCCGCTTGATCGGCACCCCATCCACCACCTTCAACATTCACTCCTTTCACCACTGACGCACAGTGACAGCAGTATGCATCACTGACAAGATGCACTGCAGGAATTCACCAAGGCTCCTCCCTGACAGCACCTCCCTGACCTCCACCACCGAGAAAGACAAGGGCAGCAGATAGATGGGAACACCACCACCTGGAAGTTCCCCTCTAAGTCGCTCACCATCCTGACTTGGAAATATATGACCGTTCCTTCACTGTCGCTGGGTCAAAATCTGGAAGCTCCCTCCCTAATAGCGCTGTGGGTGTACCTACACCTCATGGACTGCAGCGGTTCAAGAAGGCAGCTCACCACCCCCATCTCAAGGGCAATTAGCGATGGGCAATAAATTCTGGCTCAGCCTGTGATGCCCACATCCCATAAAAGAATAAAGAAAGGAGCAAGGGGGCTATTTTAAACCAAATGCAAAATATGGCAGATGCTGGAAATCCAAAAAAAAAAGTACTGGAAATACTCAGCAGGTCTGGCAGTCTGTTCGGAGATAGAAATGGAGTTAAAGTTTCAGGTCATGACTTTTCATCAGAACTGGAAAAGTTAGAAATATTACAGGTTTTAAGGAAGTGAAAGTGCGGAGATGTAGAAGAGAAAAATCAAAAGGCAGGGCCTGTGATAGGGCAGAAGACCAGAGACGTTAAATAACAAAAGGATGTGGCGATGGAACAAGTAAAGAAGCAAAAGCTGTGTCCAGAGGAGGTGTGAATGGCAGAATAGTGAACAGTTGTCATCCGAAAGCATAAACGTGAAAGACAAGGTTAAGACTGAAACCTGCAAAAAAACGACGATATCGAGAGGGGGCAGAGATTACAGTCTGAAATTGTTATTTTAAACCTTTATAAATCACTGGTTATACCCCGGCCAGACTACTTTGTGTCCAGTTCTAGGCACCATACTTCAGGATAAATGTCAGCGCTTTGGGGATGGTGCAGAGATAATTCACCAGAATCGCTCCCGGGATGAGGGACTTCAGTTCCACAGCGAAATTATAAAAGCTGGAACTGTCCTCCTTCGAGCAGAGAGGGTCAAGGGCAGGTTTAATATAGGCGTTTAAAATTTATGGGGGGATTTTTATAGATTTCTCGTAGAGTAAATCGTCGGTGGGCCAAAATCCTGGAACTCAAGAACTCATCTCCTTAACAGTGTGGGTGTACCGACACCACATGGACTGCAGCAGTTCGAGAAGACGGCTCACCACCACCCTCTCAAGGGCAATTAGGGATGGGCAACAAATGTTGGGGTTTTTGCCAGTGACGCCCACATTCTGTGAATGAATAAAAATAAGCTGTTTGCAGTGGCAGAAGTGTTGATAACCAGGGGACACAGCTGGCAAAGAACCAGCAAAAGAGATGAGGAGAACTCTTTTACGCAGCGAGATATTGCAATCCAGAATGTTCTGCCTGATGGGATATTAGAAGTGGTTTCAGTGGTTTCAAAGGGGAATTGCATAGGGAATCCCATTATTTTTATTGGACCATGGAATGTTTAGTGTGACTGAGACAGAAACCAGTGCATCGATGAAGGGGGAAGTGGATAAACAGAACGAGAGCAGATATAGTGCTGGGTGAAGAGGGCAGTGATTAGTTTTGGTTTATTCTTGCAAAGAGCTGGCGCAGAAATGATGGGCAGAATAGCCTCAGTTTGTCCTGTGAATGAATTTAGCCCTTTAGGGGAGGTGTTAACCTACTCTTTTGTTCTTAAATCGTTTAACCATCTGAGTTAAATTTCATACAAAAGCCTTCGTCCCTTGCACCAAATTAAGACCGAGTGGGCCAGATCTGATCCTGATAGCGGTGAGTAGCAGGTTCACTGCTATTGAGGGCCGCAACTGCGCTGGAAACACAGGCGAGCCAATGCATGCTGGAGCCCCGAGCTTCTGCTTCACCACAAATGGCTCTAGCAGCGTGTAAACATTGGCTTGGAACTTACACTGTTTCGCAGACCAATTTATTATCCCTGCTCCTGTCAGGTGGACAGGCTGCAAGAAATGTAGCCCTTCAAATCAGAAGGAATGACAAAATACCGCAGCACGACCTCACCTCTGCTACTGCTCACCTGCTGACACTGCTCACATCCCACCAACACTGCTCACCCCCTCCCCACACTGCTCACCTGCTGACACTGCTCACCCCCACCAACACTGCTCATTCCCCACCAACACTGCTCACCCCCAACCAACACTGCTCACCCCCTCCCAACACTATTCACCCCCAACCAACACTGCTCACCCCCAACCAACACTGCTCATCCCCAACCAACACCGCTCAGCCCCTCCCAACACTGCTCACCCCCCCAACACTGCTCATCCCCTCCCAACACTGCTCACCCCTTCCCAAAACTGCTCCCCTCCCCACACTGCTCACCCCCTCCCAACACTACTCACCCCCTCCCCACACTGCTCACCCCCTCCCAACACTGCTCACCCCCTCCCCACACTGCTCACCCCCTCCCAACACTACTCACCCCCCAACACGGCTCATCCCCTCCCCACACTGCTCATCCCCTCCCAACAATGCTCACCCGCCACCAAGACTGCTCACCCCGCACGAACACTGCTCACCCCCAACCAACACTGCTCACCCCCACCAACACTGCTCACTCCCCACCAACACTGCTCACTCCCCACCAACACGGCTCACCCCCACCAACACTGCGCACCCCCCACCAACACGGCTCACCCGTACCAACACTGCCCACCCTCCACCAACACTGCTCACTCCCCACCAACACCACTCACCCCCAAACAACACTGCTCATTCCCCACCAACACTGCTCACCCCCCACCAACACTGCTCACCCCCACCAACACTGCTCACTCCCCACCAACACCACTCACCCCCAAACAACACTGCTCATTCCCCACCAACACTGCTCACCCCCAACCAACACTGCTCACCCCCAACCAACACTGCTCACTCCCAACCAACACTGCTCACCCCCCACCAACACTGCTCACCCCCACCAACACTGCTCACTCCCCACCAACACCACTCACCCCCAAACAACACTGCTCATTCCCCACCAACACTGCTCACCCCCAACCAACACTGCTCACCCCCAACCAACACTGCTCACTCCCAACCAACACTGCTCACTCCCAACCAACACTGCTCACTCCCAACCAACACTGCTCATTCCCCACCAACACTGCTCATCCCCTCCCAACACTGCTCACCCCCAACCAACACTGCTCACTCCCAACCAACACTGCTCACCCCCAACCAACACTGCTCACTCCCAACCAACACTGCTCACCCCCTCCCAACACTGCTCACCCCCAACCAACACTGCTCACTCCCAACCAACACTGCTCACCCCCTCCCAACACTGCTCACCCCAAACCAAAACTGCTCACTCCCAACCAACACTGCTCAACCCCTCACAACACTGCTCACCCCCAACCAACACTGCTCACCCCCTCCCAACACTGCTCACTCCCAACCAACACTGCTCAACCCCTCCCAACACTGCTCACTCCCAACCAACACTGTTCACCCACTCCCAACACTGCTCACCTCCCACCAACACTGCTCACTCCCAACCAACACTGCTCACCCCCAACCAACACTACTCACCCCCCACCAACACTGCTCACTCCAAACCAACACTGCTCACCCCCTCCCAACACTACTCAAACCCCACCAACATTGCTCACACCCAACCAACACTGCTCAACCCCAACCAACACTGCTCACCCCCACCAACACTGCTCACCCCCCACCAATACTGCTCACCCCCAACCAACACTGCTCACCCCCAACCAACACTACTCAATCGCAACCAACACTGCTCACCCCCAACCAACACTGCTCACGCCCAACCAACAGTGCTCACCCCATCCCAATACTACTCACCCCCATTAACACTGCTCAGCACCCACCAACACTGCTCATGCCCTCCCAACACTGCTCACCCCCTCCCAACACTGCTCACCCCGTCCCGACACGACTCACCCCCTCCCCACACTGCTCACACCCTCCCAACACGACTCACCCCCTCCCCACACTGCTCACCCCCTCCCAACACTACTCTCCACCTACCAACACTGCTAACCCAATCCCCACACTGCTCACCCCCTCCCAACACTGCTCACCCCCTCCCAACATTACTCACCCCCAACCAACACTGCTCACCCCCAACCAACACTACTCACCCCCTCCCAACACTAATCAACCCCAACCAACACTGCTCACCCCCTCCCCACACTGCTAACCCCCTCCCCACACTGCTCACCCCCTCCCAACACTACTCACGCCCAACCAACACTGCTCACCCCCTCCCAACACTTCTCACCCCCTCCCCACACTCTCACCCCTCCCAACACTACTCACCCCCTCCCAACACTACTCACCCCCAACCAACACTGCTCACCCCCTCCCCACACTACTCACCCCCTCCCCACACTGCTCACCCCCTCCCAACACTGCTCACCCCCGACCAACACTGCTCACCCACTCCCCACACTACTCACCCCCAAGCAACACTGCTCACCCCCTCCCAACACTGCTCACCCCCTCCCCACACTGCTCACCCCCTCCCAACAGTGCTCATCCCCTCCCCACTCTGCTCACCCCCTCCCAACACTGCTAACCCCCTCCCAGCACTGCTCACCCCCTCCCCACACTAGTCACCCCCTCCCAACACTGCTAACCCCCTCCCAACACTGCTAACCTCCTCCCAGCACTGCTCACCCCCTCCCCACACTAGTCACCCCCTCCCAACACTGCTCAGCCCCTCCCCACACTACTCACCCCCTCCCCACCCTGCTCACCCCCTCCCCACACTACTCACTCCCAACCAACACTGCTCACCCCCAACCAACACTACTCACCCCCCATTAACACTGCTCACCCCCTCCCAACACTGCTCACCAACTCCCCACACAGCTCACCCCCTCCCAACACTGCTCATCCCCTCCCCACACTGCTCACCCCCTCCCCACACTACTCACCCCCCAACACTGCTCACCCCCTCCCCACACTGCTCACCTGCTGACACTGCTCACCCCCACCAACACTGCTCATTCCCCACCAACACTGCTCAACCCCAACCAACACTGCTCACCCCCTCCCAACACTATTCACCCCCAACCAACACTGCTCACCCCCAACCAACACTGCTCATCCCCAACCAACACCGCTCAGCCCCTCCCAACACTACTCACCCCCCCAACACTGCTCATCCCCTCCCAACACTGCTCACCCCTTCCCAAAACTGCTCCCCTCCCCACACTGCTCACCCCCTCCCAACACTACTCACCCCCTCCCCACACTGCTCACCCCCTCCCAACACCGCTCACCCCCTCCCCACACTGCTCACCCCCTCCCAACACTACTCACCCCCCAACACGGCTCATCCCCTCCCCACACTGCTCATCCCCTCCCAACACTGCTCACCCGCCACCAAGACTGCTCACCCCCCACCAACACTGCTCACCCCCAACCAACACTGCTCACCCCCACCAACACTGCTCACTCCCCACCAACACGGCTCACCCCCACCAACACTGCGCACCCCCCACCAACACGGCTCACCCCCACCAACACTGCCCACCCTCCACCAACACTGCTCACTCCCCACCAACACCGCTCACTCCCAAACAACACTGCTCATTCCCCACCAACACTGCTCACCCCCCACCAACACTGCTCACCCCCACCAACACTGCTCACTCCCCACCAACAGCGCTCACCCCCAACCAACACTGCTCACTCCCAACCAACACTGCTCATTCCCCACCAACACTGCTCATCCCCTCCCAACACTGCTCACCCCCAACCAACACTGCTCACTCCCAACCAACACTGCTCACCCCCAACCAACACTGCTCACTCCCAACCAACACTGCTCACCCCCTCCCAACACTGCTCACCCCCAACCAACACTGCTCACTCCCAACCAACACTGCTCACCCCCTCCCAACACTGCTCACCCCCAACCAACACTGCTCACTCCCAACCAACACTGCTCACCCCCTCCCAACACTGCTCACCCCCAACCAACACTGCTCACCCCCTCCCAACACTGCTCACTCCCAACCAACACTGCTCAACCCCTCCCAACACTGCTCACTCCCAACCAACACTGTTCACCCACTCCCAACACTGCTCACCTCCCACCAACACTGCTCACTCCCAACCAACACTGCTCACCCCCAACCAACACTACTCACCCCCCACCAACACTGCTCACTCCAAACCAACACGGCTCACCCCCTCCCAACACTACTCAAACCCCACCAACATTGCTCACACCCAACCAACACTGCTCAACCCCCAACACTGCTCATCCCCTCCCCACACTGCTCACCCCCCACCAACACTGCTCACCCCCAACCAACACTGCTCACCCGCACCAACACTGCTCACTCCCCACCAACACTGCTCACCCCCAACCAACACTGCTCACCCGCACCAACACTGCTCACTCCCCACCAACACGGCTCACCCCCACCAACACTGCGCACCCCCCACCAACACGGCTCACCCCCACCAACACTGCCCACCCTCCACCAACACTGCTCACTCCCCACCAACACCGCTCACCCCCAAACAACACTGCTCATTCCCCACCAACACTGCTCACCCCCCACCAACACTGCTCACCCCCACCAACACTGCTCACTCCCCACCAACAGCGCTCACCCCCAAACAACACTGCTCATTCCCCACCAACACTGCTCACCCCCAACCAACACTGCTCACCCCCAACCAACACTGCTCACTCCCAACCAACACTGCTCACTCCCAACCAACACTGCTCACTCCCAACCAACACTTCATATTCCCCACCAACACTGCTCATCCCCTCCCAACACTGCTCACCCCCAACCAACACTGCTCACTCCCAACCAACACTGCTCACCCCCAACCAACACTGCTCACTCCCAACCAACACTGCTCACCCCCTCCCAACACTGCTCACCACCAACCAACACTGCTCACTCCCAACCAACACTGCTCACCCCCTCCCAACACTGCTCACCCCCAACCAACACTGCTCACTCCCAACCAACACTGCTCACCCCCTCCCAACACTGCTCACCCCCAACCAACACTGCTCACCCCCTCCCAACACTGCTCACTCCCAACCAACACTGCTCAACCCCTCCCAACACTGCTCACTCCCAACCAACACTGTTCACCCACTCCCAACACTGCTCACCTCCCACCAACACTGCTCACTCCCAACCAACACTGCTCACCCCCCACCAACACTGCTCACTCCAAACCAACACTGCTCACCCCCTCCCAACACTACTCAAACCCCACCAACACTGCTCACACCCAACCAACACTGCTCAGCCCCAACCAACACTGCTCACCCCCACCAACACTGCTCACCCCCCACCAACACTGCTCACCCCCAACCAACACTGCTCACCCCCAACCAACACTACTCAATCCCAACCAACACTGCTCACCTCCAACCAACACTGCTCACCCCCAACCAACACTGCTCACCCCCAACCAACAGTGCTCACCCCATCCCAACACTACTCACCCCCATTAAAACTGCTCAGCACCCACCAACACCGCTCATGCCCTCCCAACACTGCTCACCCCCTCCCAACACTGCTCACCCCGTCCCGACACGACTCACCCCCTCCCCACACTGCTCACCCCCTCCCAACACGACTCACCCCCTCCCCACACTGCTCAAACCCTCCCAACATTACTCTCCACCTACCAACACTGCTAACCCAATCCCCACACTGCATACCCCCTCCCAACATTACTCAACCCCAACCAACACTGCTAACCACCTCCCCACACTGCCCACCCATCCCAACACTGCTCACCCCCTCCCAACATTACTCACCCCCAACCAACACTGCTCACCCCCAACCAACACTACTCACCCCCTCCCAACACTAATCAACCCCAACCAACACTGCTCACCCCCTGCCCACACTGCTAACCCCCTCCCCACACTGCTCACCCCCTCCCAACACTACTCACGCCCAACCAACACTGCTAACCCCCTCCCAACACTTCTCAGCCCCTCCCCACACTCTCACCCCCTCCCAACACTACTCACCCCCTCCCAACACTACTCACCCCCAACCAACACTGCTCACCCCCTCCCCACACTACTCACCCCCTCCCCACACTGCTCACCCCCTCCCAACACTGCTCACCCCCAACCAACACTGCTCACCCGCTCCCCACACTACTCAACCCCAACTAACACTGCTCACCCCATCCCAACACTGCTCACCCCCAACCAACACTACTCAATCCCAACCAACACTGCTCACCTCCAACCAACACTGCTCACCCCCAACCAACACTGCTCACCCCCAACCAACAGTGCTCATCCCATCCCAACACTACTCACCCCCATTAAAACTGCTCAGCACCCACCAACACTGCTCATGCCCTCCCAACACTGCTCACCCCCTCCCAACACTGCTCACCCCGTCCCGACACGACTCACCCCCTCCCCACACTGCTCACCCCCTCCCAACACGACTCACCCCCTCCCCACACTGCTCACCCCCTCCCAACACTACTCTCCACCTACCAACACTGCTAACCCAATCCCCACACTGCATACCCCCTCCCAACATTACTCAACCCCAACCAACACTGCTAACCACCTCCCCACACTGCCCACCCATCCCCACACTGCTCACCCCCTCCCAACATTACTCACCCCCAACCAACACTGCTCACCCCCAACCAACACTACTCACCCCCTCCCAACACTAATCAACCCCAACCAACACTGCTCACCCCCTCCCCACACTGCTAACCCCCTCCCCACACTGCTCACCCCCTCCCAACACTACTCACGCCTAACCAACACTGCTAACCCCCTCCCAACACTTCTCACCCCCTCCCCACACTCTCACCCCCTCCCAACACTACTCACCCCCTCCCAACACTACTCACCCCCAACCAACACTGCTCACCCTCTCCCCACACTACTCACCCCCTCCCCACACTGCTCACCCCCTCCCAACACTGCTCACCCCCAACCAACACTGCTCACCCGCTCCCCACACTACTCACCCCCAAGCAACACTGCTCACCCCATCCCAACACTGCTCACCCCCTCCCCACACTGCTCACCCCCTCCCAACAGTGCTCATCCCCTCCCCACACTGCTCACCCCCTCCGCACACTGCTCACCCCCTCCAAACACTGCTCACCCCCCAACACTGCTCACCCCCTCCCCACACTGCTCACCCCCTCCCAACACTGCTAAACCCCTCCCAGCACTGCTCACCCCCTCCCCACACTAGTCACCCCCTCCCAACACTGCTAACCCCCTCCCAACACTGCTCACCCCCTCCCAACACTGCTCACACCCTCCCCACACTACTCACCCCCTCCCCACCCTGCTCACCCCCTCCCCACACTACTCACTCCCAACCAACACTGCTCACTCCCAACCAACACTGCTCACCCCCTCCCAACACTGCTCACCCCCAACCAACACTGCTCACTCCCAACCAACACTGCTCACCCCCTCCCAACACTGCTCACCCCCAACCAACACTGCTCACTCCCAACCAACACTGCTCACCCCCTCCCAACACTGCTCACCCCCAACCAACACTGCTCAGCCCTTCCCAACACTGCTCACTCCCAACCAACACTGCTCAACCCCTCCCAACACTGCTCGCTCCCAACCAACACTGTTCACCCACTCCCAACACTGCTCACCTCCCACCAACACTGCTCACTCCCAACCAACACTGCTCACCCCCCACCAACACTGCTCACTCCAAACCAACACTGCTCACCCCCTCCCAACACTACTCAAACCCCAACACTGCTCACACCCAACCAACACTGCTCAGCCCCAACCAACACTGCTCACCCCCACCAACACTGCTCACCCCCCACCAACACTGCTCACCCCCAACCAACACTGCTCACCCCAACCAACACTACTCAATCCCAACCAACACTGCTCACCTCCAACCAACACTGCTCACCCCCAACCAACACTGCTCACCCCCAACCAACAATGCTCACCCCATCCCAACACTACTCACCCCCATTAACACTGCTCAGCACCCACCAACACTGCTCATGCCCTCCCAACACTGCTCACCCCCTCCCAACACTGCTCACCCCGTCCCGACACGACCCACCCCCTCCCCACACTGCTCACCCCCTCCCAACACGACTCACCCCCTCCCCACACTGCTCACCCCCTCCCAACACTACTCTCCACCTACCAACACTGCTAACCCAATCCCCACACTGCATACCCCCTCCCAACATTACTCAACCCCAACCAACACTGCTAACCACCTCCCCACACTGCCCACCCATCCCAACACTGCTCACCCCCTCCCAACATTACTCACCCCCAACCAACACTGCTCACCCCCAACCAACACTACTCACCCCCTCCCAACACTAATCAACCCCAACCAACACTGCTCACCCCCTCCCCACACTGCTAACCCCCTCCCCACACTGCTCACCCCTCCCAACACTACTCACGCCCAACCAACACTGCTAACCCCCTCCCAACACTTCTCACCCCCTCCCCACACTCTCACCCCCTCCCAACACTACTCACCCCCTCCCAACACTACTCACCCCCAACCAACACTGCTCACCCCCTACCCACACTACTCACCCCCTCCCCACACTGCTCACCCCCTCCCAACACTGCTCACCCCCAACCAACACTGCTCACCCGCTCCCCACACTACTCAACCCCAACTAACACTGCTCACCCCATCCCAACACTGCTCACCCCCTCCCCACACTGCTCACCCCCTCCCAACACTGCTCACCCCCTCCCAACACTGCTCACCCCTCCCAACACTGCTCACCCCTCCCCACACTGCTCACCCCCTCCCCACACTGCTCACCCCCTCCCCACACTGCTCACCCCCTCCGCACACTGCTCACCCCCTCCCCACACTGCTCACCCCCTCCCCACACTGCTCACCCCCTCCCCACACTGCTCACCCCCTCCCAACACTGCTCACCCCCCAACACTGCTCACCCCCTCCCCGCACTGCTCACCCCCTCCCAACACAGCTCACCCCCTCCAAACACTGCTCAACCCCCAACACTGCTCAACCCCTCCCCACACTTCCCACCCCCACCCAACACTGCTAACCCCCTCCCAACACTGCTCACCCCCTCCCCACACTACTCACCCCCTCCCAACACTGCTAACCCCCTCCCAACACTACTCAGCCCCTCCCCACACTACTCACCCCCTCCCAACACTGCTAACCCCCTCCCAAAACTGCTCACCCCCTCCCAACACTGCTCTACCTCTCCCCACACTGCTCACCCCCTCCCCACACTACTCACCCCCAACCAAAATTGCTCACCTCCTCCCAACACCGCTCACCCCCTCCCCACACAACTCACCCCCTCCCAACACTGCTCACCCCCTCCCCACACTACTCACCCCCAACCAACACTGCTCACCCCCTCCCAACACTACTCACCCCCTCCCAACACTGCTCACCCCCTCCCCACACTGCTCACCCCCTCCCAACACTGCTCAACCCCTCCCCACACTGCTCACCCCCTCCCCACACTACTCACCCCGCAACACTGCTCACCCCCTCCCAACACTGCTCATCCCCTCCACACACTGCTCACCCCCTCCCCACACTACTCACCCCCCAACACTGCTCATCCCCTCCCCACACTGCTCACCCCCTCCCCACACTACTCACCCCCCAACACTGCTCATCCCCTCCCCACCCTGCTCACCCCCTCCCCACACTGCTCACCCCTTCCCAACACTGCCCACCCCCTCCCAACACTGCTCACCCCACAACACTGCTCACCCCCTCCCCACACTGCTCACACCCTGCCAGCACTGCTAAACCCCTCCCAAGACTGCTCACCCCTCCCCACAATGCTCACCCCCCAACACTATCACCCCCTCCCAACACTACTCACCCCCTCCCCACACTGCTCACCCCCTCCCAACACTACTCATCCCCTCCCCACACTGCTCAATCCCCAACACTCTCACACCCTCCCAACACTACTCACCTCCTCCCCACACTGCTCACCCCCTCCCCACACTACTCACCCCCTCGCCACACTGCTCACCCCCTCCCCACACTACTCACCCCCAACCAACACTGCTCACCCCCTCCCAACACTGCTCACCCCCTCCCCACACTACTCACCCCCTCCCCACACTGCTCACCCCCCCAACACTGCTCACCCCCTCCCCACACTACTCACCCCCAACCAACACTGCTCATCCCCTCCCAACACTGCTCACCCCCTCCCAACACCATCACCCCCTCCCCACAATGCTCACCCCCCCAACACTGCTCACCCCCTCCCCACACTGCTCACCCCCTCCCAATACTGCTCACCCCCAACCAACACTGCTCACCCCCCAACAACACAGCTCACCCCCAACCAACACTGCTCACCCCCAACCAAAACTGCTCACCCCCAACCAACACTACTCACTCCCAACCAACACTGCTCAACCCCAACCAACACTGCTCACCCCCAACCAACACTGCTCACCCCCAACCAACACTACTCACTCCCAACCAACACTGCTCACCCCCCCAACACTGCCCACCCCCTCCCAACACTGCTCACCCCCTCCCCACACTGCTCACCCCCTCGCAACACTGCTCACCCCCTACTAAAACTACTCACCCCCACCCAACACTACTCACCCCCAACCAACACTGCTCACCCCTTCCCCACACTGCTCACCCCCTCCCCACACTGCTCACCCCCTCCCAACACTCCTCACCTCCTCCCTACACTACTCACCCCCAACCAACACTGCTCACCCCCTCCCAACAGAGCTCACCACCTCCAAACACTGCTCATCCCCTCCCAACACTGCTCACCCCCTCCCCACACTGCTCACCCCCTCCCAACACTGCTTATCCCCTCCTCACACTGCTCACACCCTCCCCTCACTGTTCACCCTCTCCCAACACTGCTCTCCCCACCCCACACTGCTCACCACCCAACAATCTCACCCCCTCCCAACACTACTCACCCCCTCCCCACACTGCTCATCCCCTCCCAACACTACTCATCCCCTCCCCACACTGCTCAACCCCCAACACTCGCACCCCCTCCCAACACTACTCACCTCCTCCCCACACTGCTCACCCCCTCCCCACACTGCTCACCCCCTCCCAAAACTTCTCACCCCCTCCCCACACTACTCACCCCATCCCCACACTGCTCACTCCCTCCGCACACTACTCACCCCCAACAAACACTGCTCACCCCCTCCCAACAATGCACACCCCCTCCCAACACTACTCACCCCCTCCCCACACTGCTCACCCCCCCAACACTGCTCACCCCCTCCCAACACTTCTCACCCCCTCCCCACACTAATCACCCCCTCCCCACACTGCTCACCCCCTCCCCACACTACTCACCCCCAACAAAAACTGCTCACCCCCTCCCAACAATGCTCACCGCCTCCCAACACTACTCACCCCCTCCCCACACTGCTCACCCCCCCAACACTGTTCACCACCTCCCAACACTGCTCACCCCCTCCCCACACTACTCAACCCCTCCTCACACTGCTTACCCCCTCCCCACACTACTCACCCCCAACCAACACTGCTCATCCCCTCCCAACACTGCTCACCCCCTCCCAACACTACTCACCCCTTCCCCACAATGCTCACCCCCCCCAACACTGCTCACCCCCTCCCCAAACTGCTCACCCCCTCCCAATAATGCTCTCCCCCAACCAACACTGCTCACCCCCCACGAACACAGCTCACCCCCAACCAACACTGCTCACCCCCAACCAACACTGCTCACCCCCAACCAACACTACTCACTCCCAACCAACACTGCTCACCCCCAACCAACACTGCTCACCCCCAACCAACACTGCTCACCCCCAACCAACACTACTCACTCCCAACCAACACTGCTCACCCCCCCAACACTGCTCACTCCCTCCCAACACTGCTCACCCCCTCCCCACACTGCTCACCCCCTCCCAACACTGCTCACCCCCTACTAACACTACTCACCCCCACCCAACACTACTCACCCCCAACCAACACTGCTCACCCCTTCCCCACACTGGTCACCCCCTCCCAATACTGCTCACCCCCAACCAACACTGCTCACCCCCCACCAACACAGCTCACCCCCAACCAACACTGCTCACCCCCTCCCAACACTACTCACCCCCCATTAACACTGCTCAGCCCCCACCAACTCTGCTCATCCCCTCCCAACACTGCTGACCCCCTCCCAACACTGCCCACCCCCAACCAACACTGCTCACCCCCACCCAACACTTCTCACCCCCTCCCCACACTACTCACCCCCTCCCCACACTGCTCACCCCCTCCCCACACTACTCACTCCCAACAAACACTGCTCACCCCCCCCAACACTGCTCACCCCCTCCCCACACAACTCACCCCCTCCCAACACTGCTCACCCCCAACCAACACTGCTCACCCCCCACCCACACTGCTCACCCCCAACCAACACTGCTCACCCCCAACCAACACTGCTCACCCCCAACCAACACTACTCACTCCCAACCAACACTGCTCACCCCCAACCAACACTGCTCACCCCCTCCCAACACTACTCACCCCCCATTAAAACTGCTCAGCCCCCACCAACTCTGCTCATCCCCTCCCAACACTGCTCACCCCCTCCCAACACTGCCCACCCCCTCCCGACACTGCTCACCCCCCACCAACACTGCTCACCCCCTCCCAACACTGCTCACCCCCTCCCAACACTGCTCACCCCGTCCCGACACTGCTCACCCCCCACCAACACTGCTCACTCCCAACGAACACTGCTCACCCCCTCCCAACACTGCTCACGCCCTCCCAACACTGCTCACCCCCTCCCGACACTGCTCACCCCCTCCCCACACTGCTTACCTCCTCCCCACACTGCTCACCCCCTCCCCACACTGCTCACCCCCTCCCAACACTGCTCACCCCCTCCCCACACTACCAACCCCCAACCAACACTGCTCACCCCCACCCAACACTTCTCACCCCCTCCCCACACTACTCACCCCCTCCCCACACTGCTCACCCCCAACAAACACTGCTCACCCCCTCCCAACAATGCTCACCCCCTCCCAACACTACTCACCCCCTCCCCACACTGCTCACCCCCCCAACACTGCTCACCCCCTCTCCACACAACTCACCCCCTCCCAACACTGCTCACCCCCAACCAACACTGCTCACCCCGCACCAACACTGCTCACCCCCAACCAACACTGCTCACCCCCAACCAACACTGCTCACCCCCAACCAACACTACTCACTCCCAACCAACACTGCTCACCCCCAACCCACACTGCTCACCCCCTCCCAACACTGCTCACCCCCTCCCAACAGCATCACCCCCTCCCCACAATGCTCACCCCCCCAACACTGCTCACCCCCTCCCCACACTGCTCACCCCCTCCCAATACTGCTCACCCCCAACCAACACTGCTCACCCCCCACCAACACAGCTCACCCCCAACCAACACTGCTCACCCCCTCCCAACACTACTCACCCCCCATTAACACTGCTCAGCCCCCACCAACTCTGCTCATCCCCTCCCAACACTGCTCACCCCCTCCCAACACTGCCCACCCCCTCCCGACACTGCTCACCCCCCACCAACACTGCTCACCCCCTCCCAACACAGCTCACCCCCTCCCAACACTGCTCACCCCGTCCCGACACTGCTCACCCCCCACCAACACTGCTCACTCCCAACGAACACTGCTCACCGCCTCCCAACACTGCTCACGCCCTCCCAACACTGCTCACCCCCTCCCCACACTGCTCACCCCCTCCCCACACTGCTTACCTCCTCCCCACACTGCTCACCCCCTCCCCACACTGCTCACCCCCTCCCAACACTGCTCACCCCCTCCCCACACTACCCACCCCCAACCAACACTGCTCACCCCCACCCAACACTTCTCACCCCCTCCCAACACTACTCACCCCACATTAACACTGCTCAGCCCCCACCAACTCTGCTCAACCCCTCCCAACACTGCTCACCCCCTCCCAACACTGCCCACCCACTCCCGACACTGCTCACCCCCCACCAACACTGCTCACCCCCTCCCAACACTGCTCACCCCCTCCCAACACTGCTCACCCCTCCCGACACTGCTCACCCCCCACCAACACTGCTCACTCCCAACGTACACTGCTCACCCCCTCCCGACACTGCTCACTCCCAACCAACACTGCTCACTCCCAACCAACACTGCTCACACCCAACCAACACTACTCACCCCCCATTAACATTGCTCAGCCCCCACCAACTCTGTTCACCACCAACCAAAACTGCTCAGCCCCTCCCAACACTACTCACCCCCACCCCACACTCTTCACCCCCTCCCAACACGACTCATCCCCTGCCCACACTGCTCACCCCTTCCCAATACTATTCACCCCCAACCAACACTGCTAACCCCCTCCCCACACTGCACACCCCCTCCCAACACTACTCACCCCCAACCAACACTGCTAACCCCCTCCCCACACTGCTCACCCCCTCCCAACACTGCTCACCCCCTCCCAACACTGCTCACCCCTCCCCACACTGCTCACCCCCTCCCAACACTACTCACCCCCTCCCAACACTGCTCACCCCCTCCCCACACTGCTCACGCCCTCCCAACACTACTCACCCCCAACCAACACTGCTAACCCCCTCCCAACACTGCTCACCCCCTCCCAACACTACTCACCCCCAACCAACACTGCTAACCCCCTCCCCACACTGCTCACCCCCTCCCAACACTACTCACCCCCAACCAACACTGCTCACCCCCTCCAACACTGCTCACCTCCTCCCCACACTCTCACCCCCTCCCAACACAACTCACCCCCACCCAACACTACTCACCCCCAACCAACACTGCTCACCCCCTCCCAACACTGCTCACCCCCTCCCAACATTGCTCATCCTCTCCCCACACTGCTCACCCCCTCCCCACACTGCTCACCCCCTCCCAACACTGCTCATCCCCTCCCCACACTGCTCACCCCCTCCCCGCACTGCTCACCCCCTCCCAACACTGCTCACCCCCTCCCAACACTGCTCACCCCCCCAACACTGCTCACCCCCTCCCCACAATTCTCACCCCCACCCAACACTGCTAACCCCCTCCCAACACTGCTCACCCCCTCCCCACCCTACTCACACCCTCCCAACACTACTAACCCCCTCCAACACTACTCAGCTCCTCCCCACACTACTCACCCCCTCCCAACACTGCTCACCCCCTCCCAACACTGCTCACCCCCTCCCAACACTGCTCACCCCCTCCCCACACTGCTCACCCCCTCCCCACACTACTCACGCCCCAACCAACACTGCTCACCCCCTCCCAACACTTCTCACCCCCTCCCCACACTCTCACCCCCTCCCAACACTACTCACCCCCTCCCAACACTACTCACCCCCAACCAACACTGCTCACCCCTCCCCACACTGCTCACCCTCTCCCGGCACTGCTCACTCCCAACCAACTCTGCTCACCCCCAACCAACACTGCTCACTCCCAACCAACACTGCTCACCCCCAACCAACACTACTCACCATCCATTAACACTGCTCACCCCCCACCAACTCTGTTCACCACCAACCAACACTGCTCAGCCCCTCCCAACACGACTCACCCCCTGCCCACACTGCTCACCCCTTCCCAATACTATTCACCCCCAACCAACACTGCTAACCCCCTCCCCACACTGCACATCCCCTCCCAACACTACTCACCCCCAACCAACACTGCTAACGCCCTCCCCACACTGCTCACCCCCTCCCCACACTGCTCACCCCCTCCCAACACTGCTCACCCCTCCCCACACTGCTCACCCCCTCCCAACACTACTCACCCCCTCCCAACACTGCTAACCCCCTCCCCACACTACTCACCCCCTCCCAACACTTTTCACCCCCAACCAACACTGCTAACCCCCTCCCAACACTGCTCACCCCCTCCCAACACTACTCACCCCCAACCAACACTGCTAACCCCCTCCCCACACTGCTCACCCCCCTCCCAACACTACTCACCCCCAACCAACACTGCTCATCCCCTCCAACACTGCTCACCCCCTCCCCACACTGCTCACCCCCTCCCAACTCTCCTCACCTCCTCCCCACACTACTCACCCCCTCCCAACACTGCTCATCCCCTCCCAACACTACTCACCCCCTCCCAACACTGCTAACCCCCTCCCCACACTGCTCACCCCCTCCCAACACTTCTCACCCCCAACCAACACTGCTAACCCCCTCCCAACACTGCTCACCCCCTCCCCACAATGCTCACCCCCTCCCAACACTGCTCATCCCCTCCCAACACTGCTCATCCTCTCCCCACACTGCTCGCCCCCTCCCCGCACTGCTCACCCCCTCCCAACACTGCTCACCCCCTCCAAACACTGCTCACCCCCCAACACTGCTCACCCCCTCCCCACACTGCTCACACCCTCCCAACACTGCTAACCCCCTCCCAAGGCTGCTCACCACCTCCCCACACTTCTCACCCCCTCCCAAATCTGCTAACCCCCTCCCAACACTGCTCACCCCCTCCCCACACTGCTCACCCCCTCCCAACACTACTCATCCCCTCCCCACACTGCTCAACCCCCTCCCCACACTGCTCACCCCCTCCCCACACTACTCACCCCCAACCAACACTGCTCACCCCCTCCCAACACTACTCACCCCCTCCCAACACTGCTCACCCCCTCCCCACACTACTCACCCCCCAACACTGCTCATCCCCTCCCCACACTGCTCACCCCCTCCCCACACTACTCACCCCCCAACACTGCTCATCCCCTCACCACTCTGCTCACCCACTCCCCCCACTGCTCACCCCCTCCCAACACTGCTCACCCCCTCCAAACACTGTTCACCCCCCAACACTGCTCACCCCCTCCCAACACTGCTCACCCCTCCCCACACTGCTCACCCCCTCCCAACACTACTCACCCCCTCCCAACACTGCTCACCCCCTCCCCACACTGCTCACGCCCTCCCAACACTACTCACCCCCAACCAACACTGCTAACCCCCTCCCAACACTGCTCACCCCCTCCCAACACTACTCACCCCCAACCAACACTGCTCACCCCCTCCAACACTGCTCACCTCCTCCCCACACTCTCACCCCCTCCCAACACTACTCACCCCCACCCAACACTACTCACCCCAACCAACACTGCTCACCCCTTCCCCACACTGCTCACCCCCTCCTCACACTGCTCACTCCCTCCCAACACTCCTCACCTCCTCCCCACACTACTCACCCCCAACCAACACTGCTCACCCCCTCCCAACACTGCTCACCCCCTCCCAACACTGCTCATCCTCTCCCCACACTGCTCACCCCCTCCCCACACTGCTCACCCCCTCCCAACACTGCTCATCCCCTCCCCACACTGCTCACCCCCTCCCCGCACTGCTCACCCCCTCCCAACACTGCTCACCCCCTCCCAACACTGCTCACCCCCCAACACTGCTCACCCCCTCCCCACAATTCTCACCCCCACTCAACACTGCTAACCCCCTCCCAACACTGCTCACCCCCTCCCCACCCTACTCACACCCTCCCAACACTACTAACCCCCTCCCAACACTACTCAGCCCCTCCCCACACTACTCACCCCCAACCAACACTGCTAACCCCCTCCCCACACTGCTCACCCCCTCCCAACACTGCTCACCCCCAACCAACACTGCTCACCCCCTCCAACACTGCTCACCCCCTCCCCACACTGCTCACCCCCTCCCCACACTGCTCACCCCCTCCCAACACTGCTCACCCCCTCCCAACACTGCTCACCCCCCAACACTGCTCACCCCCTCCCCACACTACTCACACCCTCCCAACACTGCTAACCCCCTCCCAAGACTGCTCACCCCCTCCCCACACTTCTCATCCCTCCCAACACTGCTAACCCCCTCCCAACACTGCTCACCCCCTCCCCACACTGCTCACCCCCTCCCAACACTACTCATCCCCTCCCCACACTGCTCAACCCCCAACACTCTCACCCCCTCCCAACACTACTCACCTCCTCCCCACACTGCTCACCCCCTCCCCACACTGCTCACCCCCTCCCCACACTACTCACCCCCAACCAACACTGCTCACCCCCTCCCAACACTAACCACCCCCTCCCAACACTGCTCACCCCCTCCCAACACTACTCACCCCCTCCCAACACTGCTCACCCCCTCCCCACACTGCTCACCCCCTCCCAACATTGCTTATCCCCTCCCCACACTGCTCACCCCCCTCCCCACACTACTCACACCCCAACACTGCTCACCCCCTCCCAACACTGCTCATCCCCTCCCCACACTGCTCACCCCCTCCCCACACTACTCACCCCCCCAACACTGCTCATCCCCTCCCCACACTGCTCACCCCCTCCCCACACTACTCACCCCCCAACACTGCTCATCCCCTCACCACTCTGCTCACCCACTCCCCCCACTGCTCACCCCCTCCCAACACTGCTCACACCCTCCCAACACTGTTCACCCCCCAACACTGCTCACCCCCTCCCCACACTGCTCACACCCTCCCAGCATTGCTAACCCCCTCCCAACACTGCTCACCCCCTCCCCACACTGCTCACCCCCTCCCAACACTGCTCACCCCCTCCCAACACTGCTCACCCCTCCCCACACTGCTCAACCCCCTCCCAACACTACTCACCCCCCTCCCAACACTGCTCACCCCCTCCCCACACTGCTCACGCCCCTCCCAACACTACTCAACACCAACCAACACTGCTAACCCCCTCCCAACACTGCTCACCCCCTCCCAACACTACTCACCCCCAACCAACACTGCTAACCCCCTCCCCACACTGCTCACCCCCTCCCAACACTACTCACCCCCAACCAACACTGCTCACCCCCTCCAACACTGCTCACCTCCTCCCCACACTCTCACCCCCTCCCAACACTACTCACCCCCACCCAACACTACTCACCCCCAACCAACACTGCTCACACCTTCCCCACACTGCTCACCCCCTCCTCACACTGCTCACCCCCTCCCAACACTCCTCACCTCCTCCCCACACTACTCACCCCCAACCAACACTGCTCACCCCCTCCCAACACTGCTCACCCCCTCCCAACACTGCTCATCCTCTCCCCACACTGCTCACCCCCTCCCCACACTGCTCACCCCCTCCCAACACTGCTCATCCCCTCCCCACACTGCTCACCCCCTCCCCGCACTGCTCACCCCCTCCCAACACTGCTCACCCCCTCCCAACACTGCTCACCCCCCAACACTGCTCACCCCCTCCCCACAATTCTCACCCCCACCCAACACTGCGAACCCCCTCCCAACACTGCTCACCCCCTCCCCACCCTACTCACACCCTCCCAACACTACTAACCCCCTCCCAACACTACTCAGCCCCTCCCCACACTACTCACCCCCTCCCAACACTGCTCACCCCCTCCCAACACTGCTCACCCCCTCCCAACACTGCTCACCCCCTCCCCACACTGCTCACCCCCT
The DNA here is from genome assembly GCF_017639515.1 of Carcharodon carcharias. Lineage (NCBI taxonomy): Eukaryota > Metazoa > Chordata > Chondrichthyes > Lamniformes > Lamnidae > Carcharodon > Carcharodon carcharias. The sequence goes on along the minus strand of NC_054478.1, from coordinate 20,319,450 downwards.
CCCCACACTACTCACGCCCAACCAACACTGCTCACCCCCCTCCCAACACTTCTCACCCCCTCCCCACACTCTCACCCCCTCCCAACACTACTCACCCCCTCCCAACACTACTCACCCCCAACCAACACTGCTCACCCCCTCCCCACACTGCTCACCCCCTCCCGACACTGCTCACTCCCAACCAACTCTGCTCACCCCCAACCAACACTGCTCACTCCCAACCAACAATGCTCACCCCCAACCAACATTACTCACCCCCCATTAACACTGCTCACCCCCCACCAACTCTGTTCACCACCAACCAACACTGCTCAGCCCTCCCAACACTACTCACCCCCCTCCCCACAATCTTCACCCCCTCCCAACACGACTCACCCCCTGCCCACACTGCTCACCCCTTCCCAATACTATTCACCCCCAACCAACACTGCTAACCCCCTCCCCACACTGCACACCCCCTCCCAACACTACTCACCCCCAACCAACACTGCTAACCCCCTCCCCACACTGCTCACCCCCTCCCAACACTGCTCACCCCTCCCCACACTGCTCACCCCCTCCCAACACTACTCACCCCCTCCCAACACTGCTAACCCCCTCCCCACACTGCTCACCCCCTCCCAACACTTTTCACCCCCAACCAACACTGCTAACCCCCTCCCAACACTGCTCACCCCCTCCCAACACTGCTCACCCCCAACCAACACTGCTAACCCCCTCCCCACACTGCTCACCCCCTCCCAACACTACTCACCCCCAACCAACACTGCTCATCCCCTCCAACACTGCTCACCCCCTCCCCACACTGCTCACCCCCTCCCAACTCTCCTCACCTCCTCCCCACACTACTCACCCCCAACCAACACTGCTCATCCCCTCCCAACACTGCTCATCCCCTCCCAACACTACTCACCCCCTCCCAACACTGCTCACCCCCTCCCAACACTACTCACCCCCAACCAACACTGCTAACCCCCTCCCCACACTGCTCACCCCCTCCCAACACTACTCACCCCCAACCAACACTGCTCACCCCCTCCAACACTGCTCAACCCCTCCCCACACTGCTCACCCCCTCCCCACACTGCTCACCCCCTCCCAACTCTACTCACCCCCAACCAACACTGCTCACCCCCTCCAACACTGCTCATCCCCTCCCAACACTGCTCATCCTCTCCCCACACTGCTCACCCCGTCCCCGCACTGCTCACCCCCTCCCAACACTGCTCACCCCCTCCCAACACTGCTCACCCCCCAACACTGCTCACCCCCTCCCCACACTGCTCACACCCTCCCAACACTGCTAACCCCCTCCCAAGACTGCTCACCCCCTCCCCACACTTCTCACCCCCTCCCAACACTGCTAACCCCCTCCCAACACTGCTCACCCCCTCCCCACACTGCTCACCCCCTCCCAACACTACTCATCCCCTCCCCACACTGCTCAACCCCCAACACTCTCACCCCCTCCCAACACTACTCACCTCCTCCCCACACTGCTCACCCCCTCCCCACACTGCTCACCCCCTCCCAACACTGCTCACCCCCAACCAACACTGCTCACCCCCTCCAACACTGCTCACCCCCTCCCCACACTGCTCACCCCCTCCCCACACTGCTCACCCCCTCCCAACACTGCTCACCCCCTCCCAACACTGCTCACCCCCCAACACTGCTCACCCCCTCCCCACACTACTCACACCCTCCCAACACTGCTAACCCCCTCCCAAGACTGCTCACCCCCTCCCCACACTTCTCATCCCTCCCAACACTGCTAACCCCCTCCCAACACTGCTCACCCCCTCCCCACACTGCTCACCCCCTCCCAACACTACTCATCCCCTCCCCACACTGCTCAACCCCCAACACTCTCACCCCCTCCCAACACTACTCACCTCCTCCCCACACTGCTCACCCCCTCCCCACACTGCTCACCCCCTCCCCACACTACTCACCCCCAACCAACACTGCTCACCCCCTCCCAACACTAACCACCCCCTCCCAACACTGCTCACCCCCTCCCAACACTACTCACCCCCTCCCAACACTGCTCACCCCCTCCCCACACTGCTCACCCCCTCCCAACATTGCTTATCCCCTCCCCACACTGCTCACCCCCTCCCCACACTACTCACACCCCAACACTGCTCACCCCCTCCCAACACTGCTCATCCCCTCCCCACACTGCTCACCCCCTCCCCACACTACTCACCCCCCAACACTGCTCATCCCCTCCCCACACTGCTCACCCCCTCCCCACACTACTCACCCCCCAACACTGCTCATCCCCTCACCACTCTGCTCACCCACTCCCCCCACTGCTCACCCCCTCCCAACTGCTACCCTCCCAACACTGCTCACACCCTCCCACACTGTTCACCCCCCAACACTGCTCACCCCCTCCCCACACTGCTCACACCCTCCCAGCATTGCTAACCCCCTCCCAACACTGCTCACCCCCTCCCCCCACTGCTCACCCCCTCCCAACACTGCTCACCCCCTCCCAACACTGCTCACCCCTCCCCACACTGCTCACCCCCTCCCAACACTACTCACCCCCTCCCAACACTGCTCACCCCCTCCCCACACTGCTCACGCCCTCCCAACACTACTCAACACCAACCAACACTGCTAACCCCCTCCCAACACTGCTCACCCCCTCCCAACACTACTCACCCCCAACCAACACTGCTAACCCCCTCCCCACACTGCTCACCCCCTCCCAACACTACTCACCCCCAACCAACACTGCTCACCCCCTCCAACACTGCTCACCTCCTCCCCACACTCTCACCCCCTCCCAACACTACTCACCCCCACCCAACACTACTCACCCCCAACCAACACTGCTCACACCTTCCCCACACTGCTCACCCCCTCCTCACACTGCTCACCCCCTCCCAACACTCCTCACCTCCTCCCCACACTACTCACCCCCAACCAACACTGCTCACCCCCTCCCAACACTGCTCACCCCCTCCCAACACTGCTCATCCTCTCCCCACACTGCTCACCCCCTCCCCACACTGCTCACCCCCTCCCAACACTGCTCATCCCCTCCCCACACTGCTCACCCCCTCCCCGCACTGCTCACCCCCTCCCAACACTGCTCACCCCCTCCCAACACTGCTCACCCCCCAACACTGCTCACCCCCTCCCCACAATTCTCACCCCCACCCAACACTGCGAACCCCCTCCCAACACTGCTCACCCCCTCCCCACCCTACTCACACCCTCCCAACACTACTAACCCCCTCCCAACACTACTCAGCCCCTCCCCACACTACTCACCCCCTCCCAACACTGCTCACCCCCTCCCAACACTGCTCACCCCCTCCCAACACTGCTCACCCCCTCCCCACACTGCTCACCCCCTCCCCACACTACTCACGCCCAACCAACACTGCTCACCCCCTCCCAACACTTCTCACCCCCTCCCCACACTCTCACCCCCTCCCAACACTACTCACCCCCTCCCAACACTACTCACCCCCAACCAACACTGCTCACCCCCTCCCCACACTGCTCACCCCCTCCCGACACTGCTCACTCCCAACCAACTCTGCTCACCCCCAACCAACACTGCTCACTCCCAACCAACAATGCTCACCCCCAACCAACATTACTCACCCCCCATTAACACTGCTCACCCCCCACCAACTCTGTTCACCACCAACCAACACTGCTCAGCCCTCCCAACACTACTCACCCCCTCCCCACAATCTTCACCCCCTCCCAACACGACTCACCCCCTGCCCACACTGCTCACCCCTTCCCAATACTATTCACCCCCAACCAACACTGCTAACCCCCTCCCCACACTGCACACCCCCTCCCAACACTACTCACCCCCAACCAACACTGCTAACCCCCTCCCCACACTGCTCACCCCCTCCCAACACTGCTCACCCCTCCCCACACTGCTCACCCCCTCCCAACACTACTCACCCCCTCCCAACACTGCTAACCCCCTCCCCACACTGCTCACCCCCTCCCAACACTTTTCACCCCCAACCAACACTGCTAACCCCCTCCCAACACTGCTCACCCCCTCCCAACACTGCTCACCCCCAACCAACACTGCTAACCCCCTCCCCACACTGCTCACCCCCTCCCAACACTACTCACCCCCAACCAACACTGCTCATCCCCTCCAACACTGCTCACCCCCTCCCCACACTGCTCACCCCCTCCCAACTCTCCTCACCTCCTCCCCACACTACTCACCCCCAACCAACACTGCTCATCCCCTCCCAACACTGCTCATCCCCTCCCAACACTACTCACCCCCTCCCAACACTGCTCACCCCCTCCCAACACTACTCACCCCCAACCAACACTGCTAACCCCCTCCCCACACTGCTCACCCCCTCCCAACACTACTCACCCCCAACCAACACTGCTCACCCCCTCCAACACTGCTCACCCCCTCCCCACACTGCTCACCCCCTCCCCACACTGCTCACCCCCTCCCAACTCTACTCACCCCCAACCAACACTGCTCACCCCCTCCAACACTGCTCATCCCCTCCCAACACTGCTCATCCTCTCCCCACACTGCTCACCCCGTCCCCGCACTGCTCACCCCCCTCCCAACACTGCTCACCCCCTCCCAACACTGCTCACCCCCCAACACTGCTCACCCCCTCCCCACACTGCTCACACCCTCCCAACACTGCTAACCCCCTCCCAAGACTGCTCACCCCCTCCCCACACTTCTCACCCCCTCCCAACACTGCTAACCCCCTCCCAACACTGCTCACCCCCTCCCCACACTGCTCACCCCCTCCCAACACTACTCATCCCCTCCCCACACTGCTCAACCCCCAACACTCTCACCCCCTCCCAACACTACTCACCTCCTCCCCACACTTCTCACCCCCTCCCCACACTGCTCACCCCCTCCCCACACTACTCACCCCCAACCAACACTGCTCACCCCCTCCCCACACTGCTCACCCCCTCCCAACACTACTCACCCCCTCCCAACACTACTCACCCCCTCCCAACATTGCTTATCCCCTCCCCACACTGCTCACCCCCTCCCCACACTACTCACCCCCCAACACTGCTCACCCCCTCCCAACACTGCTCATCCCCTCCCCACACTGCTCACCCCCTCCCCACACTACTCACCCCCCAACACTGCTCATCCCCTCACCGTTCTGCTCACCCACTCCCCCCACTGCTCACCCCCTCCCAACACTGCTCACCCCCTCCCAACACTGTTCACCCCCCAACACTGCTCATCCCCTCCCCACACTGCTCACACCCTCCCAGCATTGCTAACCCCCTCCCAACACTGCTCACCCCCTCCCCACACTTCTCACCCCCTCCCAACACTGCTAACCCCCTCCCAACACTACTCATCCCCTCCCCACACTGCTCACCACCCAACACTTTCACCCACTCCCAACACTACGCACCCCCTCCCCACATTGCTCACCCCCTCCCAACACTACTCATCCCCTCCCCACACTGCTCAACCCCCAACACTCGCACGCCCTCCGAACACTACTCACCTCCTCCCCACACTGCTCACCCCCTCCCAACACTGCTCACCCCCTCCCCACACTACTCACCCCCAACCAACACTACTCACCCCCTCCCAACACTTCTCACCCCCTCCCCACACTACTCACCCCCTCCCCACACTGCTCACCCCCTCCCCACACTGCTCACCCCCTCCCCACACTGCTCATCCCCTCCCCACACTGCTCACCCCTCCCCACACTGCTCACCCCCTCCCAACACTGCTCACCCCCCAACACTGCTCACCCCCTCCCAATACTACTCACCCCCTCCCCGCACTGCTCACCCCCTCCCCACACTGCTCACCCCCCCCAACACTGCTCACCACCCACCTCCCCCAAGCACTGCTCACTCACCCAGCACTGTGCTTACCCCTCAATGCTTTTCATCCCCACCCAGCACTGCTCACCACCTCCCAACACTGCTCACCTGAAACTGTCTAAGGAGCCTTGGTGAGTTCCTGCAGTGCATCGTGTAGATGGTACACAGACTTTCTGCTACTGTGCATTGGTGGTGGAGGGAGTGAATGTTTGTGGTTGGGGTGCCAGTCAAGAGGGTTGCTTTGTCTTGGATGGTGTCAAACTTCATGAATGTTGTTGGATTTGCACCCATCCAGGCAAGTGGAGAGTATTCCATCACACTCCTGACTTGAGCCTTGCAGATGGTGGACAGGCTTTGGGGAGTCAGGAGGTGAGTTACTTGCTGCACGATTCCTAACTGCTGACCTGCTTTTGTAGCCACAGTATTTATATGGCTAGTCCAGTTCAGTTTCTGGTCAATGGTAACCCCCAGGATGTTGATAGTGGCGATTCAGTGATAGTGATGTCATTGAATGTCAAAGGCCAATGGCCAGATTGTCTCTTGTTAGAGATTTTTTTCTTTATTCTTTCATGGGATGTGGGCATTGATGACAAGGTCAGCATTTGTTGCCCACCCTTAATTGCACTTGAACTGAGTGGCTCACCAGGTCAATATGGTTCATCAACTATATTGCTGTGCATCTGGAGTCACATGAGGGCAGATGACAGATTGAACCAGATAGATTTTTTATGATAATCGACAATAGCTATCATGGTCACAATTACTGAGCCTAACTTCAAATGCCAGATTTTAAAAATTCCACCAGCTTCCATGGTGGGATTTGAAATCACATCCCCAAAGCATTAACCTAGATTCATTGCATTTCTAATCCAGTACCACTACCACTACACCATCATCTCCCCAGGTAATCATTGCCTGGCACTTGTGGGACCTGAATGTTGCTTGCCACTTTTCAGCCCGATCCTGAACATTGTCCAGGCCTCGCTGCATGGTGGGTATGGGCTGCTTCAGTATCTGAGGAGTCACAAATAGTGCTGAACATTGTGTAATCGCCACCAAACCATCCCCACTTCTGACCTGAAGGTGGAGGGAAGGTCATTGATAAAGCAGCTGGAAGTAGACATTACCCTGGTGAACCCCCGCAAGTGATAAATGGAAGACATAAATATATAACTGAATATAACCTTCTATTTCTTTCTCTCTTGTGCTAATTTAGCTGTCCCTTAAATACATCAATTCTACCCTCAATTACTCCTTGTGGTAGTAAGTTCCACCTTCTGGTCACTCTCTAGGTAAATAGGCTTCCCCCGATTTCCCTATTGGGTTTTTCAATGACTGTCTTTTATTTATGGCTCCCAGTTCTGGTCTTGCCTGTAAGTGGAAACATCTTCATTGTGCTGAGGGGGGCTTAACAGGGTGTATGCTGAGAGGATGTTTCCCTTCATGGGGGAGTCTAGAACAAGTTTCAAAATAAGGGGTCTCCCACTCAAGATGGAGGTGAGGAAGAATTTCGTCTCTGACAGTCATTCATCTTTGGAATTCTCTTCCACGGAGAGCGGTGAAGACTGGGTCTGAAGACTGAATATAATGAAGGCTGAGATATAGAGAGTTTTTATTGACAAGGGGCAGATAGGAAAGTGGAGTTAAGGCCACAATCAGATCAGCCATGATCTTATTGAATGAGGGAGCTGGCTTGATGGGTCGAATGGCCTACTCCTGCCCCTATTTCTTATGTTCTTGTGTTTACAATATCAAACCCTTATATACGCTTAATGACTTCGATCAGATCATTCCTCAGCCCTTTTTACCTGAGAAATGAACCCTAGACTATTCATTTTCTCTCACCTCCCACTTTTAGTGCCAACTCTGTAAAACTGCTAGGCACCTTTATGAACAATGCATATTCTTTTTATATTATATACACAGTGCCCTAAATGCTCTAAGTGTGCTCTAACCTAGATCCTGTACAAGTTTAAAATCATTGCTCTGCTTTTTAATTCTATCACTCTGAATAACATCAAGTACGGTGAATGGTTATTAAAAACAAATTTAAAATAAGCAACAAGGATATAAATGATGTTCTGAAAGTATCTGATGTTTTAAGAAAGCTATTGATACTCTTTATTTCATCAAAGACCATGGGAGGGTGAAATGTGTGGTGCCATTAAGGCCTGGGTATTCTTGTAAAAGGCAAATGATTCTTTTTGGGATTGATCAGTCACTGATTGACTGAAAGTGACAGTGCTAAGCGCTGTTTATGAGAGACATCTTCTCCTGGGATCACTTCTATGTCCTACGTAATGATTGAACAGCTGGCACCTGGACTTAACTCCTGCTGAGAAGCAGGTCAGGGGTGGGGGCAGGTTGGGGGCACAGGAGCAGCTGGGAGCTGAGCACAACAGGAGCAGCCCGGAGATAGAGAGTGGAACGACCTGTGTCTAATTGGAAAGGGGGCCTTGTCAGTCGTGTATCGCTCAATAGTAAAAAGTAAACAGGTCTTGTTTTTCCTTTGCTCGGGTGGGTAGAGTTTGTCTTTCTCTTGACACTGCTCTGGCAATCATTCTGAATCCAGATATGCCCTTCAATCACAGAGTAAAGCTCATATTCTACTGCTTCATCACGCACTTTCCAACTCTGTTTCTCTCCATAGCGTTCCACCTGTCTCACACTCTGTCAACCCTTATTTCTCTCTCTTGCTTTGTTGCTCCAGCTTGGTAGTGCAGTTTTTTTTTACAAAGAATTACTTAGTATTTATAGCACAGAAACAGGCCATTTGGCCCAACTGCTTCACATGAGCCATTTCCCATCCTAATTCATCTCACCCTATCAGCACAAATTTCCATTCCTTTCTCTCACACGGTTATATAGCTTCTCCTTAAATGTATCTATACTATTCACCTCCACCACTCCCTGTGGTGGTAAACCCCACATTCTATAGATAAAGGGGAGGTGATGGTATAGTGGTATTGGCGCTGGACTAATAATCCAAGGGACCCAGGGTAATGCTCTGGGGACTGGGGTTTGAATCCAGCCGTGGCACGTGGTAGAATTTGAATTCAACAAAAAAATCTGGAATTAAAAGTTCATTGATGACCATGAAACCATCATCAAATGTTATAAAAACCCATCTGGTTCACTAAGGAAAACTGCCTTCCCTACATGTGACTCCAGGCCCACAGCAATATGGTTAACTTGCAAGCCACTCAGTTGCATCAAACCGAGACAAGAGAGTTAGCCATGTTCATGGAATCATATCTTACATCACCTTCACCACCCCTGAGTATGTCCTGTCCCGACAGAGTAGGCAGTCGGGAGGGAGTTGCCCTGGGAGTCCTCAACATCGATTCCAGACCCCATGAAGTATCATGACATCAAGTCAAACGTGGGCAAGGACCTCCTGCTGATTACCACATACCGTCCTCCCTCTCCTACTGAATCACTACTCCTCCATGTTGAGCGCCATGGAGGAAGCACTAAGGGTGGCAAGGCAATGTGGAAAATTGCCCAGGTTTGTCCTGTACACAAAAAGCAGGACAAATCCAACCTGGCTAATTATTGCCCCATCAGTCTACTCCTGATCATCAGTAAAGTAATGGAAGGGGTCATCAACAGTGTTATCAAGCAGCACCTGCTTAGCAATAACCTGCTCACCGATGCCCGGTTTGGGTTCCGCCAGGGCCACTCAGCTCCTGACCTCATTACAGCCTTGGTTCAAACGTGGACAACAGAGGTGAGGTGAGAGTGACTGCCCTTGACATCAAGGCTGCATTTGATCAAGTGCAATGTCAAGGAGCCCTAGCAAAACTGGAGTCAATGGGAATCAGGGGAAAACTCTCCACTGGTTGGAGTCATACCTAGTGCAAAGGAAGATGGTTATGGTTGTTGGAGGTCGGCCAACTTAGCTGCAGGAGTTCCTCAGGGTAGTGTCCTTGGCCCAACCATCTTCATCTGCTTCATCAATGACCTTCCTTCCATCATAAGGTTAGAAGTGGAGATGTTCACTGATGATTGCACAATATTCAGCACCATTCATGACTCTTCAGATACTGAAGCAGTCCATGTCCAAATGCAGCAAGACCTGGACAATATCCAGGCTTGGGCTGACGAGTGGCAAGTAACATTCGTGCCACACATGTGCCAGGCAATGACCATCTCCAACAGGCGGGGATCTAATCATTGCCCCTTTAGTTCAATGGCATCACCATCACTAAATCCCCAATGATCAACATCCTGGAGGTTTTCATTGACTGGAAGCTGAACTGGACTAGCCATATAAATACTCTGGCTACAAGGGTAGTCAGAGGCTAGGAATCCTGCAGTGAGTAACTGACCTCCTAACTCCCCAAAGCCTCTCCACTATCTACAAGCACAAGTCAGGAGTGTGATGGAATACTCCCAACTTGCCTGGATGAGTGCAGCTCCAACAACGCTAAAGAAGCTTGACATTGTCCAGGACAAAGCAGTCCGCTTGATTGGCACCCATCCACAATCACTCACTCCCTCCACCATTGACGCACAGTAGCACCAATGTGTACCATCTACAAGATGCACTGCAAGGATGCACCAAGGCTCCTTAGACAGCACCTTCTAAACCCATGACTACTGCCACTTAGAAGGACAAGGGCGGCAGATAGATGGGAATACCACCACCTGGAAATTCCCCACCATGTTACTCATCATCCTGACTTGGAAATATATCTCTGTTCCTTCACTGTCGCTGGGTCAAAATCCTGGAACTCCCTCCCTAACAGCACTGTGGGTGTACCTACACCACATGGACTGCAGTGGTTCAAGAAGGCAGCTCACCACCACCTTCTCAAGGGCAACTAGGGATGGGCAATAAATGTTGACCCAGCCAGTGATGCCCACATCCCACGAATGAATTTTTAAAAAAAGTTTCTCCTGAATCCCCTATTGGACATATTAGTGATGACCTTGTTTATAGTTTTAGACAGCTTGGTGTGGGTCTGGAGTCATGCATAGGCCAGACAGGTAAGAATGGCAGATTTCCTTCCATAAAGAACACAAGAAATAGGAGCAGGATTAGACCATTTAGCCCATCGAGTCTGCTCTGCCATTCAATACGATCATGGCTGATCTTGGGCTTCAACTCTACTTTCCCACCCGCTCCCCTTATCCATTAATTCCCTGAGAGACCAAAAATCTGTCCATCCCAGCCTTAAATATATTCAACGATGGAGCACCCACAACCCTCTGAGGTAGAAAATTCCAAAGATTTGCGACCCTTTGAGTGAAGCAATTTCTCCTCATCTCAGTCCCAAATGATCGGCCCCTTATCCTGAGACCTTACTGAAGCGGTTGGGTTTTTACGATAATCCGACAGCTTCATGGTCACTGAGTTCTGACACGGAGAGGAGAGCTGGTACGACTGGGTCTGCAATTTCTCTCCCGCCAAGGTTAAACAGAGTGCAGCAAACAGCAATAAGAGAAGGAGCTTACCTAAAACACAAGGGGACAGCAGGGGGAATGAAGTTGGCAATGAACAGGGGCCTAACTAAGGTGCTGCCAAACCATCAGAAATGACATGTTGAGCCTAACCTGGACCACCTGCATTTCAGAGAGCTGTCTTATCTGCCTCCACATGGTTTAAAACATCATTGCTCAAGTATTGTGCTGATTAAATTCCAGCAATTCACTGATCCCTCCCATACAGCCATAACTGCAACAATTTGGCCTGACCCATTTACACATGACTGCGCTCCATTTGACCCTGTATTCTCTGCCCTGATGCTCAGGAATGAACTGTACCTCGACAAAAAGAAAGGATCTGCGTTTATATAGCACTTTCCATGACCTCAGGACACCCCAAAGTGCTTTACCAATGAAATACTTTTGAAGTTTCAGTGATTGCTGTTGTGATTTAGGTAAAGTGGCAGTCAGTTTGCACACAGCCTGCTTCCACGATGAGCCATGTAATAATGACTAGATCACTGGATTGAGTGATGTTTGCTGAAGGATAAGTTGACCACACCATCATTTGAATAGTGTCATGGGATCCTTTATCTCCACCTGAAAGGGTAGACAGCACCTGCAGCATTTTGCTTTTATCTTTGGGTAAACAGGGTGTTGGTTTAATGTCTTATCGGAAACACTGCACCTCCAACAGTGCAGCACTCCCTCAGCACTGCACTTAAGTATTGGCCTAGATCATGTACTCAAAACCCTGGTGTTGGACTTGACTTCACAGCCTCCCGACTCAGAGGTGAAAGTGCCAACCGCCATGGTCGACTCTTTGGTAAGGGACTGGCGTTAAAGTTGTTAGGCCCTAAAAACGGGCACAGGAATTTTGATGCACAATTAATGCACGACTGTTCATTGGGGTACAGGCCCTGCCTGTTAATTATAATGGGTTCGGTGTGCAGCCAGCATTGTCACACTGTGGCTGCATGCATCAACATCATTGCTTGCCTGCACAACTTAAAACTAAACTGTACTCACTCAAGGCGGAGATGCATTGTTCACTGCAGTAGGTGCTGTGAGTCATCCTATAAGTGAATCTGACCTGGGTAAGGGCAAAGAATGGCAGACCTTGGGAGGGTGCAGGCCCCCAGCTTTCCAGATACCGCACCCAGAGACCTTTAGAAGTGGAAAAGGGGAGAGATGTTCTGTATCCGCAGGTTTGGGGTGAGGTGGGGAGGGCGGTGGTGGAGTGGTGGTGTGGAGAATGTGAGGTGTAGTGGCAGGAGGCTCTCCAGACACACGAGAAGGCAGGGGGAGCACATAGCTATGGAGGTCACTGCCAGGAGCGTAGACCCAACAAGCAGGATGCAGCACCACAACAAGTTTAATGGCTGCACACAAGCGGTCAATGTCAATAAGACATCTTCAGATATCATATCCTGCCCGCTGCATAATTTGTCTCATCCCTAGGGGGAGATGTTGGCATGATGGTAATGTCACTGGACTAGTAATCCAGAGGCCCAGGCTAATGCTGTGGTGCCATGGGTTCAAATCATAGGAACGTAGGAGCAGGAGTAGGCCCTTTGAGCCTGCTCTGCCAGTCATGGCTGATCTCCTACCTCAATGCCATCTTCCTACACTTCCCACACGTAGCCCTTGATGTCATTGGTATCTAGAAATCTATCGATCTCTGTCTTGAATATACTCAATGACTGACCCTCCACAGCCCCGTGGGGTAGAGAATTCCAAAGATTCATCACCCTCTGAGTGAAGAAATTCCTCCTTATTTTGGTCCTATATGGTTTGCTCCTTATTCTGAGACTGTGTCCCCTGGTTCTAGACCCCTCCAGCCAGGGGAAACATCCTTCCTGCACCTACCCTGTTGAACCCTGTAAGAATTTTGTACACTTCAATGAGGTCACCTCTCATTCTTCGAAACTCTAGAGATTACAGACCCAGTCTCGTCAATCTCTCCTCATAAGACAATCCCACAATCCCTGGGATTAATCTGGTGAATCTCCTTCCCTCTATGGCAAGTGTATCCTTCCTTAGGTAAGGAGACCAAAACTGTACACAATACTCGAGGTGTAGTCTCACCAAGGCTCTATACAACTGCAGCAACTCCATCATGGCAGCCAGTGGAATTTAAATTCAATTAATACATTTGGAATTGAAAGCTAGTCCCAGTAATGGTGACCATGACACTATCAACTGAAGAAGAGTCATATGGGCTCGAAACGTTAACTCTGTTTCCCTCTCCACAGATGCTGCCGGACCTGCTGAGTTTTTCCAGCATTTTCTGTTTTTATTTCAGATTTCCAGCATCCGCATTATTTTGCTTTTATTATTGTGAAGCCACCATTGATTGTTGTAAAAGCCCATCTGGTTCATTAATGCCCTTTAGAGAAGGAAATCTGCCATCCTTATCTGGTCCGGCCTATACATGACTTCAGACCTGCAGCAAGGTGGTTGACTCTTCACTGCCCTAGCAAGCCACTCAATTCAAGGGCAATTAAGGATGGGTAGCTAATGCTGGCCTTGTCAGTAATGCCCACATCCCATGTGCTGAATTCACCACACCACCATTGTTAACCTACCAGTAATAATCTCTATCAATCAGAGCTTTTGCCCTTACAAGAGAAAAGGACACAGAACCAAAGATGGCAGGAACAAACTGGAGAGGGGAGAGATTTCTATATGTCCTAATCACCCTGGAGGAGAAAAGGGTCACCATCATGTGACTGAGCCACCAGCAGAACTGAACCCATTGAAGATGACAGCATCATCCCCATTATCTTCCTTCTCACGTCCGACTTCTCCCTCATCCCTAACTCTCTTCTGGTTTATGAGCTGCAGCTGGTGTCAGCATGTACCCCTTACTTTCTCCTCACTGCAGCCCAACCCTCCTCATCCCATTTTCTTTTTTAAATTTCAGATACTGAAGTACTGCAGCCTGACCAGTCAAAGTGGTGGAAGAGCAGGAAGGCAGTGAATATGAAAAATATACAGTCACTGCATTTCACACTTGCTCACCAGCTCAAATAAAATCACCGGGCATAGTTATAGGGGGTTATGGGGGGCTGACAGCAAAGTGGATTTGAGACCACAACCAGATCAGCCATGATTTTATTGAATGGTGGAGCAGGCTTGAAGGGCTGAATGGCCTACTCCTGCTCTGAAAGTCCTATGCTCCTATGTTTAAAGGATAGGTTAGAAGAGGATTCTGCATCTGTGAATTGGAGTAAGTCAGCTTTGAGGTCCCAAACTGACTCTGAAGAAAATCTCACCCTTTGTATGAACTCCTCCACTCATATTTTTAATCACTGCCCCCTTGCCACCACCACATATCCACTCAACACCGCCAATTTTCACAACCTCTCTATGCCTCTCCGCTCTCTAGCCCAGTGACAGAGGAAAAATGTAGTCACTACATCATCGATCTTGGATCAAGTAACCCAGCACAGATTGAGGAACAAGGCTGGGATCCTCCCAATCCTTTTGGCTCAGTCCCTTTTCTCTGTTACCATATTGAATGGGACAATCGCAGAATGATCTTGTACAGAAGAAGGCAATTCAGCCGATTGTGCCTGTGCGGGCTCTTGGAAAGAGCGATCCAATTAGTCCCACACTCCCCAGCCCTTGCAATCTTTCCTTTTCAACAGTTCACATTGGAACGTTGCTATTGTATCTGCTTCACTTCCCTTTCAGGCAGCACATTCCAGATCAGAGTAGGTCAGAGGCTAGGAATCGTGTGATGAGAAACTCACCTCCTGACTCTCCAAAGCCTGTCCACCATCTGCAAGGTACAAATCGGGAGTGTGATGGATTATGCTTCACTTGCATGGATGAGTGCAGCTCCCACAACACTCAAGAAGCTTGACACCATTCAGGACAAAGCAGCCCTGCTTGATTGGCACCTCCCCCACAAACATTCACTCCCTCCACCACTGACAGACAGTAGCAGCAGTGTGTACCATCTACAAGATGAACATTGCAGGAATTCACCAAGGCTCCTCCGACAGCACCTTCCAAACCCACGACTGCTACCATCTAGAAGGACAAAGGCAGCAGATAGATGGGAACACCACCACCTGCAAGCTCCCCTCCAAGTCACTCAACACCCTGTCTTGGAAATATATCGCCATTCCTTCACTGTCGCTGGGTCAAAATCCTGGAACTCCCTTCCTAACATGACTGTGGGTGTACCTACACCACATGGACTGCAGCGGTTCAAGAAAGCAACTCACCACCACTTTCTCAGGGGCAATTAGGGATGGGCAATAAATGCTGGTCCAGCCAGCGACGCCCACATCCCATGAATGAATAAAAAAGGCTAATGGCCCTCCTGCCACTAGAATCAGGTTCTCTTTATTGTCTAAACAAAACCACCTCATAATTTTACCCTTGAACCGAGCGGAATGGCTTGCTCAGGCAGTTAAGAGTCAACGATATTGCTGCAGGCCTGGAGTCACATGTAGGGTGGAAGATTTCCTTCAAGGATGGTGGTGAAGCAGGTACTGATGATAGTTTCATGGTTACCATCACTGAAACTAGCTTTCAATTCCAGATTTTATTAATTGCATTTAAACTCCTCCAGCCACCCTGGTGGGATTTGAACCCATGTCACTGGAGCATTAGCCTGACCCTCTGGATTACTAGCCCAGTGACGATACCACCCTGTCACCATCTCCCCCAAGTGTGAGGTAAATGGTGCAGTCGGCAGAATATGGCACCTGAAGATATCTTCACTGACATTGACCACTAGTGTGTGGTCATTTAACTTGTTGTGATGCTGAATCCTGCTCCTTCTGTGACCTCCATAACTAACTGTCCGTTCCCCTTGCCATCTTGGGTGTTTGGAGAGCCTCCTGCCACTGGACACTGCATTTCCCCCCACTACCGCCTAACCCTGTGGATACAGAACATCTCCCTTTACCTCTCTGCTTGAAGGAGAACAATCCCACTTTCTCCAGTCATAAGGTGGGGGGAGGCTCAGTTGGAGAATAAACGCCAGAGTTGACTGGTTGGGCCGAATGGCTTGTTTCTGAGCTGTCAATACTGTGGAATTCAACGTGGTTGCCGTAGGTAAAGAACAGCAGCAGAAGGCAGACGGACTCCTGCTCTGTATGAACACTGGGTATCCTCGGTCCCTGCCTTCATATTTCCCTAGAGGGGGACAGTTGGCTGGTGAGATAACAGCAGGTCTCCCCGTCTCATTCTATTCCCATCCCCTCCCTGTGATGAACAATCCGATGATTCATACAAGGTTGCAAACAGCAGAAGTTCGGTGTGGGATGCCTGCCTCATCTGTCTCTGTCTGACTCCATTCTTCTCACAGAATCAGCTTGTGATACTCAGCAACACCCCCCCAACGCACCCACACCCCTCCCCCACCCCCATCCCCCACCCCAGCTGATTGAGGAGGACAGGGGCCTTTGATGCTTCCCACTCTGCTTAATCAGTTGCTCAGTCAGCGATACCCTTTGGGGGGCCTAGGGCTGGTGGGGTATCACTTTGTTAGCTGGTATCAGGGGCCAGGCAGGTTAATGCTGTGTTCAGTGGGCCAGCAAATGAAGAAGGCCGGGGGGGGGGTCAAAAAAGAATCCCAAAAAAGAAACGAAACTTGAAATGAGACCAAAGCAGACGAACTATCCCATGGAGGAAAGAAGAGACGGAGGGACAAAGGGTTGAGGGTGAAAAATAAATTGAAGGCGAAAGTTATTTTTTCTTTAGAACATGGGCATCATGAAAGTGGCCAACGCACACTGCTGCCCCCTTAAGAGTCAACAACGTTGCTGGAGGTCTGGAGTCACGTATAGACCAGACTGGGTAAGGATGGCAGATTTCAACCCCTGAAGGACATTCGTAAACCAGATGGGCTTTGACAGCAATCCCAGTAGTTTCATGGTCATCGTAACTGCAACAGCCTTTTAATCCCCGTTTCTTTTACTAACTGAATTTAATTCTCCCTAACTACCAAGGCAGGATTCAAGCTTATACTCTGGACCAGTGGCCCAGTATCATTGCCACCATACTACCATCTCTTCAATACCTTGAGGGAGAACGGAATGAGAAGGTTTGGAGAGGGGAGGCAGTCTCCCTGAGACAGTGTGTGACAAAGTTACTTCCTACAACAATAGTGTGCATTTATATGGTGCCTTTAATGTATCAAGGCACCCCAAGGCACTCCACAAAGTACTTCAAATAGAACGTGACACCGAACACCTAAAGAGATATTAGGGCAGGTGATCAAAAGCTGGATCAAAGAGGTGGGTTTTCAGGAAAACCTTAAAGGAAAGAAAGGTAGAGAGTTGGAGAGGTTTAGGGAGGGAATTCCAGAGCTTGGGGCCCAGGCAACTGGAGAGACCTCTGGTAACAGTGGACTGAACACAATCAGGGATGGCCAGAGTTGGGCACAGAAATCTCGGAAGGCTTCAGGCCTGGAGGAAGTTACAGAGTTAGGGAGGGTGGTGAGGCCAGGGAAGGATTTGAAAGTGATTGGTTATTAAAACCCCATTCTCAATGTGGTGGGGGGGCCGACCACCTATGCATTAAGCCACTGGGCCCTATAAAAGACCCCGTGTGCCAATTATCAGGGTTAAGAGGGCAGTATACCCTGCTTTATAGGCCCTCATCGCCCTGGTAATGCTGAATTCCCCCACGTGAAAATTGCCTCCAGAGCTCATTCTTTTCTGAAACAACCTGTGATATTTTTATGCTCCTTGTGAAGAGGGAATCAAGATAACCTCCCTGTCAAGATACCCATTCTCTACAGATTGGGTTATCCACGGTATAAGCACATGGTCCATACTGTCCCCTTTCACAGCCCATGTACAATCCTCTCCATCATGGACTCTACTCATCCACTTCCTTTCTTTTGTGTAAATATCCCACATTGCCAAAGATAATCAAGTAATGCTGTGGAATACTCATCTATCCTCACATGTGCAGTATTCAGTTGCATTGCCTCCAGAACCTATGACCTTGTGAATGATTTATTGACCCTGCACTATTGTGTTAACCTGCACTATTCCTGGTGCTGGAATGATGTGAGAGATAAAATGATCATTTTCTGCTCTTGAACCACACGCTTCCACGCAATAACTCACTACAAAATTACAAGGTTTTGCTACAAGCAGCCTCCCTGTCTTATTAACATAGGGAACATCCTGAACTATTAAACCCTTTACCAGGCTGCTCAGTAAAACAAAACTGCACAAGATTAGATTGTGGTTTATTGCAGAAAGAGCACTTGCTTGATGTCTATGCCAACTTAATGCCATGTTGATTCATGGGCTGGGAGGCGGAGAAGCATTAGGTATTCTCCATCTGCCAGTTATAAGGAGGGTTACAGTACCAGGGCGGGTAGTTGAAGTTAAGATATGTTTCAGCCATGACCACAGAATTACAGATTTGTTACAGAGCAGAAGGAGGCCATTTGGCCCATCGTTTCTGCACCAGCTCTCTAAATGAGCATTATGACTTGGTGCCATTCTCCTGCCCTTTCCCCATACATTCCCTTGCACATTGTTCCTATTCTAAAAATCATCCAATGCCGTCTTGAATGCCTTGATTGAATCTGCCTCCATCACACTTCCAGGCAGTGCAGTCCAGACTTGTACAACTCGTGTGAATAAGTTTCTTCTCACATCACACTTACAAATCACTTTAAATCTGTGCCTTCTTGTTCTCAATCCTTTATGAGCAGGAACAGTTTCTCCCTATCTATTTATCCAGTCCCCTCATGATTTTGAACACCTCTATCAAATCTCTTCTCAGCCTTCTTCTCCCCAAGGAGAACAGTCCCAATTGCTCCAATCTATCCTCAAAACTGAAGTTTCTACCCCTGGAACCATTCTTGTAAATCTCTTCTGCACTCTCTCCAATGTGATTACGTCCTTCCTATAGTGGGGCACCCAGAACTGTATACAATACTTCAGCTAAGGTCTAAATAGTGTCTTATATAAGCTCAGCATATCCTCCTTGCTCTTGGACTCTATGCCCCTATTAATAAAGCCCAGGATACTATGTGCTTTTTTAACTGCTTTCTCCACCTGTCCTGCCACCTTCAATGATCTATGCACATATACACCCAGGTCCCTTTGCTCCTGCACCCCCTTAAGAATTGTACCCCTTATTTTATATTGTCTCTCTATAGCATCCAAAGTGCATTACCACACGCTTTTCTTCAATGAACTTCATCTGCCACCTATCTGCCCACTCCATTTGCCTATGTCCTTTTGAAGTTCCATTCTGTTCTCCTCACAGTTTACAATGCTTCCAAGTTTCATATCATCCGCAAACTTTGAAATTTCGCCTTCACACCAAGATCCAGATCATTAATATATATCAGGAAAAGCAAGGGTCTCAATACCAACCCTAATACCGACGACAAACCTTCCTCCAGCCCGACAAATATCCATTGACTATTACTTTATGTTTCCTATTACTCAGCCAATTTTGTATCCACATTGCTACTGTCCCTTTTATTCCATGATCTTATAGAACAGCATAACAGGGTCCTCTCCTTGACTTCCACCTCTTTTTCTTGTAGGAATATAGGAACAGGGGTGCGGGGAGTCAAGGGATGTGGACAGAGTGCAGTAAAGTGAAATTGAGGTTGAAGCTCAGCTATCGTCTTATTGAATGGTCCAAGCAATGGCTCAAGGGACCCCTTTAGGGCGCCCTTACCTGGTCTGGCCTACATGTAGCTCCAGATCCACAGCAATGTGGTTGACTCTTAACTGCCCTCTGAAATTGTCCAGCAGATCCACTCATTTGTATGCTGCAGTGGTTCACCACCTTCTGAAGGGCAATTAGGGATGGAGGATGGGCAATAAATGCTGGCCTAGCCAGTGATGTTCACCAGGTATTTAGTTGTCCTTCTCCCAACTCTCCTTCTTTTGCAGAGGAGATTTACCAGGATGTTGCCCGGGCTGGAGAGTTTTAGTTATGAGGAGAGATTGGATAGACTAGGGTTATTTTCCTTGGAGCAGAGGAGGTTGAGGAGGGACATGATTGAGGTGTATAAAATTATGAAGGACATAGATAGGGTAGACAGGAAGGAACTTTTCCCCTTAGTGGAGGGATCAATAATCAGGGGGCATAGATTTAAGGTAATGGGCAGGACGTTTAGAGGGGATGTGGGGAAGAATTTTTTCACCCAGAAGTTGGTGGGAATCTGGAACTCACTGCCTGAAAGGGTGGTAGAGGCAGAAACCCTCATAACATTTACGAAGTATTTAGATGTGCACTTGCGATGCCATGGCATACAAGGCTATGGGCCTAGTGCTGGAAAATGGGATTAGAATAGTTAGGTACTTGTTTGACTGGCGCAGACCTTATAGGCCGAAGGGCCTTTTTCTGTGCTGTAGACCTCTATGACTCTATGACTCTATGGTCTACTCCTGCTCCTATTGTGTATTGGGCACAACATAAAGGGAGAAATTTCTTCTGGGCTGAGCATGTAGCAAAACTCCAGGACTGGTGAGTGTGGCAAGTTGATGTTGGAAAGAGCCTTGTGGGTTGCTTGGGTCTGTTTATGAGGAAGGTGTTAAGTAAGCGTTGGTTATTAATGGCTCCCTCGAACCCCTGTAATTTAGTAAAATGTTAAATTATAAGGATTTCAAAGCTCCATTAGCAAGCCACGTTGGCAGAATGTCTGGCAGTATGCATGGCACCTACTTAAGTGATTCAAGATGACTTCTTAATGTTCCTTGGCACCACCCATTTACCATCACCCTCCTCCGCTTGGCTGAACTTGTTCTCACCCTAAACAAATTCTCTCTCAATCCACATGTTTCATCCCACTTGGAGTGTTGGCCATAGTTGTTTGCTCTCAGGCCACTCCCTCATCTTGTTTCTTGCTACATTGACGGCTGCATTGTTGCTGAGTCAGAGAAGGCCCCTTACCCCCATATGGTCAGCAATGATCCTTCCCCATCCTGGACTCCTCTCTTATCATCAGGCCATTCAGCCTCTCGAATCTGTTCTACAATTCAATAATTAGATCTTGGCTGGTCTGTGCCTTCACTCTGTCTATCCTCCTTGGTTCCATCATCCTTAATACCCTTACCTAACAAACATTTATGGATTTCAGTTTTGAAATCTTCAATTGACTCTCAACCAGTCATCTCAAACAACAGGAATCAGATCACACCCCCCACCCCCCAAACCTTCAATATTCCAGTGGAAAAGAGCCTATATGACCTGTCCTCATATGTGAATACTTTCAGCCCCAGTGTCATTCTGGTGCAACTGCACTGTACCCATTCCAAGGATAATATATCCTTCCTGAGGTGCGGTTCCCCTGAACTGAATGCAGTTACTCCAGCTGGTGTCTATCCAGGGTTCTGTACAGCTGTACATAACTTCCCATAGATGCTGAATACAAGCCCACAGAGTCCCACAATGACTTCTTTCCAACCTCTTTCCTGTCAGGACTCCACCCCTTTCTTTAGTTTTCTCCATCTCCATTGTAGCTGCTTTGATTATGCTTCTAATTCATGAGTCACAGTATGAAAAAGGCCTAGCTTCTTGCCTGCCTGTAACCGTAACACTAGAAACAGGATCATACCATTCAGCCCCTCAAGCTACTCCACAGTTCAAATAGATCACGGCTGCAGCACAGCTCAGCTCCAGTTAGCCACCTTTTCTCCATATCACTTGATAGCCTTAACCAACAAAAATCTTTCGATCTCTGAGGGAGAGCTGCATTGATGGAGGTGCTTTCTTTGAGATGATGCATTGAACCAAGTCCCTGTCTGACCTCTCAGGTTGACATAAAAGGTCCCAGTGCACTATTTTGAAGAATGGCCTGGTGCCATGGCCAGTATTTATCCCTCAATTAACATGACCATGACTGATTCTTGGCTCGCTGAAGTTACAACATTTCTAAAAGGGCACTTAATTGGCTGCAAAGCACCATTGGACTTCCTGAGGTCTTTCTTCAGATGAATTTTCTTCCCTTATATCCTATTCTCTCCCAAGTTCCCTGGCCTTCTATCCTTCCTTAGTGATCCTGGACAATCAGCACTGCCTCTATTCTACCACTGAACCATCACACTCAAGCCAATCCTACACTTGCTGGAGTAGCTATATATGTACTCTTTCCAAAGTAGTAATTCTCACCTCACTAACATTTTAAAAAATTCATTCATGGGATGTGGGCAACGCTGGCTAGGCCAGCATTTATTGCCCATCCCTAATTGTTCTTGTTCAGAAGGAATTTAAGGGTCAACCACAGTGTTGTGGGTCTGGAGTCACGTGTAGGCAAGATCAAGTAAGGGCAGAAGATTCCCTTTCCTAAAAGGCATTAGTGAACCAGATGGGTTTTTACAACAATGGTTTTATGGTCATCAGTAGGCTATTAATTCCAGATTTTTTATTGAACTCAAATTCCGACATCTGCCATGGCCAGGATTCAAACCCAGGTCCCCAGGGCATTATCCTGGGTCTCTGGATTACTAGACTAGTGACAACACCACTACACCATTGCCTAATGGCACTACTCTTTTAAGAGGAGTTAACTAGCCACTTTAACCCCACCTCTTTCACCCCCCCCCCCACCACCCCACGCCCACAGATGGATGAAGAATAAATGGCTTGGCAGTTGTACAATGGCAACACAAGGTCTTAGGTTCAGAGAGGCATACTGCGCTGTTGCTGTGAGAAAAAATTGTCAAATTTTCTCTCACTTAACAGAAGCGGGGTCCTGAAGAAACAAACACAGAGATGTCTTTGGCTTTTGAACAATGCCACATTTAACAAGGAGCATTGCTCACAACACGAGAAACACAGATACCAAAGTATCATTTGCCAAGTCTTGGAGAACATCAAAGCAGAGCAGTGTGAATTAGGACAAATGTGTGGATTCTTTATTTGTATTAAACTTAAAAATTCAGCAATGATAGGAAAGAACAGGAAAGATCAACAGAAGTTTTTGAGGCTGACTCGCTGTTCAAATCCTTTATTTACACATTTATACGCACACCCATGTACACACACTGCACACAAACACATACATGCACCCAAACATGCATGCACACAAACTCACAGCAATACTCGAAGGATGACCAGCCCCTACGTTAGTACTTATGCCTTTGGTTTGGCTAGTAGCACACTCATCTCTGATCAGCAGAATGTGGGTTCCAGTCTCACTGAGGAAATGCTGCTCTGTATGAGGTGCTGCCTTGTGGATATGAGATTAAGATGAGGCCTCTCAGATGGTTGGAAAAGATCCCATAACACTATTTTGAAGGAAAGCAGATGGGTTAGCCCCAGTGCACTGGCCAATAATTATCCTACTGCTTTGCTGAAAAAAGAGACATGTCAAAGCTTTTCATCTTGCACTCATCAGGACATTTGCAAGAATCCAGGGATACTCAAGTTTTGTACCACCAAACGACAATTATCCTTCCATCAGTATCACTAAAAAGAAAACAGATTACTTGGTTATTAATTTATTGCTGTATTTTGGGAGCTTGTTTGGTGCAAATTGGCTGCTGTATTCCCCACATTAGAACAGTGACTGCACTTCAAGAAGTATTTAATTGGCTGCAGATAGCACGTTGGGATGTCCTGTTGTCATGAGAAGTGATAACTAAACGCAAGCCTTTCCTACTTTAGTCAGAAATGGGGAGCGGGGAGGGAATCCTGGAGCAAGGAAGGCCCCATATCCCTAACCCACACCATGTTCTGGCTGTCCATCACCCAGACCCTCACTGATCTACACCGGCTCCCGGCACACCCAACGCTGCAATTTTAAAATCCTCACCCATGTCTTCACACACCTCCCAGTATTTACCACTCAAGTAAAATCACTAAAAAGCAGGTTATCACCTTGGCATTAATGGGATCTTGCTCTGTGGAAATTTGCAGCTGCGTTTCTTGCATTGCGACAGCAACTACACTTCAAAAAGTACCCAACTGGCTGTAAAGTCCCGAGGTCCTGAAAGGCACAGTTCTTTCTGGTTTGTAAATGAAACAATGCTATCTATTCGCATTTCTTTCAAAAAGAGAGAAAAAAAAGACAAAAAGCACTAACGTGGGATTTTGGTAAGGAGCTAAAACTGGTAGGTTTGTAATTGAGAGATTTGGTGTTGGAGAAAGGTTTGCTGAAGTGTTCTTTCACTTTCTGTGCATTAGGGGGCAGCCTATCCTCAAATAGGCCCAGGCCTTGTTGCCTATAGGCAGCTGGACCCCAGATGTCAGCTTGGAGAGAGCCTGAATCCCATAGCTGGTTGGGGGCTTTGGCAGGAACACGTGCTGCTCCTCTGCTCTGGTCCTGGCTGGGATGTTATTTCTTTTTTCCCCACTACTTATTTACTTCTTTTTTAGTGCTTTCAGCTCCTGTAATCAAGGCAGATCCTGTGGATTCAGCACAGAAGCAATTCAGTGGTTGGAAAATGAGGCTGCCAAGTGTTATACATTTATACGCCCATCCCCACCCTATCTACCCCTTCATCAACTCCCCCTCAGCCTCAGGAAATGAAACACTTTTATTGATGGACCCATCTCTTGGGCTTTTCAACTTGTTTTCTCTAAAAGGAAAGCTAAGAGGTCACGTTATAATATTTGAAAATAAGAAAAGACTTGCACAAACTCAGGATGTTCCAAACCGCTTCACACCTTTGATGCATAATCACTGTTATAACGTAGAAAACACGGCACCCGATGTGCACACAGCAAGATCCCACAGACTGCAATGAGGTAACGACCTGATAGTCTTGTTTCAGTTCTTGGTTGAGGGATAAATATTGGCAAGGACACCAAGGCGAACCCTACCCCATTCCCTCCCTTCTTCGAAATAGTGCCATGGTATGTCTTACCTTCAACTGAGGGGGCAGACGGGACCCTCGTTTCAACATGAATAAAAACAGAAAATGCTGGAAAAACTCAGCGGGTCTGGCAGCATCTGTGGAGAGAGAAACAGAGTTAACGTTCCGAGTCCGTATGACTCTTCTTTAGAGTTAATGTTTCGAGTCAGGATGTTAACTCTGTTTCTCTCTCCACAGGCGCTGCCAGACCTGCTGAGTTTTTCCAGCAATTTTCTGTTTTTATTTCAGATTTCCAGCATCGGCAGCATTTCGCTTTTACCCTCAGTTCAACAGTTCACTTGAAAGATGGCACCACCGACACTGCAACACTCCCTCAATACTGCGCTTGGAGTGTCAACGTGGATTACACACTCAAGTCTCTGGAGTGGAGCATGAAGCCAACACTTCCTGACTCAGAAGTGACTAAAGGCTTCAGAGAAAACACAGAAGATGACTAAAAAAGGAGATCTTTCTTCCCTGAAAGTTGTGTTTTATTTTGACAGTTTAAAAGGAGACTCAAATGGAAAGAAAATTAGGTTAAGGTATTAGCATTTCCTAATTCATTCTTGGGCTATTTAATGGCTCACAAGGCGGTCAGGTACTCTCTCGTTGCCCTGGCAAGATAATGGGGGAACCTTCCCTTTGCATGACTCCAGTCCGTGAAGTGAAGATGCTCCCACTGTGCTGCTGGGGGGAGAGTTCCGGGATTTTGAACAAGCGACGATTCCTTACCTGAAAGCAATTGCTTCTTTCTTTCAGGCACATGTGTCCATAAGGTCTCTCCTCATCCAAGTAGCCATTCTTGATGGTCAGTGACCACCTGGCTATTCACAGGGTGGGACATGGATCTCCATCACATCCAAGTCCTGTCATCGCTCAATGCCAACATGCCTGCACTTTCCAGAGGGGTCACTGGATGGTGACAGGGGTCACTGGATGGTGACAGAGATCACAAAACATGGCAGAATTTATTTCCCAACTGGAGCCCTCTTGTGCCACCTGAGACATAAGAGCAGAAAGTGAGTCTGTCCTGGCATTCAAGTAGAGTATGGCCGATCGGTATTTTACTTCCATTTACCCACATCGATTCCATAACCCTTCATACCCTTGCTAACTAACATTAGGCAAGCAACATTCGCACAGGCGGACAAACTAAACCTGGTTTCGGTCTGGTTCCATACTACAACATGTTGTGATATGCCCCTAAGGGATAGCAGCATGCCATCACTAGAAAGTGTTATGACCCTTGGCCAGATCCCAAACTGTTGGTAAGATTTGGTTAGGGGCCAGTAACCATAGAGCACAGAACTATAGAGGCCATTCAGCCCATCATGCCTGCGCCAGCTGAAAAAGAAACAATAAAAAAACTAGCCGACCATTCTAATCCCACCTTCCAGCACCCAGTCCATGGCCTTGCAGGTTACAGCACTTCAAGTGCAGATCCAGGTGCCTTTTAAATGAGCTGAGGGTTTTCTGTTTCTTTTTCCCATTTTTTTATGTTTTGTTTAAAGTAGACAAAGTTTGAGATTCAAGACATTTACCAAAGGAAGAAAGCCACACGTTTCCACAGGTTATGAACTGACAAAAATAACCTTTATTATACAAGGTTAGAAAGATAAAATAATGTACAATATCTCTCTTATACCCCTAATGCTCAGGGTAAGTGTGAGGTACATGCGAATTAACAGGCAAACTGTGGTGAGACATGCCACACTGCACAATCAACGCCAAATGCAGCCAAAACAGATTCCATGGGTTTCACAATAACCCATCCAGATGTTAGTCGCACTGTGAGTCAATCGATTTCACTGAAACTCTGTCTCTCTCATGAGAGTTTCCAATCTTTACCTCTGAAGACCTCTCCTTGGAATTCTCTCCAAAAGTCGCTTCAACTCGGTCAGTTTCAACAACAGCCCACGCACCTCACAGGGTTTCCGTCTCACCTTCTGAGATCCTGTTCTGCTGGATTCCCGAGTCCACTCAAGCGTCAAGCAAGACGGCACTGCCCCAAAGGGGTACCTTCGCCCCAATGGCCCAGAGCACCGTGTCGCCAACCTTCAGCTGCCCTCTAGAATCTTTCTTCTTCTGAGCCCTATCTGACCACCAAGGCCTCTCCTGAACCCACTTCACCTAAAGTCTTCTCCCCACTGCCCTTTTTCTAATCGGAGCCTGTTTCTCTGCTCTTCTATTTTTTTCCTTAATTTAACTGGGAACTGTTTCTGTCTCCAGTCTTTGTCCCTTACCTGGAACTTCCTTTCGGGGCCTCTCCCTGTCCCCCTCCCTTGTCTCTCTCTCTCTCTCTCTCTGGGACACATCTTTGGGCCCCTCCCTTTCCCCCTCCTTGCCCCCCTCCCTGGGACACTTCTTGACTCTGGCGCTACGCACCCAGTCACCTGACCTGGGTTTTCCCAGCCTTTGTTGCTATGCCCAGGGCCTGTCCTCGGCCTGGAGAACGCAAAGATGTCGAACTGCGCACGTGCAGCCTGCCCCCCCCGGCCTGTGCGTGCACAGGGGGTCCGAAGACTGTGGGGTCTTGGAGGTCCCGACCTCCGTTCCCGCCAGGCAGATAAGTATGAGTGTCATAACCAAGTGTCAAGTGATCTTATCTTAGTTTCACTTTTGTTTTTGAGCAGGGCTCACTGCACACCGCTCTGCTACCGATGTCTTCAAGCTTTCCAAGTATAAATGTTTCCATGGGCCTAGTCTAAATAAATGAATGCACAACATTGTTTACCCAGTCCCTAATGAGTGCTCGGTGCCTTTATATCATTATAACAACATGACGCAACGTGTTGTGCCTATATTCATGATTCTCTGAGGGAGGCAGATTATAAGTGTTAAAGAGAAACATCACTTCAGAAAGCCCTTGTTGTTGGCTTTCATTGATCAACGAGGTGATGTTCATACCAGAAATCAGGGCTGCATTAGCTGAGCTTGATGCAAAATGATGCTTGATTGTTTTGGAATCAGAGCCCCTTTAACACTGGATCTTAAAGGTCATTATTCAGGAGCATGGCTAAAGGGCTGAGGGTCAGCAGTTACCTCAAAACAAACCACAATCCCATCCCATGCCCTGGTCCCCAACCTCTTCTCCTCCACCCGACTTCCCTGATCGGGTTTTAGTCCGGGGAAGAGGTGGCCTGCACCACTGGTAAATAGCAGTCTTTTGGACAGAATGTACCAAATGCTCCCATTCCTGGGGGTGGTGGTGGTGGTGGCGGGGGCATTGGGGGGAGGCGCAGTGGGGTAACCTGGTGATTTTTCACAGAATTTTTTGCACAGAATTGTTACAGAGTAGAAGGAGGCCATTCAGCCCATCATGTCTGCACCAGCTCTCCAAATGTGCAATTCCCACAGTTCCACTCCCCTACCTTCTCCCTGTAACCCTGCACATTCTTTCTTTTCAGATAACAGTCCAGTTCCCTTTTGAAAGCCTTGATTGAAAGTGCCTCCACCACACTCTCATATAGTGCATTCCAGGTCCCAACCACTCACTGTGTAAAAAGGTTGCAGGTGATGCATGGCTCTATGTGGGGTTTTTTTGCCATGAAGTTTCTTTTTTCAGTTACGAGGAGAAAACTAACATCGATATAATCATATAAGTCATGACTCCAAACTTCAAAAATGGAGCAAAATTCACCCTCCTGCAACTGGAGGCCTCCTAGTACAGTCATGTATGTTATCAACACAGGACAAACCTTGGGATACAGAGCGAGTAAAATAATAGGGTGTCTGTAGAGTCCAAACCACATGGTACAGGTTCAGAATAACTGAGTCATGTGGTATGGGATTGCTACAGTGTGGGTCATTTGGCACATTATTGTCACAGAAAGGCTCACATGGTATAGGATCACTACAATATTGATCACATTGCATAGGGTCACTACAGCATGGGTCACATAATGCAACATCACTACAGTGAGGGTCACATAATACAAATTGCTACAATGCTTGTGGGTCACATGGTATAGGATTGCTACAGTGTGTGTCACACATGGTGCAATATCGCTACAGTGTGGGTCACATGGTGCAATATTGTTACAGTGCATGTGGGTCACATGGCACAATATTGCTGCAGTATGGGTCACATATGGTGCAGTATGGCTACAGTGCGGGTCACACATGGTGCAATATCGCTACAGTGTGGGTCACACATGGTGCAATATCACTACAGTGTGGGTCACGCATGGTGCAATATCACTACAGTGTGGGTCACGCACGGTGCAATATTGCTACAGTGTGGGTCACACGTGGTACAGTATCACTACAGTGTGGGTCACGCATGGTGCAATATCACTACAGTGTGGGTCACGCATGGTGCAATATCGCTACAGTGTGGGTCACACATGGTGCAATATCACTACAGTGTGGGTCACGCATGGTGCAATATTGCTACAGTGTGGGTCACGCATGGTGCAATATCGCTACAGTGTGGGTCACACGTGGTACAGTATCACTACAGTGTGGGTCACACATGGTGCAGTATCGCTACAGTGTGGGTCACATGGTGCAATATTGTTACAGTGCATGTGGGTCACATGGCACAATATTGCTGCAGTATGGGTCACATATGGTGCAGTATTGCTACAGTGCGGATCACACATGGTGCAATATCGCTACAGTGCGGGTCACACATGGTGCAATATCGCTACAGTGTGGGTCACACATGGTGCAGTATCGCTACAGTGTGGGTCACACATGGTGCAATATCGCTACAGTGTGGGTCATGCATGGTGCAATATCGCTACAGTGTGGGTCACACATGGTGCAATATCGCTACAGTGTGGGTCACACATGTTGCAGTATGGCTACAGTGTGGGTCACACATGGTGCAGTATCGCTACAGTGTGGGTCACACATGGTGCAATATCGCTACAGTGTGGGTCATGCATGGTGCAATATTGCTACAGTGTGGGTCACACATGGTGCAGTATCGCTACAGTGTGGGTCACATGGTGCAATATTGTTACAGTGCATGTGGGTCACATGGCACAATATTGCTGCAGTATGGGTCACATATGGTGCAGTATTGCTACAGTGCGGATCACACATGGTGCAATATCGCTACAGTGCGGGTCACACATGGTGCAATATCGCTACAGTGTGGGTCACACATGGTGCAGTATCGCTACAGTGTGGGTCACACATGGTGCAATATCGCTACAGTGTGGGTCATGCATGGTGCAATATTGCTACAGTGTGGGTCACACATGGTGCAATATCGCTACAGTGTGGGTCACACATGGTGCAGTATGGCTACAGTGTGGGTCACACATGGTGCAGTATCGCTACAGTGTGGGTCACACATGGTGCAATATCGCTACAGTGTGGGTCACACATGGTGCAATATCGCTACAGTGTGGGTCACACATGGTGCAATATCGCTACAGTGTGGGTCACGCATGGTGCAATATTGCTACAGTGTGGGTCACACATGGTGCAATATCGCTACAGTGTGGGTCACACATGGTACAGTATTGCTACAGTGTGGGTCACACGTGATGCAATATCACTACAGTGTGGGTCACACGTTGCAGTATTGCTACAGTGTGGGTCACACATGTTGCAGTATCGCTACAGTGTGCTGTATCAGTGTAGCTGAGTCACATGATTCAGGTCTGTACAAAGTGATTCAGATTAGTGGGGCCATTGCATTCAACAGCTCACAGCTCCATCCTACTGACCCTGAATTTGACATATATGGAATATTTTTTTTCTAGTCTCTATGGGTTAGCAATAGCATGTTTGGAAGTCACTAGAAATTTCAAACATAAGGAAGGTTTGCACTACATTTGCAATATTGCCAAGATGTATGGAGGGGAAATAGCCTCACCCACAGTGTTTAATATTGTTATAGATTGGCTTGTATTATTATTGGGTGGATTCTTCTGCTCCCACCAGCAGCGGGAGTCATGTTGGGCCGGGACACAATTTGGCAGGGAGGCAAAAAGTCTGTTTCTGAAAGGCAGGATAAACTGTTTGAATTTTGTTGTCCCAGCTTTCCAGGAAGGTTGAAGGCTGGTCAGGCTTCCTGAGAAACAATGTCGGGAACACCATTTGCATGTATTAACATCTCATGCATGCCCTTTGAAAGGTCACCTTGCCGGAATTAAGTCCGTCCTCCAGTTTAAGTTCCCTGCCAGCAAGAACTTAGGACATTTATTTTTACAACTGTATATAGATGAACTAGTAATCCAGAGACCCAGGTTAATGTTCTGGGGACGTGAGTTTGAATCCCACCACGGCAGATGGTGAAATTTGAATTCAATAAAAATCTGGAATTAAAATGAAACCCCCATTATCGATTGTTGTAAAAGCACATCTGGGTTGCTAATGTCCTTTAGGGAAGGAAATCTGCTGTCCTTACCTGGTCTAGCCTACAGGTGACTCCAGGCCCACAGTAATGTGGTTGACTCTTAAGTGCCCTCTAGGCCAACTAGGGATGGGTAATAAATGCTGGCCTGACTACACCCCATGAAAGAATAAAAAAAAAGTGCCGTGCATCTTGTGAGCTTCACCTCTTCCAAGACTTTGAGGTCAGTAGATGCTGATTTTGCCTCCCCAGCGACCTCACATGACTTCACTCATACCAAATACCAGGATTGAAAGCTGTGCCAAGGCTGGGCCCAGAAGGCAGGCTAAGCAGGGAAGGAGCTCAGTTGTGTTCTCTTCTCTATGGTGGAGTCCACATGACTCATGGGTCTCATAACATCGAGATTCCAGCAAGATGTGGAGCCAGTTGCCATCTGCTGGAGGGAGAGGCAGGGATGAAGGGAGGGAGGGAGGTGGATGCCTCCAAGGGCCTTGGCTAGCGGAGGGCAGCTAACTCATGACTCCAACTGCCCAACATCATGGGTGAATGGTCTTGGCTGATTAGGGCTCATGACATTAGTCTTTCTATGCTACCAAGGTAATGGTCTTTCTATAGAGTCTCGAGGGTAGTGGAGGCAAACGGGATAGGGAGGCTTCTTGCACGTGGCTCTTATTACCCTTGACTGCTCAAGGAGCAATGTCTCCTTGTGCAGTCATGTATGAACAGGAGAAATGCCCATCTCTGGTCCTCCAGTATGTCCTTTACCTGGAAGGAGTGGGGTGGGGATGCTACGTCTAGATGGATGCCAGGTGAAGGGCTGCTGGCTTTGAGATGGAGGGAAACCTGTAAAAGACATGCTCACTAAATGATAAAAACAAAAAAACTGCGGATGCTGGAAATCCAAAACAAAAACAGAATTACCTGGAAAAACTCAGCAGGTCTGGCAGCATCGGCGGAGAAGAAAAGAGTTGACGTTTCGAGTCCTCATGACCCTTCAACAGTTCTGTGGAAGAGTCATGAGGAGTCGAAACGTCAACTCTTTTCTTCTCCGCCGATGCTGCCAGACCTGCTGAGTTGTTCCAGGTAATTCTGTTTTTGTTTTATGCTCACTAAATGTATCACTTCAATTGATTCACAGATTCACTGAGGTGTC
This sequence comes from Carcharodon carcharias, assembly GCF_017639515.1. Lineage (NCBI taxonomy): Eukaryota > Metazoa > Chordata > Chondrichthyes > Lamniformes > Lamnidae > Carcharodon > Carcharodon carcharias. The sequence goes on along the minus strand of NC_054478.1, from coordinate 20,286,893 downwards.
AATGATTCAGGCTGCAGTCAGCCCTGCCTTGGTAATGGCTCTCAGATTGGAGAAGGAGGACCTGTCACTGGTTAGCACAGGGCCAGAAGGAACAAGGGCCTGAGCAGCAAGAGGCAGTGGGCCTCAAGAAAGTCAAGATGCTGGTGGACATGGAGCACTGCAACTGCAAACACTGGCCTGACCATGGGTGTATTGCAGGCGGTGTTCTTATCTAGACATGAGTGAACGGCAATGCTGGATGTGCCAATGTATGCCCTGGCATGTGGTTGCTCATGTCTGCCAGCTTCTCCAGTACAAGCTATGGCCGCAAGGACTCTGGAGGAGTAATGAGGAGCTCCTGACCTGCATTGAGTGAATGGCTGTCTGGGAGCCCTTTAAACATGGAGCCAGAATTTTTACCCATGAGGTAATGGAGGGGCAGGTGACTTCCCACCTGCCCTGCCACGAGATTCGGCCTGCTCCTCGCGGGTGCACAATTAATGAGCAGAACAGCAGAAGGTCACGTGTGTTCATCTGTCCCATCACTCAGCGGGAATCAGGTAAACCTTCCCGCCTGCCATTGGACTTAGACTCCAGAATAGAAGATTCTGCCCATTATCTGCTTTCTGTCCAGGACCTCAGATTCCTAAATGTGCTGATTTTAAAGGCCCTCGAGTTATTCCATTTCAATCCCACCGATGGAGTCCTCAAGTCAACTTCTAGAATTGTTCCAAATATGACAGGATTTCTAACCAGACAAACCATCAAATCAGGAAAAGACCCCCTGATCTATCCAGTGTCACAGCATATACAGTAGCCCCCCCCCCACCCCTCCTGCCCCTCCTGGCAGCCTGTGATCTGCAGGATGAGGTGAAAAACTCATTTTAAGTCCAGGTCAATTTGGGGAAATTCCTCACCAATCCCCTATGGCAACTGAAACTAGTCCTGGGAGATTACCCTAGCCCCTGATAATTCAGGATTATGTTGAAGCCCATTGACATACGAGAATGGTGCCAGGGATGAAGGACTTACGAAGAGAGATTGGAGATGCTGGGGCTGTTCTCTTTAGAGGAGAGAAGGTTGGCAGGAGATTGGATAGAGGTGCTCAAAATCATGAGGGGGCTGGACAGAGCAGATAGGGAGAAACTGTTCCCACTGGTGGAAGGATCGAGAAACAGAGGACACCGATTTAAAATAATTGGCAAAAGAATCGGGTCTGACATGGGGAAAAGCTTTTTTTTTTGCAACTGACGGTTGTGACCCGGAACGCACTGACTGAGAGTGTGGTGGAGGCAGATTCAATTGTGGAAAAGCCTGAAGAGAGAGAATTTTCAGTGCTAATGGGGAAGGGTGGGAGAGTGGGACTAGGTGTGTTGACCTTGACCATGAGCCAACATGGGCACAATTGGCTGAATGGTCTCCAACTGTGCTGTCAGACCTGCTGAGTGTTTCCAGGTATTTTTATTTTTGTTTTTCTTTTGGATTTCCAGCATCCACAGTTTTTTGCTTTTATTTAACAGATAATGAGGTCCCTGCTCACCAATGTAACTTGAGGCAGCAAACTGTCCCTTATACAATGTCAGCGAATTTATATAGGCTCCAACAGTGAGCTGGGCAACACGCCTCAGTATAAAACTTGTATTCATCAATGTGCTTCAGAAGAAGGAATCTGACACTACTGCACAGTCTGGTCAACATGGGACTCCAGTCCCACATAAAAGGGTTGACTCTTGCATTGGGAATTTCATCAGGGATTCTCCTGAATGAGTTTCCCCCAGTCTTCACCGAAGATGTGGCAGCCACCTAAAGAACTTTCCAGAAAATTCCCGGTGCTAGTGACCAGAGAGCAATAAATACAAAGTTGGCAGACTCACTGAAGTCCCAAGAATACCAGGGTTAAAGCTACAATCTCAGGCCACTGGTGTGAGCTTTATTGGTACATTTGACAGGGTGTGCTGTGCACCAATGCTACCTTTACCCTTAATATTTGCCAGATGGGCAGAAATTTGGTTCTAAAATGTGAATGCAAATTAATTAATTCATTCATTTTTATTCGTTCTTGGGGTGTGAGCTTTGGTAAGGCCAGAATTGGGGGAGATGGCAGCATCGTGGTAATGCCACTAGACTAGTAATCCAGACGCCCAGGCTATCGTTCTGGGGAGAAAGGACAAGGACATGGCAGCTGGTACAAGTTGAATTCGATTAATAAAAACATCTGGAATTGAAAGCTAGCCTCAGTAATGGTGACCATGAAACTATCAACAATTGTTGTAAAAACCCATCTGGTTCACTAATGGCCTTTAGGGAAGGAAATCTGCCATCCTTACATGGTCTGGCCTACATGTGACTCCAGACCCATAACAATGTCATTGACTCTTAACTGCCCTCTGAAATGGCTTGATGGCTTTCAGTTCTAGGGCAATTAGGGATTGGCAACAAATGCTGGCCTTGCCAGCGATGCCCATATTCTTCATGAAAGAATAAAGGAAAAGAAATGCCCATCCCTAATTGCCCTTAAGAAGGTGGAGGTGAGCTGCCTTCTTGAGCCGCTGCAGTCCATGTGGTGTAGGTACACCCACAGTGCTGTTAGGGAGGGAGTTCCAGGATTTTGACTCAGCGACAGTGAAGGAACGGCGATATATTTCCAAGTCAGAGCAGCGAGTGACTTCGAGGGGAACTTCCAGGTGGTGGTGTTCCCATGCTCTTGTTCTTCTAGGTGGTAGTGGTCATGAGTTTGGAAGGTGCTGTCGAAGGAGCCTTGGTGAGTTGTTCCAGAGCATCTTGTAGATGGTGCACGCTGCATGGCTCCAGGTTCATTTTTATAGGGCCCAACATGTCTTAAAGGTTGTGCAGCAGAACAGTGGCTGCACATTTTTTCCAGTTAGCAAATCATGTCTGGCACTGGAATTTAAACCAGGAACAAAACCCCATTTTGGCTATGGGTCACAGTGAGCTGAAATGATGCACTTTCTAAAGGGAGCTGGAATCAGAATCAATAGTAACTTTCAAAAAGGAATTGGATAAATGACTGAAGAGGAAAATTTTAAGGGGCCCTGGGGAAAGAGCAGGGCAGAGTGGGACTAATTGGATAGACCTATCAAAGACTCACCAGGGGCACAGGCAAATGTAAGACTGGACGAATGGCCTCCCTCTGTCCTGTATGATTCTATGATTCAATACATCCAAATGCAAACCTTTGTTTTTTTCTTATCTCTTTGATTTACAAGTTTTCCAAACTTTTCTCTTGCTTGTTATGTGTTTTACCACGCTCCAGGATCTTCCTTCTGTGTTATGTCTGTATGTTGTTGGAATCAAGACTCAACATATCATCTCCTACTTAAAATCATTTCTGGATCTCCACTCCTCAGAATAGCAAGAACAACTCACATTTATAAAGCATCCTTCAGCAGCATTGTCAAACAAGATTGGACGCTGATTCACATAAAGAGATATTAGGACAAATGACTAAAAGCTTGATCAAAGAGGGAGACTTAAAGGAGGGGGTTTAGAGAGGCAGAATTAGACAGTAGTGCCCAGGCAGCTAAAAGGCAAAACCACCAACAATAGCTCAGTCAATAGAATAATAAATCCTCTTTTCCTTTATTCTTTCATGGGATGTGGGTAACATTGGAAAGCCCAGCATTTGTTGCCCATCTCTAATTGCCCTTGAACTGAGTGCTATGCTAGGCTATTTCAGAGGGCAGTTAAGAATCAACCACATTGCTCTAGATCTGGAGTCTTAAGTAGGCCAGATCAGGTAAGGATTGCAGATTTCTTTACCTAAAAGGCATTAGTGAACCAGATGGGTTTTCTAACAATCAATCATGGCTTCATGATTATTGAGACTAGCTTTCAATTCCAGATTTATTAATTAAGCTGCCATAGTGGAATTTGAACCTATGGTCCTAGAACAGTAACCTGGCCCTCTGATGCACTAGTTCAGGAACATTACCACTATGCCCCCACCTCCCCTTACTACTAGGCTAATCCTTCAGTAGAATGTGAATTCAAATCTCACCATGGCACTTTAGAAATCTGGATTCAATTGGATTAAAATAAAAGTAGAAATAAAAAGTGACCATGAAGCGATTGAATTGTTGTAAAAATCCACTTGACTCAGGGAAGGAAATCTGCCATGTTTTCTTGGTCTAGACCCATATCTGACTCCAGGTCCACAGCAACTCTTGACTGTCCCCTGAATTGGCTTCGCAAGGCCCTCAGTTGCGTCTAACCATTGCAACTTGCGGGTCACGTAAGTACCTCATCGCTACCTTCACATAGCAATTAGGGATGACTGGCCTTGTCAGTCATGCCACATCCTGGGAGTGAATCAAACAAAAATATTAATGACCTCTTCTCCCTCCACACCACCTACCACCCGAATCTCTCTCCCTCAGCACTGCTTAAAGCCACGAGCCAGGCATTCTGCCAGAGAGCACGAGCCGATAGTTTGAGCTCTTCGTTGTTCAACAAGCATGTGAGCCAACACAACAGATGTTAGTGCTTTGGGCTAGATTTCCCCCTCATCAGCACTAATGAGGGTCAGAGAGAACACAAACTGCCTATCGACTTGGATCTGTTTCCATATAACCTCTGTTGATAACGCCACTCAACACTGACCCCAAATCAGAGTCGGGAGATGTTGCTTCCTGTTCAAAAGTGAAAGACAACTGAAGTATGATGTGAGGTTTATGTTAAATCACTGTTTCACTGTCATTAGCCACATCAGCAGATTCAGAAGATCTTCTGTACCAATTGGGGCTTCTGCAGCACTTTTGGGAGGTGCTGGTTTGGCTGTTAAACTTCCAGCTCATTAATTTGGTTTAAATTGCACTCCGCAGCCCTTGGATCAGCATCCAGCCATTGCGACGCAAGCGCAGGTCAAGTTTCTCGCTGGGTAGGAGCCAAGAGTTCATTACGTTTAAGTCTCTCTCTGAGGAAGATCAAACACCCTGGCACTAATGTAGAGAGTGGAGGAAGAGGATTGGCCTCCTGACATCAGGAAGGGAAGACAGAAGAAAGTTGACATACAGGCCGCAAAGTTTGGATGATTATTTTGTTATGATCCGCTTGTTCAATAAGAATTGGATTCTTGGGATGTGGGCATCACTGGCAAGGCCAGCATTTGTTGCCCATCCCTAATTGCCCTTGAACTGAGTGGCTTGCTAGGGCATTTCAGAGGGCAGTTCAGAATCAACCACATTGCTGTGGGTCTGGAACTACAAGTAGGCCAGACCAGGTAAGTCTGCAGATTTCTTCGGCTGAAGGGAATTAGTGAAATGGATGGGTTTTTAATAACAATCCAATAATTTTATGATTATTATTAATGAGACTAGCATTTTATTACAGATTTATTAACTAATTGAATTTAATTTAAGTTACTCCAGCTGCTTTGGTGGGATTTGACCTCATATCACTGGAGCATTGGTCCAGGCTTCTGGATTACTAGTCCAGTAACACAGGAGCATAGGAACTTGGGTGATAGGTGCAGGAATAGGCCATTCAGCCCCTCAAGCCTCCTCTGCTATTCAATTAGATCATGGCTGATTTTCTACCTCTGTGCCATTTTCTCACAATATCCCCATATCCCTTACTCTCTAGAAATTTATCAATCTCTGTTTTAAACATAATAACTTAGTCTCCACAACCTTCTGGGGTTTCCAGAGAGGAAACAACCTCTACTGTGTCGAGTCCTTGAAGAATGTTTTGACTGTTTCAATGAGCTCACCACTCATTCTTCTAAACTCTAGCGAATACAGGCCCAGTCTCCTCAATTTCTCCTCTTAGGACATTCACACCATCTCAGGAATCAGTCTGGTGAACCTTCACTGCATTCCCCCCATGGAAAGTATATCCTTCCTTAGATAAGGAGACCAAAACAGTACACAGTACTCAACGTGCAGTCTCACCAAGGCTCGACACAACTGCAGCAAAACATCTTTACTCTTGTACTCAAAGCCTCTTGCAATTAAGGCCAAACATCTCACTTGCCTTCCCGATTGCTACTGCACCTGTGTGCTAACTTTCAGCGACTCACAGGGCAGAATTTGCTAACCTTCAGCAACTCATAACGCATGAAATGATATTAGGTGATGTTGGGCGTGCATTCCGATGTCACCACACGCCATTGTGATATTTCGGTGGGCGGGTGCACGATGATCTCTCATATGCACCCGCCATGAATTAACGGACCAGTGAAGGCCCTTGAGCCACCAATTGATGCCGATTTTTCGGGGTCCATGCAATCTTCAGGTCATTGCATGGGTGCAACGGGCAGGCAGGTAGGACACATTTTTATAAACTCCATCCACGGGTGGGATAAGAGGGGTGAGTGGGGTCTCGAGTGGTCTTTGGCAGACATTTAATGTTTAAACATACTGCTACTTGCCTGGGTGAGCAGGGATACTTCAAATCTCTTCACAGCTGCTTGGGCAGGTGTAACAGGCTCCAGCTCGGGACTCTGGAGTAAACATCATTTTTGGGGCCTTGCTGGTTTCAGGAAACCTTCCCTTAGCCTGGGAATGGGAGTTGTGCTATTCACTGGAGGCACCTCCTCTGAGGAGGAAGGGGGAGGAGACCAGGACTGGAAAATCAGCCTCCAGGGAAGCCACCAGTGGGAGGTCAGGTGCAGGCACAAGGGGTGCAGGGCCAAGAGGTAGTCCAAGACGGAAGGGGCCGCAGAAGATGCCACTATCCTGCTACCAGGGTTTCTAGGCGGCAAAGCAGCTACCTCAGTATGTCTGAGGTGCAGTGCCGAAGGAGGCTCCATCTCTCAAGGGAGACAGTCATCTCCATCTGCCAGACGATAGGCCCTGAAATCTGTGCCAACTGTGTGGTTGGGCACCCCACGCTAGTGGCGTTGAAGATCATGGCTGCCCTCAACTCCTACGCCTCTGGCTCTTTCCAGGGCTCAGTGGGTGATCTTTGCAGAGTCTCCCAGTCAGCTGTCCACACTTTTGTCAAGCAGGTCACAGACACTGTTCAGGCGTGCATTGACCTTCATCCACTACCGCTGGGACGATGCCAGTCAGACACAGCGAGCCAGAGGCTTTGCAGCCATTGCTGGCTTCCCCCATGTCCAGGGTGCTATAGACTGTACACATGTGACCATCAAGGTGCCAGCGGGTGAACCCGGTGCCTTCATCAACAGGAAGGGCTTCCACTCCATGAACGTGCAGATAGTGTGTGATCACAGGATGCTGATTCTACAAGTCTGTGCAAGGTCCCCTGGCAGCTCCCACGACGCCTACATCCTCAGATACTCCCAGGTGCTGGGGCTCTTCAGTGCTCCAGCCCAGCTGGATGGATGGCTGCTGGGTGACAAGGGCTATCCCCTCAGAAGGTGGCTCATGACGTCTCTCCACCATCCAAGAACAGAAGCTGAGCAGCGGTACAATAGGAGCCACGGCTCCACAAGGGCTGTGGTGGAGAGAACCATCGGTCTTCTCAAGATGCGCTTCCGATGCCTGGACCGCTCAGGGGGCACACTCCAATACCCCGCAGATCGTGTGTAACCGATAGTGGTTTCAGGCTGCAGTCTCCACAATCTGGCGCTGGAAAGGGGAGACCCCATGGAGGAAGAAGATGTAGATGCAGTTGCTCTGGATGCACACAATGAGTCCGGTAGTAAGTCCGAGGATGAGCACGCACAGGAGAGCACTGAGGGGGTAGGTGCTGACCCGGGCATACTCCAGGGAGGCAGGGACACCCAGGAGACTTTAATCCAAAGAACCCTCAGTTACTCCACCACAGATGGACCTTCAACATATGCCAGGGCTGCAGGCTCCGTAATCGATACCTGAGAGCAACATCTGCTTGGTTAGGAACATTAACTATGTGCCTTGTCAATACAGCTCAATGACAAACAACTCACTCATAGCATCATGGGTTCCCATCCACCTGCAGAAGTAAGGAATCACCCAGAGGCATGTTCACATATGAAGCATTTAATGAATTCACAAAATAAAACACAAAAGAAACTTAATTCAAAGGTGTTCAGCATCACACCAAATTCTAATCATCTAATAGCGGGGCAACATAAAACCACCAGTGAGAAGCCCATGGTGTGCCTAAGGTGCTTTAAGTTTACGTTTTTGAGTGCTTAGTCTTGATCCTCCCCCCTCGCTGGCACTGGTATCTGAGACAGTCTGCTCACTGTTGGCCTCAGTGGCCTTGGTGGGTGTTCCCTGGCCCATGGAGTATTTGCTGGCCCTGCCTGGGAGGGAGTGGCCAGTTACACAGCTGGCCTCTCCCCAGTTGCTGCAGCCTCATCGGATCCCACGGTCACTGGCAGAGGGGCGGAGGAGCTACCACCCTTATCTGGAATGCTCTGAGAGGAGCCCGCAGATACAGCAGGCAGCTCCTGCACTGACGTGAGATTGCTTCGGACCTCCCTGCTCCCCATGGATGGATGGGCACCAAGCTAGGATACTTGGTGCCCAGACCATCTCCCACACTGGCACTGACCAGCTGAGGTTAATGCTGCCGCTGTGAGGGCTTGCAGGTCTGAGTGCAACCCCAGGAAGCCCTGATTGTTTTCCTGGAGAAGCCTGGGAGTCGCCATTCTCTCCGTGGAGGATGCATTGTGCTTGGTCATGAGGGTTATTGCATTGGTGATGCTTCACATGGACTCCTCCAGCATGGAGACCATGGCACGCATTGCTTCATGTATCTCAGACAGATCCTCCCGCAGATCCTGCTGGACTTCCAGCATCTGCTGACTCAGGGACAACTCCAAAGGCACATCATCAGCCACCGGCTGAGCATGTGCCTGGTCCCCTGCAGTCCTCTGACTACCACGCCACAAGCACTCTCTGTCTCCGCCCGCACCTCAAGCGAGCGTGAAGTGTCCTTACAGCTGTGCCCCGGGACACTACCCGACAATCTAATTCCCACCGAGGTGTGAGTATCTGCGCTGGTGCCGGCCTGGCTGAGATGGTGTGACGCTGGTGCTTCTAATTCTTCTGGGCCCTCAGGTGTTAGGGGCAGGCCGTCTGCCTCCTCCTCCCGGCCCTGGTCTGGTGAGGCTGAAAGGAGGAACAAGGACGTTTGATTAGTTCAAGTGGAGACGATGTCAATGTGCATGGCTGTCCCCCGGATCAGTATGCACTCATTCTTCCATAATCAATGGGAAACCCATGTTGGAAGCTTAAATCACTGAACATTCAACAGTAGAATGGCTGCTGGGACACACATGGTTACCTCAGCGCACGGCAACCTTACCTCCCCCAGGCACCCCAGCCTCACCGCCACTGGTGGACCTGGGCGCATGGTACCTCTCCAGGTCCATGGCCTCCTGCTCGTATATGGCCAACTGGGCCTGGCCTGCACTAGTCCACATCTGCTCTGTGTTATTGTGCGCAGTCTTCTCCTGGGAAGGAGAGAGGACCATTGATTAGACCACCCTGTACCTGGATTCCCATTGCAGCCCTGCCACCCCCGACCTGAGTGGGACATTGCAGGGCTCCAGTGAATCATAACCCCACAGCTGCCGCACACTCACACCAAGAAGACAGGGCTGATCCCCCCCCCCTTGCCCACATGCTGTCTCCATCACATTTCCCACCCACACGGTTTCACCTTGCAAAGCAAGGACACACCAGCACGTGGAACGTCAAGGGCAGCAGATGGATGGGTTCCCCGCCACCTGGTAGCTCCCCTCCCAGCATGTCAGCCGCCTGACTTTGACATGTTTCGGAGTTCCAGCGCTGCGCCTAAGTGCAGATCCTTGAGGTAGCCCCCAAAGCACTACTGTGGGTGTCAGAGTCTGCCACATGCAGCGGGTGCAGAACCCAGCTCAGCACAACCCTCTCAGGGTGAACTAGGCATGGGCAATATCAGCTGGCCCACCCAGCGAGGGACACATGACGTGAATGATTCAATGCAGTAACTACACTCAAAGCTAGGGGGGGGTGGGAGGTGCCTGGAAGAAAGCTGTGTTAAGTGACCCGAAGCTGCTTTGCATCCCCCTCACAATTCACATTCCCACCTAATTTGGAAATATGACATTCGGTCCCCACATCCAAATCATTGATAGAGATTGTGAATAGCTGGGGCCCAAGCACTGATCCTTGTGGTAACCCACTACTCACAGCCTGCCAACCTGAGAATGACTTGTTTATTCCCACTCCCCGTTTTCTATCCATTAACCAATTCTCAGTCCATCTCAGTATATTACTCCTAAACGAAGTGCTCTGATTTTATTTACTAGCCTCCCAGAAGGTAAAAAACAGTAAAAAAAAAAATGGGAAATAAGAGTACTGGTCTGAACTGTTTTTAACTCCTGGGCTCTTGTGTGGGGCCTTCTGAAAATCTAAATACACCACATCCACTGGCTCCCCCTTATCTATTCCACTAGTCACATCCATATAAAAAACAAGTTTGTCAAACAGGATTTCCCTTTCACTAATCCATATGTCAATGTGGCACTCATCCTTCCCAAGTGGTCAGGGAAACGCTTGCGGCACTGAACCCAGGTGCGCCGCACCACGTTGCTGGAGCTCACTATCTCTGCCACCTCCTCCCAGACACGTTTGGTCATGTGTGTGGGGGTTGGGGGGGGTGGGGGGTGGGGGGGGGTGGAGGGGGTGGGTCTCCTCCTCCCGTCCCTGGGAACGAGGAACTCACGCCATGTTGCCACCTCCTCAAAAGGACAACAAGACACTCGTCCGAAAAGCGAGGGGGGCAGTGCCCTGCTGACCGGCCCCTCCTGCCTGCCCCTGCTCACCAGTGGCGCTCTGGGGAGCCCTTCAGCCAGCCATGGTTCACGACCTTTGCCAGGCTGCAGGAGCGCTCTTTAACAGGCCGCCATTGGACCCGGCGGTCATTGCTGTCCCACTGTCCTCGGGAGCCGCGTTTCACGCTGGGTGGACCTTAATTGGCCTGCCCACGTAAAATGGCAGCCCAGAACCAATCTCAGGAGACGATCCGCTCCGTGCCTGCTCCTGACCAGCCCACCTGACGGGGAGAAAATTCACTCCATAAACATGGACACCCAGGTCTCTTTGGACATCAAAACTTCAAAATCTCTCCCCATTTAAGAAATATTCCGCATTTCTGTTTTTCCTACCAAAGTGTATAATTTTACGTTTTTCCACATTATATTCCATCTGTCATGTCCTTGCCCACTCACTTAGTCTGTCTATACCGCCCTGAAGCCTCCTTGCATCCTCCTAACAATGTGCATTCCCACCCAGTTTTGTGTCATCAGCATTTGATCCCCACATCCAAATGATTGATAGAGATTGTGAATAGCTGGGGCCCAAGCACTGATCCTAGTGGTACCCCACTACTCACAGCCTGCCAACCTGAGAATGACTTGTTTATTCCCACTCCCCGTTTTCTATCCATTAACCAGTTCTCAGTCCATCTCAGTATATTACTCCTAAACGACGTGCTCTGATTTTATTTACTAGCCTCCCAGAAGGAAAAAACAGTAAAAAAAAATGGGAGATAAGAGTACTGATCCGAGCTGGCCCTGTATACCTCAGAATGGATCACCATTAAAAGCTGGGAAATAAGTGTACTGGTCCAAACTGGTTTTCCATCCTGGGCGCTTGTGTGGGACCTTCTGAAAATCTAAATACACCACATCCACTGGCTCCCCCATATCTATTCCACTAGTCACATCCTCAAAAAAAAACAAGTTTGTCAAACAGGATTTCCCTTTCATTAAGCCAAGTTGACTCTGCCCAATCCTACCATTATTTTCTAAGGGCAGGATTTCACGTCCTGCGGGTGGGTGCGCCCCTGACCTGATCGGGCGCTAAATCTCGTACGATGACGTCGGGCGAGCGTCTTGGCGGGCGCGTGCGTGGCAGTCGGAAACGCGCCCGCCAAGACAATTAAGCGGGCAATTAAGCCCATTAATGGTGCAATCGAATGCGATTTTTCGTGGCCCGTCCAATGTTAGGGTTGGCGGACCACCCAGTCGGTCTGGTGGCCTTTACATTTTTGATGAAGCCTCATCCAAGGGCAGGATGGAGTCTCCGTTAGGAAATGAAATAAAAGGAAATATCTGGGCCCTGCCTTTTTATGATGTATGCTTCCAGGAGCTTGATTGTACTGCACGAACAATTTTTACAGCTTTTTTGTGCTTTATTCTATTATTTGGGAGGTCAACAGCTCCCTGAGCCAGCGGCGACATCATCACCTGCCCTCTTCTCCCCACCGCCCCCCCCCCGACCCCACCTTGTGCTCTCTCACGCCTGCCGATCGCGCGTGTCCGATGAGGGAAAGATTCAGGACATAGTTCCAAGTCAGGATGGTGTATGGCTTGGAGGAGAACTTACAGGTGCTGGTGTTCCCATGCATCTGCTGTTCTGGTCCTTTAGGTGGTATAGGGGCCATGGGTTTGGAGGGTGCTGTCGAAGGAGCCTTGGTGAGCTGCTGCAGTGCAGCCTATAGAGGGCTCACACTGCTGCCACTGGGCGTCGGTGGTGGAGGGAGTGAAAGCCGAAGGTGGTTGATGGGTGCTAATCGAGTGGCTGCTTTGTCCTGGACGGTGTTGTGGGAGCTGCACTCATCCAGGCAAGTGGAGAGTATTGCATCACACTCTGACTTGTGCCTTGTAGATGGTGAACAGGCTTTGGGGAGTCAGGAGGTGAGTTACTCACCACAGGATTCCCAGCGTCTGACCTGCTCTTGTAGCTACAGTGTTTATATGGCTGGTCCAGTTCAGTTTCTGGGCATTCAGCGATGGTAGCGCCATTGAACGTCAAGGTGCAATGGTTAGATTCTCTCTTGTTGGAGATGGTCATTGGCTGGCACTTGTGTGGCAAGTATGTTACTTGCCACTTGTCAGTCCAAGCCTGGATATTGTCCTGGTCTTGCTGCATTTGCATATGAACTGCTTCAGTACCTGAGGAGTCGCAAATGGTTCTGAACATTGTGCAATCATCAGCGAGCATCCCCACTTCTGACTTAATGATAGAAGGAAGGTCATTGATGAAGCAACTGAAGATGGTTGGGGTCTAGGACATTACCTTGAAGAACTCTTGCAGTGATGTCCTGGAACTGAGATCACTGACCTCCAACAACCACAACCATCTTCCTTTGTGCTAGGTATGACTCCAACCAGCGGTGAGTTTTCCCCCTGATTCCCATTGACTTCAGTTTTGTTAGGGCTCCTTGATGCCACACTCGGTCAAATGCTGCCTTGATGTCAAGGGCAGTCACTCCCACCTCACCTCTGGAGTTCAGTTCTTCTGTCCATGTTTAAACCATGGCTGTAATGAGGTCAGAAGCTGAGTGACCCTGGAGGAACCCAAACTGGGCATCAGTGAGCAGGTTATTGCTAAGCAAATGCCGCTTGATAGCACTGTTGATGACCCTTTCCATCACTTCATTGATGATGAAGATTAGTCTGATGGGTAATTGGCTGGGTTGGATTTGTCCTGCTTTTTGCGTACAGTACATACCTGGGCAATTTTCCACATTGCCGGATAGGTGCCAGTGTTGGAGCTGCTCTGGAACAGCTTGGCTAAGGGCATGGCAAGTTCTGAAGCTCAATATTGCTGAAATATTGTCAGGGCCCATAGCCTTTGCAGTATCCAGTGTCTTCAGCCATTTCTTGATATCACGTGGAGTGAATCGAATTGGCTGAAGACTGGCATCTGTGATGCTGGGGATCTCCGGAGGAGACCGAGATGGATCATCCACTTGGCACTCTGGTTGAAGATTGTTACAAATGCTTCAGCCTTATCTTTTGTACTGATTTCCTGGGCTCTCCTATCATTGAGGATGGGGATATTTGTGGAGCCTCCTCCTCCAGTGAGTTGTTTAATTGTCCACCACTGTTCACGACTGCATGAGGCAGAGCTTAGATCTGATCTGTTGGTTGTGGAATTGCTTAGCTTTGTCTATCACTTGCTGCTTATGCTGTTTGGCACACAAGTAGTCCTGTGTTATAGCTTCACCAGGTTGACACCTCATTTTTAGGTACACCTGGTGCTGTTCCTGGCAAGCCCTGCTGCACTCTTCATTGAGCCAGGGTTGATCCCCTGGCTTGTTGGTAATGGTAGAGTGGGGGATATGCCGGACCATGAGGTTACAGATTGTGGTTGAGTACAATTTTGCTGCTGCTGATGGCCCACAGCGCCTCATGGATGCCCAGTCTTGAGTTGGTAGATCTGTTCAAAATCTATCCCATTTAACACGGTGGTAGTGCCACATAACACAATGGAGGATATCTTCAATGTGAAGTCAGGACTTCGTCTTCACAAGGACTGTGGGGTGGTCACTCCTACTCTCATCACCTGCCGCTGTCTCAGTCTAGCAGCTATATTCTTTAGGACTCGGCCAGCTCAGTCTGCACTGGCGCTACTGAGCTACTCTTGGCGATGGACATTGAAGTCCCCCACCCAGAGTACATTATGCACCCTTGCCACCCTCAGCTTCCTCCAGGTGGTGTTCAACATGGAGGAGGACTGATTCATCAGCTGAAGGGGGAGTTTAAGCGATAATCGGCAAGAGTTTTCCTTGCCCATGATTGACCTGATGCCAAGAGAGTCCATGGGGTCTGGAGTTGATGTTGAGGACTCCCAGGGCAACTCCCCCCCTGACTGGATGCCACTGTGCCTCCACCTCTGCTGAGTCTGTCCTGCTGGACAAACCCATTGATGGTGACGGTTGTGTCTGAAACATTATCTGTAAGGTATGATTTTGTGAGTATGACTATTTCAGGCTGTTGCTTGACTCTTCTGTGGGACAACTCTCTCAACTTTGACACAGGCCCCCGGATGTTGCTAAGAGTGACTTTGCAGGGTCAACAGGGCTGAGTTTACCATTGCTGTTTCCAGGGCCGAGGGCAATGCCAGTGCTCTGCCTGATTTCATTCCTTATTGACTTGTTTTTAGTGGCTTGATACAGCTGACTGACTTGCTAAGTCATTTCAGGGGGCAGTTAAGAGTCAGCCACATTGCTGTTGGTCTGGAGTCACATGAAGGCCAGACCAGGTAAGGATGGCGGATTTCCTTCCCTAAAGGACATTAGTGAACCAGGTGGGTTTTTACAACAATCAACAATGGTTTAATAGTCACCGTTAGACTTATAATTCCAGAATTTGCCATGGTGGGATTCGAGCCGAGGTCCTCAGAGCATGATCCTGGGTTCCTGGTTTACAATGCCACCACCATCGCCACTGCCTTTCCACACTACCCCCCCCCCCCCCCCACCCCCACCCCACAACTCCCCTACCATGATCCTGCACTCATCCAGGTAAGTGGACAGTATTCCATCACACTCCTGACTTATGCCTTGTAGATGGTGTCAGGAGGTGAGGTAATCTCAGCAGAATTCCCAGCCTCCAACCTGCTCGTCTAGCCACAGGAGGAACACAGGAATGTAGGAAATAGGAGCTGGAGTAGACCATTCGGCCCCTCAAGCCTGCACTGCCATTCAACTCGATCATGGCCGATCTGCTATCTCACTGCCATTTTCCAATATTTGTACCGTTTGAGTACTTAATATTGCAAATTACAATACAATAGGATATTGTAAGTAAATTCGTCCCATATATTAAAAAATATCTTTTGATAAGATGTTATAAATGCTATATTTGAAAATAAATTAGATCTGTGATGTAATGCTGAAGATTCACGATCTCGGTCCAGAATCTGAACTCTCCAACTGTAGCTGGTCCAGTTCAATGTTTCAACAATGGTCACCCCCCAGGATGTTGAGGCAGCAGAGGGTCAGGTGTCTGTGGAAAGGGGTAAGGAGGAAGGCACAACGGCTGGTGATTTCTCTAAGGCCAGATGGAAGCCTGTTCCACAAACATGTATGTTCAAAATTTATTCTTCAGGCCACTTTTATGAAGGACTTCCAGTAACAATAACTTAAAGCATATGAACATGGCAAGAAACCTCACAGGAGAATTACCAGACAAAATTGGACACAGAGCCCATTAACCTGGTTAGGAATAAAAACAGGAAATGCTGGAAATACTCAGCGAGTCTGGTAGCGTCTGTGCAGAGAGAAACAGAGATAACGTTTTGAGTCCATATGACTCTCCTTCAGAGGAGACTTGGTTGAGCAGTAGGAGACAAAGAGGGCCAGAGTCTTGGGCATTCACTCTAATTGGCAGGAGGTGACCGAGGTTCCCCACTGTGATCTGTGTTGGAGTTAAGTTGCAGGATTCTGTCGTGATTTTATTGAATAGCAGAACAGGCTCGGGGGGTGGGGGGTGGGGTGCGGGGTTGGTGGGGGGTTGCTACTCCTGCTCCCTTGCCGTTTGACCTATGATTCTTTTCTTTGAATAATGCCACAAAAAACCATTTGCATCTCTCTGAGCAAACAGACATGTCCTAGGATTAACATCTCTTCGAAAGGAAAGGAGGTGCAAACTTCTACAGGCCTGATGATGCTTTCGCATTTCCATCTCTTTCGCTCTTCCTTTTCCTGTTTTTTCTCCCTTCTTTCTTAATTTGAGTTTTTTTTCATTTCTCATTTTTTTTCCTCTAATTCAAGTTTTCTCAGCTTGGTTGCAGCTCCCCCCCTGTGATAGCGGGGCCCGGCCTCAAACCCATCTGTCCTCACCGATGTCGAGGATGTGAGCATGCTCCACATATAGCAGCATCATTAAAGGTTAGATCTTGATAAGTGCGTCAGCAGTTTGTTAGCTAATGTTATGCTTGGATCGGAATTGTGCTTGAGTCAGAGTTTCTATCAACTGCAGATAAAAACAGCGATTGGCAAATCTTTGTACCACAGCCCAGTAAATCAGATACTCAGTCATTAAATTGAATCAGAAACTACAGAAAACAGTTAGCATCTGTATTCCATACAAGGTTAGATATCGCCAAGCAAAATTCAGTAATGGACTAATTATATTTAGCGTACAAAGTATTATAAAGTGGATAATTACAAATCATTTTATGCTTTGATTGGGGACCCTATCGGTGGGATTGAATGGTTTGTTCCACTGGAGTTCAGTGCAGTGGGACTAAAATGGGGGGTCTTTAATGTTTTGAAATTTGTTTTGTTTATATTGGGAGTAATGGGAGGTGGTTTGTTTTGTTAAAATTTGGTCAGTAAACAATGAAAATTGTAGGAAGGGATTTGGTGCGCTGTCATGTCTGTGCTGGCTCTCTGCAAGAGCAATTCACCTGGTCCCACCACCGCCCCCCCATTCTTTGCCTGTAGCCCCTGCAAAGCCCATTTCTGTTCAGGTGCTTATCCAATTCCCCTTTTGAAATTGCCACCATCCCACTTTCAGGCAGAGCATTCCAGATCCTAACCACGGCCACTGCGTAAAAAAAATTTCCCACATGTTACCATTGCCATTCACTTTATACCTGAGCTGTCTGGTTCTCGATTCTTCCACCAAGGGGAACAGTTTCTCCCCATCTACTCCATACAGAGCCCTCATCATTTTGAACACATCTATCGAATCTCTTCTCAACCATCTTCTCTCTAAGGAGAACAAACACAGCTTCTGCAATCTCTCCACGTAACTAAAGTCCCTCATTCCTGGAACTATTCTTGTGAATCTTGTCTACACCCTCTCTAATGCCTTCACATCCTTCCTAAAGTGTAATGCCCAGAACTGGACTCAACACTCCAGCTGAAGCCAAACTAATTTTTAACAAAGGTTTATCATCATCTCCTTGCTTTTATAGTCTCTGCCCCTATTTATAAAGCCAAGGTTTTCTTATTGTTACAATCCCAACTGATGTTAATTTTTAGATTCTAACCTACCTCCTTTATTATTTTGGCATCCTTTTTCTGTTCCCTAGTACTTTTCCATTGCCAGGTTTTCTATTCCTCTAATTTTCCTGTTGATTCCCATTTGATCATTTCCCCGCATGTCACTGTCTGTGTGAAATATGATAGGTATCAGGCAAAACTGCTACTTCTCGGATCTTTCATACTTGATGCTCAACTAAATAAGTCTTAATGGTTCCTGGAATGCTATTTCAGAATTCTTTCATAATCATAAATTCCTCACATTCTCAAAGTTTTTCTCTAACTTCAGTGATCAAAACCGCCGATCCCACATTTTCCCTAGCAAATTCAACAAATTTGTCTGATTAGTCTTTTTCCTTATGGTCCTAAATTTTAATCGATAAGCTTCAGGAACACGCTCATAGGCATTGAGTATTGCCCTTTTAATTTCATCATAGTCTGCAGATTGCTCTTCTGACAGACGAGTGTACACATTCATAGCTGTACCTGTCAGGACACTTTGTAACACGAAGGTCCAGATATCCTTTGGCCACTTCAACTTCACCGCTATCTTTTCAAATGAGGTGAAATATCTTTCAACTCCGTCCTCTGTAAACTTAGAAAGTAAATGAAAATGTTTAGTTAAATAAAGTCCTCAGTGGAATCAAAGTCATCCTCTGGATCACTATCTCTTCCTTCTTCCTTTATTCTAAGCTTTTCTCCAGCCAGTTTGTGCCATCTGATTTCTTTCTCTCTTTGAAACTTGAGCTCAAGCTTTCCCACTTCCATCTCTTTTGCTCTTTATCTTTCTTTTTTTCTCCTTCTTTCTAATTCAAGTGTTTCTTCATTTCTCTTTCTCTTTTTTGAAGGTCTAATACAGGCAGGAATTATACAGTAAATGGCAGAACCTTTAAGTGCATCGACGGGCAGAGGGATCTGAGTGTACAGGTCCACAGGTCACTGAAAGTGGCAACGCAGGTGGGGATAAGGTAGTCAGGAAGGCATATGGCATGTTTGCCTTCATTCGCAGGGGTATTGAGTATAAAAGCTGGGAACTCATGCTGCAGCTGTATAGAACCTTGGTTAGGCCACACTTGGAATATTGTGTGCAATTCTGGTCGCCACATTACCAGAAGTATATGGAGGCGTTGGAGAGGGTGCAGAGGAAGTTTACCAGGATGCTGCCTGGTCTGGAGGTTATTAGCTATGAGGAGAGGTTGGAGAAACTCGGATTGTTCTCACTAGACCGATGGAGATTGAGGGGCGACTTGATAGAAATTTACAAAATTATGAGTGGCATGGACAGAGTAGATAGTCAGAAGCTTTTTCCAAAGGTGGAAGAGTCAATTACTAGGGGTCACAAATTTAAGGTAAGAGGAGAAAACTATAGGGGAGATGTGCGGGGCAAGTCTTTTACGCAGAGGGTAGTGAGTGTCTGGAATTCGCTGCCAGAGGAGTTGGTGGAAGCAGGTACGATAGTGGTGTTTAAGAGGCAGCTTGACAAATACATGAATAGGATGGGAATAGAGGGATACGGACCCCGGAAGTGCAAAATGTTTTAGCTGACGGGCAATATGATCGGCGCAGGCTTGGAGGGCCGAAGGGCCTGTTCCTGTGCTGTAATTTTCTTTGTTCTTTGTTCTTTGTTCTTTTCTTCCAATTCCAGTTTTCTCAGCTCCTTTTCTTTTTCAATTTCAGACATCTGCTTTTCTCTATCCCAAGCTGCTTCATCTGCAACTGAATCTTAGCTAACTCTAGCTGTCTTACATCAGTTTCAGGTTTTTCTCCTTTTGATTCTAAATGCTGGGTAATTATGTCTATCATGTCATCCTTACTAAATCCTGCTTTTATTTCTACTTTCAATTTAGGTGCTAACTCTCTTAGTTTAGCCTTAGCCAAAGATTTGAAACACTCTACTGTTACACCTTCTCCTCCCAGCAAATCTCAGCAACAGGCAAAGCTATCCTTCAGTTCCAACCAGTGTAATGGACTTCCCAGTGAACCCTGTTCCCATGCCCTATACCTCCATGTAGTCCTTTCTTTAAGGAATCACAGATCCCACTTATATTCAAGGACTTTTGACCCCGCAAGGGACCCCATTTTGGTGTGATCTCAGCTGACGCCAATACTGGACAAATCAGATCCCAGAGTGAAACCTGGCTTGATAGATCCTCACATTGTTTTTAGAAACTGTGAAGGGAAAACGACAGGACAGATTCACAGGAGCCAGCTGACGGATTTTTAACACAACGAATAAATCATTTATTAAACAAGAAAAATGAACCATATGACACCAGACAAAAGGGTTGGAAAGGTGTCAATGCAAACACAAGAATATGATTCAAATATTCATTATTCCTTTTACCTCCCAGCAATACCTTCACAGGCACAAACAAATTCCAAAAGATAAAACACTTCACAATATCTATCTTATAAAACACTTCACAATATCCATCTTATAAAACACTTCATAATATCTAGCTTATAAAACACTTCACAATATCCATCTTATAAAACATTTCATAATATCTATCTGATAAAATACTTCATAATATCTATCTTATAAAACACTTCACAATATCCATCTTATAAAACACTTCACAACATCAATCTTATACTCTAATATTCAGGGAATGTGGAACATGTGAATATAGTGAACTGTGGTCAGACATACCACATTCCAAAGTAAATGACAGATGCGATCAAAGCAGATTCCATGGATTTCCCATGAACTAGGCGCTCATCACAGTGTGAGCTAAACAATCTCATTAAAATGTTGCCTTTTCCACAAGGGATTATAATCTCCACATTGCTTTGAATTCTCTCCAAACGTCACTCCCACTCAGACAGCTTTAGCAAGGATCCACCTCCAGGGCTTCAATCCCGCTTTCCGAGATTCCTTTTCCCTGGATCTCCGCATACGTTCAAGCTTCACCTCCAAGCAGCAGTCAGAGCCAGGTTTGTGGCACCACAGGTAGCTTTGCTGTGCAGGAGGGGAGAGAGAAGAGGGGAAGAGCAGTAGTGATAGAGGATTAGTTAGTTAGGGGAACAGACAGGTGTTTCTGTGGCCGTAGATGTGACTCCAGGATGGTATGTTGCCCCCCGAGTGTCAGAGTCAAGGATATCACAGAACGGCTGCAGGATATTCTTCTGGGGGAGGGTGATAGCCAGAGATCGTGGTGCATGTTGGTACCAATGGTTTAGGAAGGAAAGGGGATGAGGTCCTGAAAGCAGACTTTAGGGGACTAGGAAGGAGATTGAAAAGTAGGACCTCTAAAGCAGTAATCTCAGGATTACTCCCAGTCCCACGTGCTAGCAAGCAGGAGAATTGAGTGATTAAACATGTGGCTGGAAAGCTGGTGTAGGAGGGATGGCATCTGGTTTCTGAGGCTTCAGGTCCGGTTCTAGTGAAGGTGGGACCTGCACAAGCCGGACGGTCTACGCCTGAACAGGACTGGGACGAACATCCTTGCAGGGAGATTTTCTAGTGCTGTGGTGTAGGGTTTAAACTAGATAGGCAGGGGGATGGGAACCTGAGGGCAAAGTCAGAGCAGGGAACGGGAGATGGTGAATTAGTAAGTGACTCTGAAAGACAGAAGAACAGGTTAAAAAGTGTACAGCACAGGAACTTGGCAATGTTAAAATGTATACATGAAATGCGAGGAGTATCGCAAATAAAGCCGATGAGCTGAGGGCACAGATGCACACATGGCAGCATGATATCATCGCTAAAACGGAAACTTGGCTTAGGGAGGGACAAAAATGGCAGCTCAACACCCCTGGATATAGAGTTTTCAGGCAGAAAAGGGAAGGAGATAAAAAAGCTGGGGGTGTTGCATTATTGGTTAAAGAATCAAATACAGCTGTGAGGAGGGATGATATACTCAATGAAGCATCAAGTGAAGCAATGGGTTGACCTCAGAAACAGAAATGGGGCAGCCACACTGCTAGGAGTGTACTATAGACCCCCAAATAGTGGAAGGGATTTAGAAGAGCAAATATGTGTGACAGATTTCTGAGTGCAAAAACAATAGGGCAGTAATCGTTGGGGACTTCAACTAACCTAATATCAATTGGGATAGGAACAGTGTGAAGGGTGCAGAGGGTGGAAAATTCTTGAACTGCATTCAAGACAACTTTTGTAAGCCAACACATAACAAGCCCAACAGGAGGGGGCACAATTCTAGATTTAGTCTTAGGAAATGAAGCTGGGCAAGTGGACGAAGGAGCAGTGGGGGACCACTTTGGAGATAGTGACCTTAATATAGTTAAATTTTAGCATCATTATGGAAAAGGACAAAGATAGAAAGGAGTAAATTTTCTAAATTGGGGGAAGACAAATTTTGCAAAGCTGAGAGGTGAGCTGATGAGTGCGGACTGGATACAGCTATTAGAAGGCAAGACATGTCCCCACAAAGAAAAAGGGTGGTACTGCCAAATCTAGAGCTGCCTGGTTATCCAGAAGCATACAGGCCAAGTTAAAGTAGGGAAAGAAACCTTACGCCAGTCATAAAAAACTTCATACCGTAGAAAGCCTAGAGGAGTATAAAAAGTACAGGGGTGAAGAAAAAATGGAAATTAGGAAAGCAAAGAGAGGATACGAAAAAATATTGGCAGGTAAAATTGAAGGAAATCCTAAGATGTTTTACCAGTACATTAAGAGCAAGATAATAGCTAATGAAAGGGAAAGCCTGTCAGAGATGTACATGGTAACTTGTGGGTTGCTGTTGAAGATGTGGGCAGGGTTCTCAATGAGCACTTTGTCTCTGTCTTCACTAAGGAGAGGGATGATGCAGACAATTTAGTTAAAGAGGAGGAGTGAATAACATTAGATACAATAAGCATAGTGAGAGAGGAAGTACTGGAGGATCTGGCACCCTTGAAGGTGGGTGAATCACCAGGACTGGATGGATTGTATCCCAGGCTGTTATAGGAAGCCAGGGAGAAAATAGCAGATGCTCTGAGGATCATTTTCCAATCCTCACTAGATACAGGTGAGACCCCAGATGATTGGAGGTCTGTGAACATTCTACCATTATTTAAAAAGGGTGTGAGGGATAGGCCAGAAAATTATAGGCTGGTCAGTCTGACTTTGGTATTGGGCAACTTATTGGAAACAATTCTGAGAGACAGGATAAACTGTCACTTAGAAAGGTATGAATTGATCAGGGATCGCCAGCATGGTTTTGTTAGGAGAAAATTGTGTTTTATTAACTTAATAGAATTTTTTGAGGAAGTAACAAGGAGGATTGATGAGGGTAGTGCAGTGGATGTTGTCTACATGGATTTCAGTAAGGCATTTGAGAAGGTCCCACATGGCAGTCTGGTCAGGAAAGTGAGATCTCATGGGTTACAGGGGAATGTGGCAGGTTGGATCCAAAATTAGCTCAGTGACAGGAAACAAGGCAATGGTTGTTGGTAGTTTTTGCAAATGGAAAAAGGTTTCCAGTTGTGTTCCACGGGGCTCAATGCTGGGACCTTTGCTGTTTGTTGTATATATTAATGATTTAGACTTAAATCCGGGAGGCACGATTGGGAAATTTGCAGATGACACAAAAATTGACTATGCAGTTGATAGTGAAGAGAATAGCTGTGGTCTCCAGAATTATATCAATGGTTTGGTTGAACTGGCGGGGAAGTAGCAAATGGAATTCAGTCTGGAAAAGTGTGAGGTAATGTATTTGGGGAGGGCAAACAAAGCAAGGGAATACTCAATAAACAGGAAATTATTGTGAAGGGTTAAGGAAGTGAGAGATCTTGGAGTGCATGTCCACAGGTCCTTGAAGGTGGCAGGACAGGTGGAGAAAGTGGTCAAGAAAGCACATGGAATTCTTTCCTTTATTGGGTGAGGTATTGAATACAAAAGCAGGAATGTAATGATGGAACTGTATAAAATGCTGGTTAGGCCACAGCTGGAATTTTGTGTAAAGTCTGGTCACCACATTACAGGAAGGACATAATTGCTCTGCAGAGAGTACAAAGGAGATTTACAAGAATGTTGCAAGACTTGAAAATTGTAGCTATGAAGAAAGATTGGATAGGCTAGGGTTGTTTTCCTTAGAACACAGCAAGCTAAGGGGTGATCTAATTGAGGTGTACAAAATTATGAGGGGACTAGATGGGCTAGACAGGAAAGACTTGTTTCTCCTTAGCTGAGGGGTCAATTTCCAAGGGGCATAGGTTTAAGGTGATTGGTAGAAGGGTTAGGGGAGACATGAGGAAAAATCTTTTCACCCAGAGGGTGGTGGGCATCTGGAATTCACTGCCTAAGTTGGTGGTTGAGGTTGAGATGCTCAGCCTACTTAAAAGAAATCTGGATCTGTATCAGAAGTGTTGTAAAATATCAAACGCCTTCTGGAAATCTAAGTACAGCACATCCGTCAGATCCCCTTTATCCATAGCACTTGTTACTTCTTCAAAGAATTCTAATAAATTGGTTAAACATGACATCCCTTTCTCAAATCCATGTTAACTCTGACTGATTATTTTGAATTTATTTAAGTTAAAACGTCTTTAATAATAGCTTCTAACATTTTCCCTGTGACAGACGTGAAGTTAACTGCCCTATTGTTCTCTGCTTTCTGTCTCCTTCCCTTTTTGAATGAAGGAGTTATGTTAGATATTTCCCAATCAAATGGAACCTTCCCTGAATCTAGTGAACTTTGTAAAATTAAAACCAATGCATCAACTATCTCACTAGCCATTTCTTTTAAGACCCTAGGATGAAATCTGTCAAGACCTGGGGACTTGTCAACCCACAAAGTCAAGAATTTGCTAAGTACCACTTCCCTGGTGTTTGCAATTTTCTTGAGTTCCTCCCTCCCTTCCAATTCCTGACTTACAACCATTTCTGGGATGGTTCTTGGTCCAAAGACGTAAAACAAATGAACTGCGCATGTGTGCAGGGCCAGTTCCAGACCTGAAGATGTGAATGACCCTAACTAACTGAGCATGTGTGGCCAGTTCCCAAGACCTGCCAGAAATTGTAATTGGTGGCCTCCAAACTCCCAACGCCTGACTTCTAGTGAAGGTAAGTTCCTCGGGGTTCATCACAGCATGCTTCATTACCTTCTCATGATTTGGATGTGGGGACCAAATTCTTTTTATTCATTCACAGGATGTGGGCTTCGTTGAGTCAGCATTTATTGCCCCTCTCTAGTTGCCCTTGAGAGGGTGGTAGTGAGCTACCTTCTTCAACCACTGCAGTCCATGTTGTGTAGGTACACCCACAGTGCTGTTAGGGAGGGAGTTCCAGGATTTTGACCCAGCGACAGTGAAGGAACGGCGATATATTTCCAAGTCAGGATGGTGAATGACTTGGAGGGGAACTTCCAGGTGGTGGTATTCCCATCTATCTGCTGCCCTTCTCCTTCCAGATAGGAGTGATTGTGGGTTTGGAAGGTGCTGTCTAAGGAGCCTTGGTGAGTTCTTGCAATGAATCTTGTAGATGGTACACACTGCTGCTAGTCTGCGTCAGTGGTGGAGGGAATGAATGTTTGTGGATGTGGTGCCAATCAAGCGGTGTTGCTTTGTCCTGGATGGTGTCAAGCTTCTTGAGTGTTGTGGGAGCTGCACTTATCCAGGCAAGTGGGAAATATTTCATCGCACTCCTGACTTGTGCCTTGTAGATGGTGGACAGTCTTTGGGGAGTCAGGAGGTGTGAAACTCACCGTAGGATTCCTAACTCTTGTAGCCACAGTGTTTACACGGCTAGTCCAGTTCAGTGTTTGGTCAATGGTAACCCCCAGGATGTTGATAGTAGGGGATTCAGTGATGGTAATGCCATTGTATGTCAAGAGGCGAAGGTTAGAATCTCTCTTCTTGGAGATGGCCATTGCCTGGTGCTTGTGTGGTGCAAATATTACTTGCCATTTGTCAACCCAAGATGGGATATTGTCCAGGTCTTGCTGCACCTGGACATGGACTGCTTCAGTATCTGAGGAATCATGGATGATGCTGAACATTGTGCAATCATCAGCAAACATCCCCACTTCTGACCTTATGATGGAAGGGAGGCCATTGATGAAGCAGCTGAAGATGGATGGGCCGAGGACTCTACCCTGAGGAACTCCTGCAGTGATGTCCTGGAACTGAGATGATTGACCTCCAACAACCACAACCATCTTCCTTTGTGCTAGGTATGACTCCAACCAGCGGAGAGTTTTCCCCCGATTCCCATTGACTCCAGTTTTGCTTGGGCTCCTTGATGCCACACTCAGTCAAATGTGGCCTTGATGTCAAGGGCAGTCACTCCAACCTCACCTCGGGAGTTTAGCTGTTTTGTCCATGTTTGAACCAAGGCTGTAATGAGGTCAGGAGCTGAGTGACCCTGGCCGAACTCAAACTGGGCATCAGTGAGCAGGTTATTGCTGACCAAGTGCCACTTCATTGCACTGTTGATGACCCCTTCCATTACTTTACTAATGATGGAGAGTAGGCTGATGGGGTGGTAATTGGTCGGGTTGGATTTGCCCTGCTTTTTGTGTACAAGACATTCCTGGGCTATTTTCCACATCGCCGGGTAGATGCCAGTGTTGTAGCTGTACTGGAGCAGCTTGGCTAGGGGCGCAGCAAGTTCTGAAGCACAAGTCTTCAGTACTATTGCTGGAATATTGTCAGGGCCCATAGCCTTTGCAGTATCCAGTGCCTTCAGCCATTTCTTGATATCACATGGAGTGAATCAAATTGGCTGAAGACTGGCATCTGTGATGCTGGGGACCTCTGAAGGAGGCTGAGATGGATCATCCAATTGGCACTTCTGGCTGAAGATTGTAGTGAATGCTTCAGCCTTGTCTTTTGCATTGCTGTGCTCGGCTCCCCCATCCATTTGTGGAGCCTCCTCCTTCAATGAGTTGTTTAATTGTCCACCGCCATTCATGACTGGATGTGGCAGGAATGCAGAGCTTAGATCTGATTGGTTGTGGGATCGCTTAGCTCTGTCTGTCACCTGCTCCTTATGTTGTTTGGCATAAAAGTAGTCCTGTGTTATAGCTTCACCAGGTTGACACCTCATTTTTAGGTATGCCTGGTGCTGCTCCTGGCAGGCCCTCTTGCACTCTTCATTGAACCAGGATTGATACCCTGGCTAATAAAAACAAAAAAACTGCGGAAGCTAGAAATCCAGAACAAAAACAGAATTACCTGGAAAAACTCAGCAGGTCTGGCAGCATCGGCGGAGAAGAAAAGAGTTGACGTTTCGAGTCCTCATGACCCTTCGACAGAACTTGAGTTCAAGTCCAAGAAAGAGTTGAAATATAAGCTGGTTTAAAGTGTGTGGCGGGGGGGGGGGGGGGGGGGGGGGGGGGGTGGGGGGTGGTGGGGGGGGCGGAGAGAGAGAGAGAGAGAAGTGGAGGGGGTTGGTGTGGTTGACTCTGACACTCTGACACTTCCCTTCCCTTCCTTGACCTCTCTGTCTCAATCTCTGGTGATAGACTGTCCACAAATATCCATTACAAACCCACCGACTCCTACAGCTACCTCGACTACAGCTCCTCACACCCCACTTCCTGTAAGGACTCCATCCCATTCTCTCAGTTCCTTCGCCTCTGTCGCATCTGTTCCGATGATGCTACCTTCAAAAACAGTTCCTCTGACATGTCCTCCTTCTTCCTTAACCGAGGTTTTCCACCCACGGTCGTTGACAGGGCCCTCAACCGTGTCCGGCCCATCTCCCGTGCATCCGCCCTCACGCCTTCTCCTCCCTCCCAGAAACATGATTGGGTCCCCCTTGTCCTCACTTATCACCCCACCAGCCTCCGCATTCAAAGGATCATCCTCTGCCATTTCCGCCAACTCCAGCATGATGCCACCACCAAACACATCTTCTCTTCACCCCCCCATCGGCATTCCGTAGGGATCACTCCCTCCGGGACACCCTGGTCCACTCCTCCATCACCCCCTACTCCTCAACCCCCTGCCATGGCACCACCCCATGCCCACGCAAAAGATGCAACACCTGCCCCATTCATTTCCTCTCTCCTTACCGTCCAAGGGCCCGAACACTCCTTTCAAGTGAAGCAGCATTCCACTTGCATTTCCCCCAACTTAGTCTACTGCATTCGTTGCTCCCAATGTGGTCTCCTTTACCAAATGTAAACTGGACGACCGCTTTGCAGAACACCTGCGGTCTGTCCGTAAGAATGACCCAAACCTCCCTGTCGCTTGCCATTTTAACACTCCACCCTGCTCTCTTGCCCACATGTCTGTCCTTGGCTTGCTGCATTGTTCCAGTGAAGCCCAACGCAAACTGGAGGAACAACACCTCATCTTCCGACTGGGCACTTTACAGCCTTCCGGATTGAATATTGAATTCAACAACTTTAGGTTTTGAGCTCCCTCCCCCATCCCCACCCCCTTTCTGCTTCCCCCTTCCTTTTGTTTTTTTCCAATAAATTATATAGATTTTCCTTTTCCCACCTATTTCCATTATTTTTAAATATTTTAAAATCTTTTATTCTCTCTCCACCCCCACTAGAGCTAAACCTTGAGTGCCCTACCATCCATTCTTAATTAGCACATTCGTTTAGATAATATCACCAACATTAACTTTAACACCTATGTGTTCTATTGTACTATTGTCGTTGACATCTTTTGATGATCTGCTTCTATCACTGCTTGTTTGTCCCTACAACCACACCCCCCCCTCCACCTCTCTCTCTCTCTATCTCTCCGCCCCCCACACACACACCTTAAACCAGCTTATATTTCAACTCTTTCTTGGACTCGAACTCAAGTTCTGTCGAAGGGTCATGAGGACTCGAAACGTCAACTCTTTTCTTCTCCGCCGATGCTGCCAGACCTGCTGAGTTTTTCCAGGTAATTCTGTTTATGTTTTGATCCCCTGGCTGGATGGTAATGGTAGAGTGGGGACTATGCCGGGTCATGAGGTTACAGATTGTATTTGAGTAAAATTCTGCTGCTGCTGATGGCCCACAGCACCTCATGGATTCCCAGTCTTCAGCGAGATCTGTTCGAAATTTATCCCATCTAGCATGATGGTAACGCCACACAACATGATGAAAGGTATCCTCAGTGTGAAGGTGGGTCTTCGTCTCCATGACGACTTTGCAGTGGTCACTCCTACCGATAATGTCATGGACAGATGCATCTGTGACAGGCAGGTTGGTGAGGATGAGGTCAAGTATATTTTCCCCTCTCATTGGTTCCCTCACCACCTGCCACAGACCCAATTAAGCAGCTATGTCCTTTAGGCCAGCTCGGTCAGTAGTGGTGCCACCGGCCGACTCTTGATGGTGGACATTGAAGTCCCCCACCCAGAGTACATGTTGCGCCCTGCCACCCTCAGTGCTTCCTCCAAGCGGTGTCCAACATGGAGGAGCACTGATTCATCAGCTGAGGGAGGGTGGTACATGGAATTCAGCAGGAGGTTTCTTTGCCCATGTTTGATCTGGTGCCATGAGTCTTCATGGGGTCCAGAGTCAATGTTGAGGACTCCCAGGGTAGCTCCCTCCTGACTGCATGCCACTGTGCTGCCACCCCTGCTGGGTATGTCCTGTCCCACCGGCAGGACATACCCAGGGATGGTGATGGTGGTGTCTGGGACATTATCTGTAAGGTATGATTCCATGAGGATGACTATGTCAGGCTGTTGCTTGACCAGTCTGTGAGACAACTATCCCAATTTTGGCACTAGCCCCCAGATGTTATTCAGGAGGATTTTGTAGGGTCGACAGGGCTGAGTTTGCTGCTGTCGTTTCTAATGCCAAGGTCGATGCTGGGTGGTCCATCCAGTTTCATTCCTTCCTTGTGACTTTGTGTCGGTTTGTTACAACTGAGGGGCTTGCTAAGACATTTCAGAGTCAACCACATTGCTGTGGGTCTGGAGTCACATGTAGGCCAGACTGGGTAAGGACAGCAGATTTCCTTCCCCAAAGGACATTAGTGAACCAGATGGGTCTTTACAAAAATGGACAATGGTTTCATGGTCATCATGTGGAGCCAGTAGCATAGTGGTACTGTCGCTGGACTGGTATTCCAGAGACCCAGGGTAATGCTCTGGGGGCCTGGGTTTGAATCCCACCATGGCAGGCGGTGAAATTTGAATTCAATAAAAATCTGGAATTAGAAGTCTGATGACCATTAAGCCATTGCCAATTGCTGTAAAAGCCCCTCTGGTTCACTAATGCCCTTTAGAGAAGGAAGTCTGCTGTTCTGACCTACATGTGACTCCAGATCCACAGCAATGTGGTTGACTCTTAAAAAAATGTCCCCTCAATTAAGGCCGGGCAATAAACACCAGCCTAGCCAATAATATCCACATCCCATGAATGAATTTTTTAAAAAATAGACCATTGGACTTCTAATCCAGACTTTTGTTGAACCAGGAACTGCTTTCTGCTTACTCACATTTTTCTTATAATTGCCAAAAGTAATTATAAACACAAATTATCAGCTATGGTAGTGCAGTGGTTGGGATTAATAATCCATCTGAACCTAAGTTTGAGTTCCAAAATAGCAGCTTGAGAGTGAGATCTCAGTTTAAAATATCTGAGAACAAAAAGCCAAATGTCAGTAAGGGTGACCGTGAAGCTTGTCACAAAACATCCAACTGGCTCGTTAACGGCCTTTATAAAAGAAAGACTTGCACTTACCTCATGCCTTTCAAGAACTCTGGATGTCCCAATGTGAAGCCAATGAAATACTTTTGAAGCAAAGTCACTGATGTAATGCAGGAAATACGACAGTGAATTTGAGCACAGCAAGCTCCTGCAAAAAGCAATGAGATAATGGCCAAATAATCTAGTTCTAGTGATGGTAATTGAGGGATAAACATTGGCCAGTGCACCAGGGATAACTCAAACAAAAGCAAAGTGCTGCAGATGCCAGAAATCTGAGATAAAAACAGGAAATGCTGGAATTACTCAGCCGGTCAGCTCAGCATCAGTGGATTGAGAAACAGAGATAATGCTTTAGGTCGATGACCTTGCATCAGAACCAGGGATAACTCCGCCGCCCTTCTTTAAAATAGTGAATCTGGTCTTGGTTTGAGGTCTCCTATGGAGCGTGCCCAACAGTGCAGCATCGCTTCGGTACTGCCCTAGGGTCGGCCTAAGTTTTGTGCCCAAGTATTTAGAGTGGGGTTTGAACCGCGCAAGAGTACCATTCACTGAGCCTTGGCTGGTATAACCACTTCGCCACCCTTACCTGGGCTCTGGGCCTATATGTGTGACTCCGGCCCTGTCTTGGTGTCTTTGACTCTCAGCTGCTCTCTGAAGCGGCCTCTCAAGACTTTCAGTTTTCTCCATCACTGCCTCGGGGCAAGTAGGGACGGACAATAAATCCAAACGGTGCCCACGTCCTGAGAGTGAATGAAACCAAAGTTCACTGTGGCAATATTGCAAGGCTCAGAACGGAAAGTAGCTGCCACGTATTCTTCGCTAAAGATTTTACTGTTGAGTTGAAGCAATGATGACAGGTTTACTGATCCAGCTATTTTCTTTTGCCTGCTGTGTTATATTAACTGTACGCCCACTGCTTGGGCTCACCAGTAACAATGGAAACATTTCTGAACCCATCTAATTAAAACAAACCCGATCAAGGGCCAAAATTCCTCAACCATGCACACAGTCGGCATTGTTGTTTACCGGTGAGCTGGTCTTTATATTAATCCAGCGATGCGTTGGGGAGATAAAATAATTGAGCAATGGTATGAAGGTAATGTGCAGTTAATGGAGGGTCCTATGTTCATTCTGGGAGGGAGCAGAGTCATTTCCAATGAGTGTAGTCAGTGGAGTTTATTTAATGGGGTTGGGTGGATGAAGGAAGCAATGTTCTCCCCATAGGGTGTTCCCATTAAGAAACTCTTTTGCCACAATTAGTCCAACCAAAATGAAATACCTGTCATCCAAGCGTGTTCATTAGAGATGGCAGATAAAAAATATTTTACTTAATAGATGCTGCATACACAGGGCCGAGGCAATAAAATCTCTTTTCATCAGGCCACCCAAGCTTTAAAGAGATAGGAAGAACTTGCATTTGGGTGAGACCTAGCATCCCCTCTGGAAGTCCTAAAACCCTTTCGAAGTGTCGTCACTGTTGTTATGCAGGCAACCACAGCAGCCAGTTTGAGCACAGCAAGATCCCACAAACAGCAATACGATAAACAACCCCATTCAGTATTTTTTGGGCGCTGTTGGCTGTGTTCGCCAGGCCACTGGCAGAATGCCCCTAGTTTCTTCAACTAATGTCATGTAAAGTTTATAATCCACCTGAGCAGGCAGGCTGTTCCTCAGTTTAACATCTCAGCCCAAAAGAAGGCATCTCTGATGGTGCAGCAACATCCCACTGCTAGTCCCAGGTTTTGTGCTTTACCTCTGGTGCGGGGCTTGAACCCACGACCTCTCTGGGGAGAATTTTCACGTTGGCGTGTGAGGATGGGCCCAGCACACCGATGCCTAAAATGATGCACAGATTCAGAGCTTTAGATCGGTAGGTGCGCACCCACCGAACTGTCAAGGCCTGTTAAGGCCATTATGAAACCAATTATAGTAATTATCAGCACTGCCCGTCCAACCTTAAGGTTGGGGGGCAGACGAAGAGTCCAAACGGCCTTCGCGTTTTTCAGAAAGCCTCATCCACGGGTGGGATGAGGTTTCCTGAAGGTTTTACTCAATAAATAAATATTTCTTTCCACAATTGATAAACAAGTCCCAGCTCATGTGGCACTGTCACATGAGGGGACATGTCTAAATAATATTTATCTTTCTTTATTCAAAACCTTCAGTTTGAACTGAATCCCCGTGATTCAGGGAGATTTCTGCGTGTCTTTCACGCGCATGCTTGTAAAATGGCGGCCCGCAGCCAATCGCGGGCGACGATCGGCTCCACACCCACTCCCAACTGACCGGCAGAAAATCCTGCCCTCGGATTTAAGATGCAACATCGAGGAAAACTGATCAATGCATACAGGCTAAACACTGAGAGCTTCATAACTGACGGTTGACAATTTTGGGAATTCTAGTCAGCTTATCAAAGTTTGGTTCCAAGTATCAGTTCTACCCTCAATCATCTCCTCTCCATCACCACTGCCTGTCTCCCTTCCTCCACTTCAACTCCTCATGAGTCCAGTCCAGGTGCCTGACTCCTCTCTGTGCCGCTCCCTGCATGATTGGCAAGGGTTGTGGCCTATGGATCCAGTTTAGGATTCAAATCTCTACTGCATGCTAACCCAGCTGCCTCACACTCAGGCCCACTGACTCCTGAAGGCTGACCTGATAGAGATTTTTTAAGATTAGCTTTGCTAAAGTGGCAGACTGATCCCCGGGAGGGCTGAATTGTCATGTGAAGAGAGATTGAAGAGGCTGGGCCTATATTCCCTAGAGTTTATAAGAACGGGAGGTGATCTCACTGAAGTGTACAAAATTCTTACAGGTCTAGACAGGGTAGACGCAGGAAGGAATCTTCTCTTGTCTCGGGGCTTTATACTCAGGGGACATAGGCTCAGACTAAAGGGTAGGATGTTTCGAACTAAGATAATGAGGAATTTTTTCAGCCAGGGGGTGGTGAATCTCTGAAATTCTCTACTCCAGAGGTCTGTAGAAGCTCAGTCATTATGTTCAAGACAGAGATCGATAGGTTTCCAGGTATTTTGTGATATCAAGGGATATGGGGGTAATGCAGGAAAATGGAGTTTAGTTGGAAAATCAGACATGAATGGCATAGCAGCCTCGGTGGGGGGGGGGGGGGGGGGCGCTGAATGGCCTACTCTTGCTCCTATTTCCTATGTTCCTATGTTTCTAAGGTAGACGTGGGCCTGGACTTAATGGCCCCTCCCGCCTAGCGGAATATTACGGTCCCGCCAAACTGAATGGGGATTTCAATGGCTCAGCTCACCCACCAGGGGGAGACTTGCCACAGCGCGGGGGGGGTGGGGGGGTCATAAAACACTGGCCATGGAGAAGATGTTTCTACTTGTGGGTGAGTCCAGAACGAGGATAAGCAAAGGATAGTCATTAATAAATCTATAATTTATAATAAATCTATAATAAAGAGAAACTTCTTTAGCTGGTGAGTGGTGAGAATCTGGAACTGGTTATCGTATGGAATGCGAGTCAAATAGTATAAGTGCATTTAGGGGGAAGCTGGACAAGTAAATGAAGGAGAAAGGAATAGGAGGATATTTTGATGGGGTGCGTTGAAGGAGAAAGGGCAGGGGCTTGTGAAGCAATAGCATTAGCATGGACAAGCTGGGCTTAACGGCTTATTTCTGCGCTGTGAATGCTTTGTAATAATTTGTATTATCCTGTGTTATCCAAATGTACCTCCGCAGTTCCCTCAATCAACAAAAACAACAACCTGTATCTATACAGCGCCTCCTGTTTTGGAAAATGCCTCAGGAATCCTCTCAGGAGCATATTCAGACAAAATTTGACACGGAGCCACATAAAGAGATTTCACAGTGAATCACAAAAAAAAAATACTGCTCAAAGGACATAGGAACAAAGGACTTAGGAGCAGGAGTAGGCCATTCAGCCCATCGGGCCTGTTCCACCATTCAGCCCATCGGGCCTGTTCCGCCTTTCAGTAAGATCATGGCTGATCTGCTTGTCTCCCATAACCCTGGACTCCCTTGTCTATCAAAAATCTGCCTTACTCTGCCTTGAATAACTCCAACAACCCAAGCTCCACTGCTCTCTGTGGATGAGAATTTTACAGACTAACGACCTTATGAGAGAAGAAAATTCCCCTCTTCTCCATCTGAAATGGTAGACCTCCTATTCTTAAACTGTGTCCCCTGGTTCTAGTCTCTCCTACAAGAGGGAACATCCTCCGGGTATCCACCCAATCGAGTCCCCTCAGGATCTTGTACGTTTCAATAAACCCACCTCTCATTCTTCTAAACTCCAATGGGTACAGGCTCAACCTGTTCAACCTTTCTTCAAAGAGATTATGTTTTAGACACAGCCTGAAAGGAGGAGAAAAGGTAGAGAGGCGGAGAGGTTTGGTGAGGGAACTCCAGGGTTTTGGGCCTGGGCATCTGAAGGGATAATCAAGAATGGAGGATGCACAAGAGGCCCGAGTTATAGTAACACAGGCTCAGAACGTCCGTGGCAAGCATCGTCGGATTGTCGCTCCGCTCCTTTTTACTTACACTGGAATGGGGCTGCACATTTCTCGCCCAGACTTCCAACCCAGACTGGCTGAGAAATGTCCAGTGTGGCTGCACCAGGAGTCATTTCTGTGCAGGGCAGGGTTGTGAAGGGAAGTGAAGTCATGCACACCTTTTGTGGTGGGGGGAGGGGGGTTGGGGAAATCAGGTGGCTGGGGGAGGGTTAGTTGGGGGGGGGTCGGCAGGCTAGGCGGTGGGCGGTGCGTGGGGAGCTGGTTTGGATGTCATGGAGTTGGGTTTGGTGAGGGGTGGTGTGGTGGTTGGGGTGGTGGTCAAGGGGGTGGTCAGGATGTCATGGGTGTGGTGTGGTTGGAGGTGGGGGATAGTCAGGAAGTGGGGGCTGTAGTTGGGGGTTTGAAGGGGTGGTGATCGGGGGTCGGGGAGTATTTGGGGGGGTCTGGAGGGAAGTCAAGTAGCTGGGTAGTAGTCAGGATGGTCATAGGATGGGAGGGTGGTCTGGGTGTGTGGGTGTTATCGCGGGGTAGGGGGGTTATTTGGGGTTTGGTCAAGCAGTGGGGAGGGTCATCGGAGGGGTGAGTCATGGTCAGGGGGATGGTCGGGGGGGGGTGGGGGTGTAGTTCCAGGGTCAGGGGAGTAGGGGATAGCCAGGGGGTGGGGGGTGGGGAGTGTTGAGGGGGGCCGGGTGGGGGGTGTAGTCGACCTTGAGGTGGTAGCTGGAGGGTGTCAATAGGGGCTTTGGGTGAGGGGATTCTGCACCATAGTTACCCAGGAGTTAGAAGTGGTTTTAATCCTTCTAACTTTTCCTGGATAACTATTCTGCTGAGAGCCTTGGAACCATTTGAATTCTTCAATTTAAACTGGAGTTTTGGAGGGTTCCAGGTGCAGGGTAATTGCCCAATAATAAATACCCGAGCAATTCCCAAGCACTCCTTGTGTGGGAACCTCTGGGGTATAATCCCTCGGGGGCATAAGATCTGGGCCACAGATTTCCTGAAGAATTATAGGATTGGTGGAAGTCAGAGACTGAGACAGATAAGGCCCGTGGTAAGGTCTCTCCCACAGAAGGCTGTGGAGGTTGGGTCACTGAGTATATTCAAGAAAGAAATTGATACATTTTTTGACATTAGAGGCATCAAGGGATATGGAGAGAAAGCGGGAATGTGGTGTTGAGATAGAGGATCAGCCATGATCATATTGAATGGTGACACAGGCTCGAAGGGCCGAATGGCCTACTCCTGCTCCTGCTGTTTCTATGTGTCTTCCATGTGCCTTGAATATGGATTTGAAGATGAGAATGAGTGTTTTAAATTTG
Organism: Carcharodon carcharias; assembly: GCF_017639515.1. Lineage (NCBI taxonomy): Eukaryota > Metazoa > Chordata > Chondrichthyes > Lamniformes > Lamnidae > Carcharodon > Carcharodon carcharias. The sequence goes on along the minus strand of NC_054478.1, from coordinate 20,250,849 downwards.
AGGTTTTGAGTAACTGGAAGGCAATTTAGGTCACTGAGCAAGAGGGCGATGAGTGTATGCGGTGTGGGTTAGGATACAGACAGCAGAGTTTTGGATGATGCTAAATTCCATTGACTTCATTGGAAGTAAAATCAGAACAGATGTATAATGGTTAGTAATCTGATATGGCCTGTTTAGCACCATTACCCCATTAACTCGAACTCATCATACTGTACAACACTAACTGTATCTTTACTGGGGTTAATCCAGCTCCCCACTGTCACTCAGTCACCCCTCCCCCAGCAGCCAGTTTTATTAAATATATCCCCGCTCATGTCAGTCCAGCTCCCTCACACTGCATCACTCAGTAAACCCTCTCCCCCCCAGCACCCTGTTTTACTGACTGAATCTCTACTGGGGTTAATCCAGCTCCCTCACACTCTCACTCAGTAACCCCTGTTCCCACAACGCCCTGTATTATTAACTGTATCTCCACTCAGTTAATCCAGATGCCTCACACTGTCATTCAGTAACCCCTCTCCCCCAGCACCCTGTGTCACTGATTGAATCTCTACTGAGGTTAATCCAGCTCCCTCACACTGTCACTCAGTAACCCCTCTCCTCCCAGTGCCCTGTGTTACTGACTGAATCTCTACTCATGTTAATCCAGTTCCCTCACACTGTCACTCAGTAACCCCTCTCCCCCAGTGCCCTGTGTTAATGACTGAACCTCTACTCATGTTAATCCAGCTCCCTCACACTGTCACAGTAACCCCTCTCCCTCCAGCGCCCTGTGTTACTGACTGAATCTCTACTCATGTTAATCCAGCTCCCTCACACTGTCACTCAGTGACCCATCTCCACCCAGTGCCCTGTTTTACTGATTGTATCTCTGCTCTTGTTAATCCAGCTTCCTCACACTCTCACTCAGTGACCTATCTCCACCCAGTGCCCTGTGTTACTGACTGTATCTCTGCTCTTGTTAATCCAGCTCCCTCACACTCTCACTCAGTGACCCGTCTCCACCAGTGCCCTGTTTTACTGACTATATCTCTGCTCTTGTTAATTCAGCTCCCTCGCACTGTCACTCAGTCGCTTCTCTCCCTATAACACCCTGTGTTACTAACTGTGACTCTGCTCATGTTAATCCAGTTCCCTCACACTCTCAACCAGTGCCCTGTCTTGCTGACTGTATCTCTGTTCATGCTAATCCAGCTCCCTCACGCTGTCACTCAGTAACCCCTCTCCCCCAACGCCCTGTGTTAATGACTGAATCTCTACTCATGTTAATCCAGCTCCCTCACACTGTCACTCAGTAACCCCTCTCCCCCAGCTCCCTGTGTTAATGACTGAATCTCTACTCATGTTAATCCAGCTCTCTCACACTCTCACTCAGTGATCCCTGTCCCCCAGCGCCCTGTGTTACTGACTGTATCTCTGCTCTTGTTAATCCAGCTCCCTCACACTCTCACTCAGTGCCCTGTGTTACTGACTGTATCTCTGCTCTTGTTAATCCAGCTCCCTCACGCTCTCACTCAGTGACCCGTCTCCACCCAGTGCCCTGTGTTACTGACTGTATCTCTGCTCATGTTAATCCAGCTCCCTCACACTCTCACTCAGTGACCCGTCTCCACCCAGTGCCCTGTGTTACTGACTGTATCTCTGCTCATGTTAATCCAGCTCCCTCACACTCTCACTCAGTCACCCGTCTCCACCCAGTGCCCTGTGTTACTGACTGTATCTCTGCTCTTGTTAATTCAGCTCCCTCACACTGTCACTCAGTCACTTCTCTCCCTCTAACACCCTGTGTTATTAACTGTGACTCTGCTCATATTAATCCAGCTCACTCACACTCTCACTCAGTGACCCCTGTCCCCATCACGCCATGTGTTACTGACTGTGGCGCTTTCTGGCCGCACCATAGTGGGACATAGGGTGGGGGGGATGAAGCGGGCCAGCCAGAGTCCATTGGCAAATGGTGGGACCAGAAGATCCTGGTGATGGGCAGGGCTGGAAAATCCCAGCCTATACCTCAGCTGAGGTTAATTCCACTCCCTCTTATTGTCAGTCAACATGGCTCTTTCACAGCAACTTCCCTAATGAAATCAGAAGGCGGGCAATTGAAATTAAACACTTTCAATTTCAAACATTGCAAACATGGGTAGGAAAAGAAACAATTCTTTTCAGAATTCCTTTTATTTTAAAAGAGTATTTTTAAAATGTGTTAATGGGATATGGTATCATGGCCAGCATTTATTGCCCATCCCGGATTGCCCTTGAGAAGGTGGTGGGTGAGCCGCCTTCTTGAGCCGCTGGAGTCCCTGTGGTGTAGGTACACCCACGGTGCTGTTAGGGAGGGAGTTCCAGGATTTTGGTAGAGGTGAGAATGAGAAGACAGGAATTATTAGACATTCGCAGAAAAACAGGTGAAGATCTAATGAATTCACAGTTTGGTGGTTGGAAACAACGGTAGCTGACAATGTGGCCTTTTATTGAGGACCAAAGACAAAATAAATAACTTTACACATCACTTTTCACTACCTCAGGATGTCTCAAAGTGCTTTACAGCCAAAAAGTACTTTTCAACGTTAAATTTCCTACATTACGTCCGCCTTACAAAAATCTATTAATCTTAGTTTTGAAATTTTCAACTGACTCAGTTTTTTCAGGAGAGAGTTCTGGATTTCCACCACCCCTACCTTTTTATGAAAGAGTGCTTCCTGACACCACCCCTGAATGGCTTGGCTCTAAGTTTAAGGTACTACACCCTTGTTCTGGACTGCACTGATGTAATGTCAGAAACTTGGCAGCTAATCTATGCACAGCAAGCTCCCACAAACAGTAATGTGAAAATGGCCACATCGGTGGTTGAGGGGTAATGTTGGCCAGTGATAATTCCCTCACATTTCTTTGAAGAATGTCATGGGATATTTTACATCCACCTGAGCCAGCACCTTTGACAGTGCAGCCCCCCCGCCCTTCCACCCTGCACTGGAGCATCAGCCAAGATTTTGTGCTCAAGTTTCTGCCGTGGGACTTGAACCCACAGGTTTGTGGCTCAGAGCTGAGAGTGCTCCTCACTGAGCCACAGCTAACACCTTCAATCGATGATCGTCACCGCAAAGGTATCGGAGCTGCAGTCCAGTGTCATTGGCTCATCATTTCCATTGTAATCCCAATGCCTCTCACAATGAGGCCAGTGTCAGAGCTGTAATCCAAGACTCATTATCTGAAGAGAACCCCCTGTGGGGAGGTTGATACTGATGCTGTACTTACTGAATTTAAAACTGTCAGATTCACAATGCTCCTATTTACACAATCATACCAGCCTGCCCCCTACTCTATCGCTCTCCGTGTACAATTAATCTGTTTATCCAATTATCTCTCTTAAAATATCCTTTGCCTGCATTGCACTGTATATCAGATACTTCTTTTTGTTTCAGGCGTTAGTTAGCTCTTGCCAAGTAAACCCAGTGTGACTAACACTCGACACTGATGAACACATGGAGCTCAAGATCGTAGATAAAGGAGGCTCAACATGGAGGAATCCTGAAAAAGGCTCATAATCCCTCAGGGTAATCACAGATCTCATTGTCCAACACCCAGTTTCCAAGTGAGATTGGCCCCCACCTTTCAGGATCCTGGCCATCCATTAGAAACTGGCATTGCTTCAAAACTCCTTCATGAACTGGAATGTCAGAGCCGAAGAATTTTTAATAACGGGAAGGCCCCACCAAAGCCACTGAGTCTTTTTCCAGAGATTGACCCCCACCTACTTCCCCTCTCATCAGATCACCCGGCTCCCCCAGCCACACCAATAATTGCCTCATCAACCCTGTTACACATTCTGCTTCAGTGACGTGCCCTGGTAACATATCCCACGTCTCTTGTTAAAAAATGTGTCGGAGATCCCTTGTGAAAAGGGGTGAATGTAATGTTCCGACTGTACAGAGCTCTAGGTGGACCCCACCTGGGGTAACTGCATTCAGTCCTGGGCACCGCTCCTCGGGAAGGATACACTGACCTTCGGGGGAAAGCAATGAAGATTCACCAGAATGATAATGCAGCTAAAATGGTTAAACTAAGGGGGCAGGTTAAGTGGATGAGTTTGTACTCCCTTGATTGCAAAAGATTACGAGGTGATCTCCCTTAAGTGTTTAAGATGATTAAAGGGGTTGATGGGGTGGATAGAGAAAAACTATTTCCCCTGGTGAGGGGAGTCCAGAACAAGGGATGGAACCCTAAACTTAAAGCCAAGTTATTCAGGGGTGGTGTCAGCAAATACTTCTTCACAAAAAGGGGACTGGAAATCTGCAACTCACTCCTGATAGTCAGTTGAAAATTTCAAAACTCAGATGTATAGATTTGTAAGGCAAATAAGGGTTATAGAATGAAGGCAGGTGAGTTAAGATACAGTTCAGCTATGATTTAACTAACTAATGGAACAGACTAGAGGCTTGAATGGCCAAATTCTGTTCTTATTTTACCCCCAAGCTCTAGTTTCAAGCTGTCCAAGTGTCATCATATTAAGCCCAACAAGTCACTGAAAATCGAAGGAATCGTTTTCTGATTGTGGGATTGTGACGAAGAGCCTCAGCTCCCAGGAGCACGTATCAGGACATCATGAAACAGTTATTGATTTTCATGAATATTCACTAATACCCTTCAGTGAAGATATTCCATTGCCTTTACCTGGCCTGGACTGCAAGTGACTCCAGATTGCAGCAATGCGGTTGACTCTTAACTGTCCTCTGAAATGGTTTAGCTTCTAATTGTAGATTTTATTAACTGAATGTAAATTCCATCAGCTGCTATTTAAACTCATGCTCCCAGAACATTCGCTTGGACCTCTGGGTTACTAGTCCAGTGAAATTGCCACTACACCACCATCTGCCCCAAGACCCGGGATCAATGAAGAGTGCAGGAGGACATGCCAGGAGCAGCACCAGGCATACCTAAACATGAGCTGTCGGCCTGGTGAAGCTACAACACAGGACTACTTGCGTGCCAAACAGCATAAGCAGCAAGTGATAGACGGGGCTAAGCGATCCCATAACCAACAGATCAGAGCAAAGCTCTGCAGTCTTGCCAAACCCAGTCGTGAATGGTGGTGCACAATTAAACAACTAACTGGGGGAGGTGGGTCCACAAATATCCCCTTCCTCAATGATGGGGGAGCCCAGCAGATCAGTGCAAAAGATAAGCCTGAAGCATTCGCAACAATCTTCAGCCAGAAGTGCTAAGTGAATGAGCTGACAAGTAGCAAGTAACATTTGTGCCACACAAGTGCCAGGCAATGACCATCTCCAACAAGAGAGAATCCAACCATCGCCCCTTAATGTTCAATGACAGCATCATTGATGAATTCCCCACTATCAGCATCCTGGGGGTTACCATTGACCAGAAACTGAACTGGACTAGCCATATAAATACCGTGGCTACAAGAGCAGGTCAGAGGCTGGGAATTCTGCGGTGAGTAACTCACCTCCTGATTCCCCAAAAACTGTCCAACATCTACAAGACTCACGTTGGGAGTGTGATGGAATACTCCCCACTCTCCTGTTTGAATACAACTCTAACAACAAACTTGACACAATTCAGGATGAAGCAGCCCACTTGATTGGCAGCCCGTCCATTACTTTCAACATCCACTCCTTCCACCACCAACGCACAGTAGCAGCAGTGTGTTCCATCTACAAGATGCACTGCAGGAACTCACCAAGGCTCCTTCGAGCACCTTCCAAATCCACAACTGCTACCACCTAGAAGCACAGGGGCAACAGATGCATGGGAACACCACCGGCTGTAAGTTCCCCTTGCAAGTCACTTGCTATCCTGACTTGGAAATATATCGCCGTTCCTTCACTGTTGCTGGGTCAAAATCCTGGAACTCCTTTCATGACAGCACTGTGGGTGTACCTACACCATGTGGACTGCAGCAGTTCAGGAAGGCAGCTCATTGCCACCTTCTCAAGGGCAATTAAGGATGGGAACTAAAAATGTTGGCCTAGCCAGCGATGTCCACATCCCATGAAAGAACAAAAGAAAAAAAATTCTGAAGTAAGGATACCATCAACCAAGATCAGCTGACACTGTACACTCAAAGTAGCCACTTTGACTTTCCCATGAGGGAGCCCTGCTCGAAGACAGCACTGACCAGAGATAGAACATTGCAGCCCTATCTCCGATAGCCACTCTCTTTGAGTGTGTCTCTTGGTTGGAGTTATGAGGTTAGAGAAATTACCCAGAAGGTTTCATGTAGACTCTTTTGATTAACGTAGGATGCTGAGGTGAAGCATTTGTGTCTATCAGTGCCATAACTAGAAGGTGCAGTTAGCAAGCAGCGTAATGAGGAGAGCAAGGCTATTAAAAAATCCATGATGGTCACTGAAAATACACAAATGATGAGAAAATGCATGGTGATACCGGTTCATATATTACAGACCTTCTATGGTAGAACTTGTGCTCCAACAGCTTTCAAATCGTAGGAGCCCATCTGAATTCGGCACAGTTTGGATCCTGTCTCAGGTTTGCATCTTTGGGGAACTGGCACGTTGAGATAATATAGTTTGCTAATGGGCCTCCATTTTTCCACACTTGCCTGATCTTTGTCTTCTGTCAAACTGTCACAGCTTCATTAAAACAACATTATGATCTCATGTCAATACAAAGCCACTTTACAACAAAAATATCCTTCAACATCAATGATGCTTTATTATTTTGCTCTAATGTACAGCCAAATTGGACACACGGTATTTATTTTGAGAAAGCAGTTGTCCATTAGAAAAAAAAACAATCATTCTTGGCACATAGTTATTGCTGGCAGGCTGGCATTGATTATCAATCCCAAGTTCCGCTTGCAAAGGATGTGGTGAGTCTTGAACCGCGGCTGTTCATGTGGTGAATGTTCTAACGCTGTTAAAGTTGAGAATTTCAGAATTTTGACCCAGCAATGATGCAACAATGATTAGACATGTCCAAGTCGGGTTGGCTTGTGACCTGGGGGGGAAGTTGGAGGGCATGGTATTGCCATGTACCCGCTGCTCTTGTACTTCTAGGTGGCAGAGGTCACAGATTTTAAGAGGGCCTTTTGAAGAAGCTGGAGTGCAATCTATATTTAGCACACACTGCTGTCGCTGCATACTAATGGTGGAGGGAGTGGATGTTTAAGCTGTGAAAATTGGATGCCGAACAAGCAGACTGCTTTGTTGACTGATGGTGGTGCTTAATGTTTAGTTGAATAAATTGGGGTGATCAACGAAATGGTGATTTCTGAATTGAAGTAGCTATCAGAACTAGAGTTGGAGGTCCTTTGGCACAATAAGTAGCGTCCCTGCCCCAAGCCAGAAGTTCTGGGTTCAAATTCCACTCCGAGACTTCATGGCCAAGCAGTGTCAACCTGTAAATCCTTCCAACAGACACCAATGACAGGCGATGAGAGTGGGAGAGATTCCTGGTCAGCCAAGTGATGGAAAAAAATTGGAACCTTTACTATCACTATTCATAACTCTGGACTACAACAAGCATCTAAAAGTGCAAGTTGCCACAGCAACTCAGACCTTTTGGGGAAGCCAGTTGGCTGGACGGCTGGTGTGAATCTGATTGGTGCCAACAGCGTGAAGTTCGAGGTCCATTCCAGCTGTGATGGATTCAGGACCTGGCCCCTTGCCCTCCCCATAATGGAGCTTGTGGTGCTGTGGGATGGATCTGCCTTTGGATACAGAAACTCAAGAAGAAGAAGATCAGAGCTAACTGCATAGTAAAACAGGCCACAGTTGTTAACTGAGCATGTTAGGTTTCATTAAGGATAAAGCAGTCACACATCGTGGCCCAACCAACATTGCCTATATTTCCAACCCCCAATCCCTCAGTCACCTTCCCAGGAGGCTGTCAACATGGACAGCCATGAAAGCCATGCCTAAAGTATTGGCTCCTCATTTGCCTCGAGCTATTAGCTTTACTCAATCAAAGTACTTGACATTTGAGCATAGTAAACAAGCGCAGGAGTTATTTAAAATTACTATTCTGTTTAAGGTTGCATGGCTGAGCCTGTTTGGAGGATCCGGTTTGTTTAATAGTTCCTCAGTGACAGCGGAGGAAATCATTTGCTTTGGTCATCAATTATTGATTTGTATAGCATTCCACATTCCTTGATACAACCACATGGGAACATAGGAACAGGAGAAGGCCCTTGAGCCCCTAGAGCCTATTGCACCATTCAATAAAACACTGGCTGATCTGTCCATTCACTTTGGCTCCATATCCTTTAACATCAATGGTCAGCTAAAACCTATCTACCTCCCAGCTGAAATTATTAATTAAACAAGGATCTAGTAGGATCAGGCCTTTTGTGGGAGAGAGTTCCACACTTCTACTATCATTCATGTGAAGAAGTGTTCCCTAACCTCTCTCCTGAATGGCCTACGTTTAAGGCTGTCTCTCCCTGCCATACATTCCCCCACCAGCAGAAAACGTTTCTCTCTATCTAGCCTGTCAATTCATTTCAAAATCATAAATCTTTAATCAAATTATATTTGACTTTCTATTTCCCAGGGAATACAAGCCTAGTTAATGTATTCTCTCCTCATATAATCTAACGCTTGGAGCTCTGGTAACATTCAGGTGTACTTCTTCCAAGGCCAATATATCCTTTTGTGAGGTGTGGTATCCAGACTTTTTGGAAGTCCACAAAGTCTCCATTCGTAGACATTGCCCTGTCTATGACTTTAGTTACTTTCTGAAAACTTTCAGTTAGGTTTGTGAGACATGACCATCATTGTTCAGCATGGTATCGCTCACCATGGCAACATGTCGCCTCTTTTTTTCTTTCAGGGGATGTGGGCATCGCTGGCAATGCCTACATTTGTTGCCCATCCCTAATTGCCCTTGAACTGAGGGGCAATTTCAGGGGGCAGTTAAGAGTCAACCACATTGTTGTGGGCCTGGAGTCACATATAGGCCAGACCAGATAAGGATGGCAGATTTCCTTTCCTAAAGGGGCATTATTGAACCAGATGGGTTTTTACAACAATCGATGATAGTTGTCATGGTCACCTTTAATGAGATGAGCTATATAATTCCAAATTTATTAGTTGAATTTAAATTCCATAAGCTACCATGGTAGGACTTGAACCCATATCCCCACAGTATTAGCCTGAGTCTCCGGATTACAAGTCCGTTGACATTACCATAATACCACTGTCTTCCTGCTAGGCCTGATTGTTACAGTTGAGCCTCCCAAGCCAAGGCTGAAAGTACAAGACTAGCCAAGGCAGAGAGTAGTGAATGGTAGATGAACCAAGAAGGCTGTAGAAGCCTTCCTTATGATCATGACGCTTACTTTATTACCAAACCCAACTGCAATATCTATAATTTTGTGTCTTTAATGCAGTAGAACATCCCAAGGTGTTTCACAAGAACATCATCAAACAACATTTGACACCAAGCTATGCAAAGAGATGTTAAAAGAGGTGACCAGAGGCTTGGTTAAAGAGTGTCTTACAGGAGGAGAGAGAGAGTCTTTTGTTCATCCTTCCATGGGATTTGGGCATCACTGGCAAGGCCAGCATTTGTTACCCACCCCTAATTGCCCTTGAACTTAATGGCTTGCTTGGTCATTTCAGAGTACAGTTACAAGTCAATCTCATTTTGATGGGCCTGGAATCACATGAAGGCCAGCAGATTTCCTTCCCTTAGGACATTAGTGAATCAGATGGGTTTTTCCTGACAATCAATGATAGTTTCATGGTCACCATTACTGAGACTAGCTTTCAATTCCAGATTTTATTAATTGAAGTGAAATTCCACAAGCTTCCATGGTGGAATTTGAACCCACATCCCCAGGGTATTAACCTGAGCCTGACTAGTCCATTGCCATTACCATTACCACTATGCCACCACCTCCCCCAAAGTTAGTGAGGGAGGGAAGTTTAGGGAAGGAATTCCAGAGCTAGCTCCTGCAGGTGAAGGCACAGCCACCACTAGAGGAACAATTACATTTGGGCATGCACAAGAGGCCAAAATTGAATGATGCGCCACAGGAAGCAGCCATTTGGCCCATTTTGCCTGTACCAGATCTTTGAAAGAGCTTTGCGATTAGTCTCATTCCCCCATTCTTGCCCCATAGCCCTGCAATATTTTCCCCTTCACGTATTTATCCTATTTCCTTTCGAAATTTACTATTGAATCTGCTTCCAGCACCCTTTCAGGCAGCGCATTCCAGATCATGGCAACTCACTCCTTAAAAGAAAAATATCCCCATCTCCCCTTTGGATCCCTTTGCAATTATTTTAAATCTGTGTTCTCTGCTTCCTTACTCTTCTGTCAGTGAATACAGTTTCCTTTTATTTACCCTATCCTCTTATTTATCCTTCATGATTTTGAACACCTCTATTAAATCTCCACTTAACCTTCTCTGCTCTAAGGAGACCAATCCCAGCTTCTCCAGTCCTTCCGCACAATTGAAGTCCCTCATCCCTGGAACCATTCCAGTAAACCTCCTTTGCACCCTCTCTAAGACCGTCACATCCTTCCTAAAGCCTGGCATTTTCTCCATTGGATCCAATGCTCTTACTGAAGCCTTATCAGTGTTTGATAAAGACTTGGCATTAACTTGCTTGCTTTGCTGTCAATGCTTCTGTTTAGGAAGCCAAGAATCCTATCTGCTTTTATAAACAGCCTTCCCAGCGTATCCTGCACCTTCAGCGATGTGTTTGCACACTCCCCTAGGTCTCTCTTCCTGCACCCCTTTTCAAATTACCATTCAGATAAAAGAAGAAAGCATTTAAAAAATTATACATAATTAAATGGAGAAAGAGTTAAAATATTTTGACTGGGCGATGAATCATTCATCGGCTTCAGGCAATGCAGAAAGACACCTGAACACTCAGGGTATGGGTTACACAGATAGAAACAAGAACGCCATTGTTCTGTCAACGCAAAATTACTATTTTCTTAACACACCATTGCTTTTTTATTATTACCCTGCCCGTCAATTAGTGTTTGTTCTGTTCTGTTTCTCATCGCAACAGTTGTCCTGGGAGGATTCCACCACGTCAGCTGATTGGCTTATCCCTGCTTTTTTTTCTCTCTCTCTGCCCTGCTCGCTGCCAGGTGGAACTGCTTCTGGATCCCGGCCCTGGAGTTGCTGCTTCGGGAGAGGCCTGTGACAGAGCCTGCTGACATCACAGTTTAGGCCCATTTCTTTGCCCCCTGGCGTCTAAAGCTCGTGGATGGTTGAGCCCTCGATCCACGGTGATCCTATTAGCTGCCCCTTGACCTGTTTCATGAAAAAGCCTAAAGAATTTACTCACCCATGATACATCACAGCAGAACGTTTTTGTTTTAATTTTAAACCCATGAGGGACAGAATGCTCGGACCAGGTAAATCAGCATGACCAAGACAGAAACAAATAGTTCACTTGTACAAAGGTTAAGCAATAACGATGCTACAAAAAATGTAGAGAGATCAAAGGTCTTGACCCGAGTTTTATTTTTCTTCCAACTCTTGGAAAGGATATCAAATTCAGTTTTCATTTTTGCTTTTTTACTTTATTTCAAATATTAAAGAGATAGAAGACGCTGTCTGCTGGTCAACTGAAGCACTTTTGAAAGGAAATGGATATTAAAGTGCATCGCTTTCGTGTAATTTGAGGTCGGTTTAGCTCAGGAGACTCTCTGGTTATGGGTTTCGAGAACCGCACCCCCTCCCGTCTGCCCGCCCCCCCCACCCCCCACCAACCACCCTCCCCACGTGCCTCAAAACCGCTACTCCAGGCTTTCATCTGGGCTGACCATTTCAAGCAGAGAAGGCTGCACTGTCAAAAGAAAAGTCTGCCCGTCCTTCAGAGGAGTCTTTTCATCTGAAGCCTCAGCTCTTTTTGTCTTGGGCTTTAGTGAGCAACACCCTGAAATCTGAGTCCAAAGGTAAAGGTTTCAAGTCCCAGTCCAGAAACTAGAGCTTGAAAGTCGAGGCTGACACTCCGAATGTGATCCTGAGGGGGTGCTGCACTGTTGGAGGTGGTTGGGGGTGGGGAGGTGGGGGGGGGGGTTGGTTGTGGCAGGGTAGGGTTGGGGGGGTTCAGATTGGAACTTTATAGAGTATTTTTCCCTTTTAGGCCCTGGCATTTTCATCTCTTTTAGCATCTCCCAGGGGATTACATGGTTGCGGAGGTGGGTGAAGGTTGAAAGTATCTCATTATGATGATCCAGTCACTGTGAGATGTGGGGTAGACTTAATGGACCCATCTTTTACTCCCTATTCTTTTCATAGGTTTGTATTTAAATGACCTTTGGGGAGCAGGAGGAATGCAGACTCTGACCTACTTCCCTGCCAATCACCCTAAGTCCACTTAACTTCGGGGGGTCTCAGGAGAGGGTGGCTGTGTGGCCACCATGCTATTACATCTGCTGGAGAGAGAAGGCTGAATAATGGACACCTCTCCCTCTCTTCAGGCCCTTTACTGGAAATCTCTCTGCCTTCCTGCTAAGATCTTCCTGTTAGTTGGCCAAATCTCTTGGTGAGGTCGGGGAAAGAAAGCTTCAGTCCCCTTTAAAGAGGGCTCTTTCTCCTCAAGAAGCTAAGTTGAGCTGGATGTTCCCCAACCTTGGTCCCCCTCTGTGGCTCGGATCTCGCCTGGGGTATTCACTGAGGTACAACTCAGGAAAATGGGTCAGAGAGATGCAAGTAAGGACTTGACCCTGAACCTTCTCCTCCCTAAGGGTGAAAGCTCGCTGGAGGGAGATCCAACAGTGGAGGAAGCTCGGTGGGTTCCTGTTAAAGGAAGGTTAGATAGTTCTCACCCTGTAGTTGCTGGCTCTGCTTCCTAACCAAGCCAACACTGAAGGGCCTTTTAGCATTGTTGATTTTGGTAACTGGCTTCCTAGACTTTTCCTTGAAGTTCCACCATAGATTCATAGAATGATTCAAAAGGAGGCCATTTAGTCCATTGTGCCTTGATTGGCTCTTTGTAAGAGGTATTTAGTTAATTTCATATCCACTGCTCCTTCTCCATAACCATGCAAGGATTTATCGAATTCCCTTTTGAAACTCACTGTTGAGTCTACTTCTGGACTGTCATAACTCACTGTGTAAAAATATCTCTTCATTGCACCTCTACTTGCTTCAGATTGACTCTGAGTGACTTTGGTCTTTTTTGTTGCATGTTAAGTTTGGCGTACAGGTTCTTTGGTTGTGATCCGAGCTCATATATATCTTAAATTAAGAACACAAATAAACATAATCTTCTTTGGCGGTAGAACCCAGTACACTAACCTAACTTAGCTGCTGCCAAATTCAATTCAGCTGAAGATAGACACCCATCACTAGAGCCCTTGTTCAGTGTTGTTTACACTGAGTTGTTGAGTGAAAGATGAAACAAGCTGTGTTGTGAGGCTTGCCAACCTGACACTTTTAATTCCCATTTACAAAAAACCCACAACCAAGCAGAACGTCTCTTGACAAACTAATGAAGTGGTCACGCACCATACAGCACGCGTGTCTTATGAGAAAAGCAGCAATTTAGAATAAAAGCGGATCCCCAGTGTAAGCAGGAAAGAGGCGATTGAGCCCATCAAGCTGATTCCTCCTACCTGACGTTTATGTGCTATCCTCAGGTTCAGTGGGTCAGAAGGTCATTGGTTCAAATCTCAGGAAGGACAATGAGCACAAAATCTAAGCTGACACTCTGATGCAGTGCTGAGGGTGTGCTGTGATGTCGGATGTACCATCCATCAGCTGGGATGCTGAATCAAGGCTCCATCTCTCGGGTGTATGGCAAAGGTACCGCAGCCATTGCTCTGAAGAACAGGGGGAATCTCTCACGGGACAGTTTTCCAGTCCTGCCAGTGGTGGGCCTCATCTCCGACGGGGTGGGAGAATTTGGAGAGTGGCCAAAAGTCCCAGCCACAATGTCCTGACCAATATTTATCCCTCAATCAACATTATGAAAACCGTACCCAACCAGCCTGTGCTTGCAAAACTCAAAAACTCAGTGTCCAACATTAGATGTGATTCTGCAATTGGACAACATTTGCTAAATAATCCCGAGTGTGCTAAGAATTATGGCGGCAGCCAACTTAAGTTTGCTCATTAGGCTGGCAGTATGACGTACTTGCTTGTCCTGGAAGCTACACATATTAATACGCAGGGCCTGTTCTTTGCAGACAGAAAGACATGCACACACATTGCACCTGTTTCAGCTAAACAAAATAAGTGACAGCCATTCACTGACTCATTCCTCAGAGTAATGCCTTAGCCAGTCAGGGTCAAGCTGCCTGGTTTAAATTTCAAACAATGCTTGGCAGTTAACTGTCACCATGCTCCATGGCAAATGCCTCTACCAATCAGAGTCCACTTGCCAACCAATCAGCACTCTCTCCTCGTACAGTATAAATTGTTGTTTTCCCCTTATATCGGTATGCTTGCAAAGTGTCTCGATGAGTACAAGATGAAAAGCTTCAAGATGTCTCTTTTTTTTGGCAAAACAAATTATTTGATTATTTATTTCGTTGCTGTTTGTGGGATCTTGCTGTGTAAAAAAAATGTTGCTGTTGAATTTCCCTGCAGTACAACAGTGACTACACTTCATAAAGGTACTCCTTGGCTGTGAAATGTTTTGTGTTGTTTTAAAGTCAGAGGTGTTTTCTTTAAAACTGTCTGTCTGCCTCTATCTATTCTGTCTTTTGCTCCCTCTTCCTCTCTTGGCTTTCTGACTCTGTCTCCCTGTTTGAGCAGCTCAGCTTATACCCTGAAGCTCGCTTTCAATTACGACACAGATCTGCATTTGAGATACCTAAGGAAGCCCAACATTAAACGCATCAGATGGATGCAATTACTTGCCACTGCGGTGGGGGGGTCACGGATACCCAAGAAAATAATGCTCCTGATAAACTGTGAACCTAATGAATAAATTTGAACTAACTGCTGCGACCACAATCTCAAATCCATGGTGGGGGCAGTGTGGGGTTTTGCGGTGAAGCCAAGCTACTGAGGCAGGCCCACAGGACCAGACCTCACAGAGATACAACAAGCAGCCGAAACTGTGAGAAACTTCAATTTCAACTTAACCTTTCAACGCTGTGCACCCATACACGGATGGAATGAGCGACGCACCCTTGGGTCCGGTTTTTGCTTTTAAGCGACCCATTGGTGGAGCTTGTTGGCCAGCTGCTCATTTCAAAGAAAGAAAGGCTTGCATTTATATAATAACACTTTTCACAACCACAGGTTGCTTTGCAGCCAGTGGAGTGTAATAGGAAACACGGCAGCCAATTTGCACACGGCAAGCTCCAACAAACAGCAATGTGATAATGACCAGATAATCAGCTTTTGTGATGTTGATTGAGGGATAAATATTGACTAGGACACCGGGGGTAACTCCTCTGTCCTTCTGTGAAATAGTGCCACGGGATCTTTTACATCCACCTGAGCAGGCAGATTCGGCATCAGTTTAAGAACTTATCCAAAAGACAGCACCTCCACAAAAGGAGCACCTCCTCAGTACTGCGCTGGAGCACCAATCTTAAATTTTTGGGCTCAAGCAGGAAACCTGAACCCAGACCTCTGTGCTTCATCAGGCAAGAGTGCTGAACCCAACTGAACCACAGCTGACATTATAATTGACACAGTAGCTGCTATTCCCTACAATATACACAAAGGTTGCTATTCTCTATAATATACACAGGGGTTGCTGTTCCCATAATACATACAAGAACTGTAATTCTCAACATTATACACAGGTCTACTATTCTCTATAATATAAACTGAATGTAATATTCTCTGTTATAAATACTAAGCCTGCTATTCTCTATAACATACACAGGGGCTGCTATTGCCTATACTATACACATGAAACTGCTATTCTCTGTAATATACATAAGGGTTGATATTCCCTACAATATACACAGGGGCTGTTATTTTATGTGATATATATATATATATATATATATACATATATATATATAAGTGTTGATATTCCCTACAATATACACAGGGACTGTTATTCTCTATATTATACACAGGGACTGTATATTTCCTACAATATACACAGAGGATTTTATTTTCTACAAAATATTGAGAGGCTGTTATTCCCTATAAGTCAAAGAGAGGGCTGATATTCCCTACAACATACATGGGCTGTTATTCTCTATAACAAAGGGGCTGTTATTGTCTATAATATGCATAATGCCGGGGTCTGCCTTTAATATATACAGAGTCTCCTACTTCCTATAATGCTTGTGATATCATTTGGCTTTGCTGAAAAATAGAGGAGGTTGACCTTGTCTGGTTAACATTATTTGTACAGTTAGGCTGAGAATTGACCTTCCCAAAGTCAATTTAAGGGTTGTGTAACCAGTAGCTGCACTGACACTGGTCGGTATAATGCTACCTGCAGCTGCTTTTCTTAATAAACAGTCTTTCAGTGCCTTTGGTCTCCTTACCTAAGGAAGGATATACTTGCCTAAGGGTTCAACCGGACTGATTTCTGGGATGAGAGGGTTGTTCAGTGAGGAGAGATTGAGTAGATTGGTTTTATGTTCTCTGCAGTTTAGAAGAATGAGAGGTGATGTCAGTGAAATGTATAAAATTCAGAGTGCGCTTGAAGCTGAGAAACTGTTCCCCTTTGTTGAAGAGTCCAGAACTAAGGAAAACCATTTAGGACTGAGATGAGAAGAATTTATTTTCCACTTAGATGATTGTGAATCTTTGCTGTTCTCTACCCCAGAGAGCTGTGGGAGCTCAGTTGATAAATTCAAGGCTAAAGTCAATAGATTTTTGGATATGAAAGAATCAGGGGATATGGAGATAGTGTAGGAAGGAAGAGTTGAGGTAGAAGTTTAGCCATGATCTTGTCGAATGGCAAAGCAGACTCGAGTGGCCAAATGGCCCATAACTATTTCATGTTTTCTTTTGCTGAACAGCTTTAAAACATAAGCAGGACCTAATAGAGCTGTAATCCTGTAAAGTAGAGAAGACATCAGTTAAGAAAAGCAAAATACTGCAGATACTGGAAATCTGAAATAAAATCAGAAAGTGCTTCAAATACCCAGCAGACCTCCCAGCATCTGTGAAGAGTTAATGTTATAAGTCGATTATGACTCTTCTTAGTTCTGAAGAGTCCTTTTTTAACTCATTCCATAGGATGTGGGCATCACTGGCTAGGCCAGCATTTATTGCCCTTGAGAAGGTCAATCTTGACTTGAAATGTTAACTCTGTCTCTCCTTCTACAGATGCTGCCAGACCTGCTGAAGACATCAGTTGTCTTTGGTTACAGGGCCTTGTCAAAAGACTATAGGTTGAGGCTGCAGCCTGGGATCTGAGCATTACAGCTCGATAGTGACAGAGGGCGCTAATGTCGGAGGGCTCTGTGCTACAAGTGGAACAATAAATCAAAGTCTTGTCCACTTGTTCCAATGGCTTGGGTGGAATTCAAAGCAGCCAATGGCAGTGTATAAAGAAGTGAGAGAGTTTTGCCTGTGTCCAGGTCCATGTTCCTTCCTTATCCAAAACCATCAAAAAAAAAAGATTGACAGTCTAACCACCTCAATCACCCCCCAACACCTCCCTTCCCTTCTCATGGTGCCTTTCCATGCAAACACAGGAGAAGCAATACATGACCTTTCACCTCCTCCCACCTCACCATCCAAAGCCCCAAAAATCTCCTTCCAGGCAAAACAGCGATTGATAAGCACTTGTTGCAACATAGTGCACTGTATTCGCTGCTCACATCTGCTCTACCAAACTCTAATAGGCTGACCTCTTTGCAGAATACCTCTGCACCCCTGTTCGGTCCACAAGCGTGACCCCGAGCTTTCAGTTGGCTGCCATTTTAATTCACCATCCCACGCTCACCTCTCTGTCCTCGGCCTCCTGCACTGTTCCAATGGAGCTCAATGTAAACACAACAAACAACACCTCAACTTTCCATTAGGCACTTTACAGGCTTTCGAACTCAAGACTGAGTTCAACAATTTCAGACCATAATCTCTGCTGCCAGTTTGTTTTCTTTTTCCTTGTGGATTCTGGTTTTAGTGTCACTTTTTCCTCTTTTCTGCTTCCAGTGCTAGCTGTTCATCGTTTTGCCACTCACACCTTCTCCACACTCATCTTGTTGTTTCTTTACTTGTCCTAGCATTACCTTTGGCTCTGCATCACCAACTCTTTTGTCATTTAACCTCTCTTGCCTTCCATTCTATCATGGACCTTCCATTTTGTTCCATTTTCTCAACCTCCGACCTCCCACCTATTTATTACATCTCCAACTTTTCCAAGTTCTAATTAAAAAGACCATCGGCCTGAAATGTTAACTCTGTTTCTCTCTCCACGGATGCTGCATGACCTGCTGAGTACAGTAAAGTCCCACTCTTCACAACTTCCTTGTTCGTGTTTGCGCTTATCCGCACTTTGTACACAGCATCACCCACCGCCTGAGCAATGTTCACTTATCCGGGTTTCTTTCCACCCCCCCCTCTCCTATTTCCCTGAGGAAATGGCAGCCATGGTGGAGCAGAGACCGCGATACGTTTTAGTGGGGAGATAATGTTAAAATCACTGGAAGCAGATTCCTTCCACTAGCCCGAACCGTGGACATTTACTTTTCTTCTTTTAAGCACATTTCCCACAGGGGTGAGAAGCGGCGCCTGGAATGGGTGCAGTTGAAGTGCCGCCTGAACGGAGAGATTAACCTGGAAATGTCGGAATCTCTCGGTCCAGAGATGCAATAACGGCTCTGTTCAAATGTTCACCGATTTTGTCAGCCAGTTCTGAGGTGATGCGTTTTTGTCTTAAAAGAGGATTGCCTCTTCTTAAAACTTTCAATACATGTCATGTGTAGCTCAGAGGCTCCCCCCTTCTGTCGTATACAGGGACAACAATTTGCAGTAAAGTAACTGCACAAGCCGCTGCTGCCCTTGCATTGCTGGAACTTATCTAGTTGACTCCCATTGAAAAACATGCTCATTGTTCGAGAAGTTGCCATCCACAGGGTCTTGTGGGAACATAAACACCCCTCCCCCCGCCGACTTTCGGCGGGACTTTACTGTATTTCCAGCACTTGCTGTTTCATTTCAGGTTTCCAGCATCTGCAGTATTTTGCTTTTGTACCTCAGTGCTGTTTGTTGAAACGTTGGAAGGATGTGACAGTCCATCTGCACCATCAACATCCCATAATCACCGCATTTCAGAAGTAAATGATTTGGACAGGAATGAGATGTTTCTCAGAGAACATAATAAAGTCTATGTTAACATGAGTCTTTCTTCTGAGCAGAGCAGAGGGAGTCACCTGTCTTGTCCACCAACCCAGGAATGTTTGGTTCTGATTCTGAGGGTTTCATGTCTCAGTGTCCAAATTTTCTCTTTACCTTTCATGAACACAGGAAAAATAATCAGTCTAGCCACATCAATGACGTGAGTGACCAACATTACAGCATCTGGGAATAAAGCACCTAATATACAATATCATTTCCTATAAAATGAAGATTCACAAGCCCTCCTGATTCACTTGAGCAGAAGAAAGAGAGCCTGTCATGTGAAAGAAGACACGCTGTTCACAAAGGCTGCTGAAATGATATATGCTAAATGTCACCACAATAAACACATACGTTAGAACACAGAAGAGACTCACATTCACAAACCATCAATGTCTTTAATGTGCCTGTATCGTTATGAGGCGTGACCACATGAAGGCAGAGAGCTGGGAGTTCTCCCTTGAGTTCTTAAAGTGCTTTAACTCCTACATGCCTTCCTACAATGCGAGTGTTTAAATGACATTCATGGAGTATAGAGTGAGATTCAAACAAAGGGATTCAAGAGTATCCTGTATCTGAAGAGTTGGTGGTAATCATCTGATACTGCTGTATCCTGGCTAGGCACCAAACACCTGCTGTCTAGTGGTTGGTGATCTCCAATTCCCTCGCAGATTCTTCAAGAGCAAGTCTCATCATTGATGTTTTATTCTTAAAAGAAAGACCTGTTCCCAAAATGTGATTTAAGGTGCATTATATTAGGGTTGCCAAACCCCTCCAGGACTTGAAAATTAATCTCCCAAGAAGCTACTGTGAGCAAAAAGCAGCTTGATGCCACCCAGGGCATGGCATCCCCCTTGATCAGCTCCCCATCCGTCAGCTTAGACATTCATTTCCTCCACCTTCATTGTGCAGTAGCAGCAGTGTGCACCATCTACAAGATGCACTGCAGCAACTCACCAAGGCTCCTTTGTCAGCACCTTCCAAACGCACTTTCTCTGCCATCCGGAAGGACAAGAAGAGCAGACACCCAGAAACACCACCACCTGCAAGCTCCCCTCCAAGACACATGCCATTTTGACTTGGATCTATGCCACTGTTGCTTCCCTGGCTCAACATCCTGGAACTCCCTCCCAAACAGCATTAGGTTTACCTACACCACCCGGACTGCAGCGGTTCAAGAAGGCAGCTCACCGCCACCTTCTCAAGGGCAGTTAGGGATGAGCAATAAATGTTGGTTTAGCCAGCGACACCCACATCCATGAACAAATAAAATAAAAAAACAGGAGGCAAAGTATAGAGACAATGAAAAAGACCTTAGAGTCATAGTCATTATGACAAAGAAGGAGACCATTTGACAAATCAAGTCCAGGAAATGTGTTTTTATCTCTTTTCTTTCAACATTAGTTATAATAATATTGGAAAGAGGAAGGTCATCCAGTTGGGCTGTGAAATGATGCTTGTTTTCCAATTGGCAGTGAGAAAGTCATGAATCATGGCGATGGATGTGTAAGGTGACCAATGGGTGGAAAAGCAGGGGTAAGGTGGGGCATTGCTGGCTAGACCAGCATTTATTGCCCATCCTTAATTGCCCTTGAGGAGGTGGTGGTAAGCCGCCTTCTTGAGCAGTTGCAGTCCATGTGGTGTAGGTACTCCCACAGTGCTGTTAGGGAGGGAGTTCCAGGATTTTGACCCAGTGACAGTGAAGGAACGGCAATATATTTCCAAGTCAGGATGGTGAGTGGTTTGGAGGGGCACTTGCAGGTGGTGGTGTTCCCTAATTTGCTAGCGTAGATCTAAGCCTGGGAGTGAGCTGTGTCTTATGTAATGCTCTCTTTAAGCAGCTGTTAACAGCTAAGCTAGAATGGATAAGGGTGGCAGGTCCCCATGACTATGGGAGAATGGTCAACCAGCTGAGTTTTTAATGACTATCCAACAGCTTCCAGGTCAATTTTACTGAAGCTAGATTTTTCTTTCCAGATGAGCTAAACTGAATTGGCACATTGGATTTTGGTAACTTATTCACTGCAGCAAAGGGCTCAAATGCCATGGGCCGTCTTCCTTCAGCTCTCTGCTAGGAGGCATCTCTGAATCACAGCACCATGATCTCCACCACAGGTAGGACAAAGGGGAAGGTACTGAATCCTCTTCAGCCGAAACAGGGGAATCGAACCGTGTGCTGCTAGCACCAATCTGGTTCACACAAGCCAACTGAGTCAATCGGCCCCACCGCAGCACCTGAGATGCTGTGGCAATACATACTCTTATCTGCATGTTGTAGTCCGGAGCTATGGATAATGATGGTAGAGGCTCCAACTTTCTTTCCATCACACGGCTGACCAGGAATCTCTCCCGCTCTTACTGCCAGCCATTGGTGAGTGTTGGAAGGATCTGGAGGATGATACCCGGCCTGTTTGGCTGTGGTATGAATGCACCTTCCTTGTCATCAAGTCCTGGGGCGGGACTTGAACTCAAAGGTTCTGGCTCAGAAAGGGACTCTCCCCATTGCACCACAAGACTTCCAAGCCAGGGGGCATAAGATAAGTGAAATAGGCCTAAAGGTTTAAAAGAGTTCAAGAGACAACAAAATATTTTCATGGATAGAGAAAGAATTTGTGGAAGTGGTATAAATCAGATAGTTGTGTTCACCTGTCTAGATGACAGACTTGTTAATCTTAAGGGCTTTCTCCTATTGTTAAAAATTCTACTAATCATTGCCACCCCCAGTAATCCATCAATTTTAAGGAGCAGGCATTCTATCGGAATGTTAGCATACACCCCTGCATGGTCTTAACTCCATTAGCCATTCTAAAGGATGTCGACGCATTTAGGAGATGTTTACCAGGATGGTATTGGGGCGAGGGACTGCAGAAACTGAGGTTATTCTCCTTAGAGCAGAGGAGGTTAACAGGAGGCTCAGTTGTGGTATTCAACATTGTGAGGGGTTTTGATAGGGCAAATAGGGAGAAACTGGCAAATGAGTCAGCAGCACAACATCATGGATTTAAAATAATTGTCAAAAACACTGAAGGGGAGAATGAGGAGAAATGGTTTGACACAGAGTGTTAGAATCTGGAAACGGTGGAGGAAGCAGATTCCATGGGAACTTTCAAAAGGCAATGGGACATGTACTTGAAGAGGAGTAATCTGTAGGGTTCTGGGGAAAGTGCTGGAGTGTGGGACTAAATTGGATAGGCACGGGCACGATGGGTTGATTGGCCTCCTTCAGTAAGGTTCTGTGATTCTATGAAACACTGACATTGGTGGATTTTCATTGATGTTGACTCTAAGGTTTTCCATTCTGGCCCAGTACTTATAGAAAAGAGAAGTGACTTAGGGCTCCACCCATTATAGCACAAGGAGATACTGAGGAATGTGCTGGGGAGGTGGGGAGGTGGGGAGGTGGACCCAGTCTACTCCAAAGGCATTCTGGCATTCTTAAAGTCATTAAAATACCCAAGCTGTGTTTCATAAGCACCCACATTCAACGGACAGCCTCACGCATGTGGTCTCAATCTCCCACCCATCCACCTCAGGTTCATCAGCCCCACACTTGTACGGACTGCACTAACAATTCTTCAAATTCCTCACACCTCAGCAACAGAAAACAGGAAGCACAGAAAGACGGAACAATGGGAAAGGCAATAAAGGAAGGATATATTTTTCCAACTGCTCTGGACAAGGGTGGAAAACGCCTTGCAGACCCCAATGCGAAAGATCGGATTAGAACCCCTTTACCAATTAGCACTGAAAGCCGTTACAATTGCTAAAAGCAAAAGTGAATGGACGAGTAAATGTATGAACGAGAAAAACTGATTCACCCGCTGTTGTTGTAGTAACAGCAATTTTACCCACGTATCATATCTAGGGATTTACATTGAGTTATCGCGCCATTCCCTTTAGTGGAGTCCTGGGAGCCAGGGAGCAGCGAGTTTGGCCAGCTTTGTGACCCCCACGCTAAACCCTCCGCCACAACCCTTCATCAATGATATGGTGCTAGACTCCTCGGCTGTGAATTTCCGGCCCCGCTGTGGTGGGACCCACCGCGGGGGATGTGGTGGGCCAGCCAAAAGTCCATTGAGTTTCATCAGTACAGGATGATCCTGGCGGTGGTCAGGGCTGGGAAATCCCGTTGCTCCTTATTTGAGGCTGCCCAAGCTGTAGGTGATTTAATTGGTCTTCTGTGGGTCCTCCATTTACTAAGGAGTCCAGCATCAGATCGACGCGGACATCCCCAGACCTGGCAGGTCATCTTGATGTTGGCACTAGGGGGAGCTCCTGCTGCTGTACTACCTCTGGCCTTCCTCAGATCACGTGGGCCGTTGTGAGTTTGGCCCAGGTGGTCCTCGAAGTAGGCTGAACCAAATTTCAGTGCTTGCAGCCACATGGGCTGGTTGGCTGCCGTATTTTCCCAAGACAGGTGGTCTGCAATGCAAGCGTTTGTAAGGCTTTTTTTTTTAGGGTGTCTTTGTACCATTCGTACTGACCACTTTGATGTCATTTGCTTTCCCCATAGAAGATCTGTTTGTGGATCCTGTAGTCATCCATGTGGGAAACATGACCTGCTCATCTAAGGTGGATTTTCTGAAGGGTGGTCTCTATGTTGTGGAGCCTGGCACAATGCAGTGCCCTCTCTGTTTAGGATTTCTCTCATGCCATTGAATTCTCATGATAGACCTCAGGTGCAAACATGCCAGAGCTAGGATGTGGCACCTATAGCAGACCCAGGGTTCTGTGCCAGACAGCGGGGTGGTAAGGGCACTGGCCCGGTAGAGTTTGATTTTAGTCTTCCGTTTAGTGCCATGCTGTGTTCAGACATGAGCATGGAGTCAACCACAGGCAGGACTTGCTCTCTGGATGCGTGCACCAATATCTTCATCAATAGTGACATCCCCGGACAGCACATTGCCTAGGTATGAGAGTTTCTCTTCCTTCTTTGAGACCGGTGCCGTCAACAGTCATGTCTTGTGCTTCATAGCGTGTGTCTGGTACTGGCTGAAACATGACCTTGGTCTTCACAAATTGTGCCACTTAAACCACCCCACACCCCCACCAAACGAAATGTCAACTGATTTAGTTCCTCCTAAAGTTGCACTCCCTGTGTGCTCCCACATTCCAAAGCAAATCCCAGCTAATGGGGTTCCAAGTGCCACTGCAATGACATAGGGAGCTTAGGGCGAAGAGGAGGCCATTCAGCCCCTTGAGCTTGTTCCATCAGTCCACCAGATGGACTGGAGAAGTTGGGACTGTTTTCCTTGGAGAAGCGAAGGCTGAAAGGAGACCTGAAAGAGGTATTCAAAATCATGAGGTGCCTGGACAGAGCAGACGGGGAGAAACCGTTCCCACTCGTGTAAGAATCGAGGACGTGAGAGCACAGATTTAAAGTAATTGGCAAAAGAAGCAAAAGTGATATGAGGAAACCTTTTTCACACAACGAGTGGCTAGGATCTGGAATGCACTGCCTGAGAGTGTGGTGGAGGTAGGTTCAAATGAGGCATTAAAGAGGGAAATAGACTGTTAGCTGAAAAGGAAGAATGTGCAGGGCTACAGAGAAAAGGCAGGAGAATGGCACTAGGTGAGTTGCTCATTTGGAGAGTCAGTGCAGACACGATGGAATGAATGGCCTCCTCCTGCACCATAAAATTATGTGATAACGTGACTCTGAAATCGTGGCTGATCTGTATCCTAACTCCATCTGCTCACCTTGGTTCCATATCCTTAATACCCTTGGCTGCCAAGAATCGGTCAATTTGAGATTTATAATTATTAGTTAATACCTACTTGTTTTTGTGGGAGAAAGTTTGACCCACCTACCAATCTTTGCATGAAGAAGTGTTTTCTAACCTCTGTCCTGGCTCTAATTTGGCCTAGACTCTCCTGTGAGTAGAAACGCCTCCCTCTATCTATCCCAAGTCAAACCATCCATAACATTCTATATTCAAAGGAGTACAAGCCCAGTTTACCTCATCTCTCTTCATAATTTAACCCCATTGATAATATTCTGGTGATTCTACACTGCAATCATTCCAAGGCCAATATATCCTTTCTAAGATAAAAGCCAAATACTGCGGATGCTGGAAATCTGAAACAAAAACAGAAAATGCTGGAAAAACTCAGCAGGTCTGGCAGTATCTGTGGAGAGAGAAACAGAGTTAACGTTTCGAGTCCTATGACCCTTCTTCAGACCGTGGGGGACTCACGGGTAGGTGTCTAACTGCCAGACCAGCCATATGTGGGGTGGCTTTTCAATGGCTGCAGGGCAAGGCCTTGCTTGGGGAAGGGGGAGAAGTGGCCACAGGCAAGGGAAGAGGCTGCAGGGACGAGAGCTGTCCTGGGGAAAGAGGGTATTCCAGGGTGTGTGTGGGAGTAGATGTTAATCAGTGCAAGTGGCCTCAAGATGGTGAGGGCTGAGGAGGCTGCCTCCAGAGTAGATGAGGCCAGATGGAGATGTGAGGGTGTGTGTGAGAGAGTGAGTGGTGATGTCCCTTGAGCTGGCAGTGAGTGAGATGCCAGTGAATGTGTGACAAGATTTAGTGAGTGAGTTTAGAGTGATGAGATGGTTGCCATACCCTGGCTGCGTGGATGAGATCATTCATCCCCTGTCTACATTGGATGACCAACCTCTTAGCACTAATCACCACCGCCATCGCCTCCCAAGCCAGAGTAAGAATGTAGCTGCCCCTCCTGCGGCCAGACTGGGGTGGGGGGGGTGGTGTAGAGGACATCACAGCGGGCCTCCGCAGTGTCCAAAAGGTGCTTGAGGGCTACAGTCTTCTTGCCTTTCATGGCCATGTCTTCTTTGCTGCAGTCCTGGGCTAGAAACACTGAGCACGGCTGTACTGTAAATGTGGTGCCGAGCGTGGTGAAGCGGCGAGATGATGGTGTGGCTAGCAAATGAGTGCCCGCCTACCATCAAAACAGCGTGTTTCCCGGGAATGCATGAGTAATGCGGCAGGTTTGGGCTGATATGGAGTGGAAATCCACCATCGCAGCTGGCAGGTATAATATCGTTTTACCTCCCGCTACCGCACTTAGTGCAAATCTGGGACGATTGTCAAAGACTCATTGAAAACCCTGCCCACATCTTCAGCATCAACCCACAAGTGATCATGTACATCTCTGATAGGCCCTACCCTTTCCTTAGTTATTCTCTCGCTCTTCATGTACTGGTTAAACATCTTAGGATTTTCTTTGATTTTACCTGCCAATATTTTCTCGTATCCTCTTTTTGCTTTCATAATTTCCATTTTTACTTTATCCTCTCTTTGCTTTCATAATTCCATTTTTACTTTATCCCCTCTTTGCTTTCATAATTCCCATTTTTACTTTATTCCCTCTTTGCTTTCGTAATTTCCATTTTTACTTTATTCCCTCTTTGCTTTCATAATTCCCATTTTTACTTCCCCCTGAACTTTCTATATTCATCTAGGCTTTCTACACTATTAAATCTTTTGTGACTGTCATAAGCTTTCTTTTTCTGCTTTAACTTGGTCTGTCTGCTTCTGGATAACCAGGGGGCTCTAGATTTAGCAGTGCCACCCTTTTTCTTTGTGGGGACATGTCTACACTGTGCCTGTAGAATCTTGCCTTTGAATGCCTCCCACTGACTTGACATAGTTTTGCCTCCTAATAGCTGTATCCAGTCCACTCTCACCAGCACACCTCTCAGCTTTGTAAAATTTGTCTTCCCCCCACGTAGAACTTTTACTCCTGTTCGATCTCTGTCCTTTTCCAAAACAATGTTAAATCTAACTATAATATGATCACTATCTCCAAAATGGTCCCCCACTGCCACTTCCTCAACTTGCCCAGCTTCATTTCCTGAGACTAAATTTAGAATTGCGCCCCCCCCTCTCGCTTGTCTTGTTACGTACAGTCTCTTGTGGACCCTTACCAAATGCCTTCTGGAAGTCCATATTATCTCAACTGTATACATTCCCTTGTCTACTACTTTAGATACCATCTCAAAAAATTCAGTTAGGCTCTTTAGACATGGCTTACCTGTTACAAATCATGTTGGCTCTCTCTACTCAGCTGAAAATTCTCTAAGTGCACTCTGCTCTTAATTATAGGTTCCAATATATTTGCCACAGCATATGTTGGACTAACAGGTCGATCATTTCCCGCTTTCGCTCTCTCATACACACATTTCTGAAATAATAAAGTCAGTTCTGTAATTTTCCAAAATGAAAGGAGAATTCCTGAATTGGGAGAGTTTTGGAAGATTATGGTTAAAATCTGGTCACCTATCTCAGCTCCCCCTGATCACACCCAGTTATCCGCTACAGTTATATGTCAGTGCGACCCATGGAGTACAAGATGGCCTTCCATGTGGAACTGTACAGGCGTACACCATGCTGTTGCAAGACCCCATGCCTCAGGACCATCTGAGAGAGCGAGCTGACTGCTTTTAATCATGTTTTTGCTCTTGACACAAGATGACGCCTCAGGTGTACGACTCATGAGTCAGACAATCCAAATACTGTAACTACAGTTTTATTGTTGTCAGATGCTGTTAAGAGTGTTAGACATCTGCTCCCAAGCCTTGTCAAGATAATCCAGACAGAAGTGAGCACTGTTAGTATTAGCTCTGTGCCATGATTGTTCAAATGTCTCTCTTGTTTGAACTCGTCGACACCACCTTCAAACATACCTCACTCCTTAACAATTATCATTGATGTCACTACTTCAAGGGAATGCTTGGATAACAGGCTGAAGATCTAGGGTGGGATTGTCCATCCCAGTGGAAGGATTCTGGTTAGTTATTCCTTCACAGTAATGAGGTTATTTTGGTAAAAGCAAAATACTGCGGATGCTGAAAATCTGAAATAAAAACAGGAAATGCTGGATAAACCCAACAGGTCAGGCAGCGCCCGTGGAGAGAGGAACAGAGATAACGTTTTGAGTCCGTATGACCCTTCTTCAGAGCTATTTTGATGTTTGTCTTACCTTTTGCTTTGCCACTCTTTTTACAGTTCACGTTTTGCAGCTTAAATACCTCTCTTTTCCCACCTACACAGCGCCGAATGAACCATAAATGTACAGGATCAAAACAGAAAATGCTGGAAAAGCTCAGCAGGTCTGGCAGCATCTGTGAAGAGAGAAAAATAGAGTTAGCATTTTGAGTCCATCTGACTCTTCTCTGGAACTCTTGGGTTCTGAAGAAGGGTCATACAGACTTGAAAAGTTAACTCTTTTTCCCTCTCCACAGATGCTGTCAGATCTGCTGAGCTTATCCAGCATTTTCTGTTTTTATTTCAGATTCCCAAGCTTCTGTGACATTTTTCTTTTATTATGCATGGGATCACGTGCAGGTAGATGACTAAGCTGTGGTTCAGTGAGTAGCACTCTCAGTTCTGAGTCAGAAGGCTGCCAGTTCAGGCTTCACCCCAGAGGCTTGAGCACATAATCTAGGTTGACAGTTCAGAGGTGCTATCTTTCAGATGGAAGGGCCCTTTAGTCCTCTCTGGGCGAGACACAAGTGATCGCCAGGTGCCATTCCAATGAGAACAGGAGTGTTCTGATGGCTTGGACAACATTAATCTCCTCAACCAATGCCTAAAGATAGATGAACCGGTCATTGTCACGTTGCTATTTGTCTGACCTTAATGGACACAGGTTAACTGCCATGTTTTCGACAGGACAAAACTGACCATATTTCAAATGCACATCATTGGCTGTAACGTGCTTTGAGAGGCCCTGAGGTTGTGTAAGGCATTTTATTTCGTTCTTTTCATTCCCTTTATGTGAACCATCTTGAATGTAAAACAAAAGGCTTGCAATGGAAATCTGGAAAGTTACTCCTGTACTTCTGGTCCATTTTAGTAGCAGTTAGCCTCTTGTCTTGTTAACAATCACACTGCAGTCTTTGCTACATCACGATAGCTAAGACACATTTCAAGACGTTTGTTATGTGGACATTCCTGCTGTAACAGCAGGAAGCTAAAGGGGGAAAAAAGAATGAGGGACGAAGAAGTTGCAGAGTGATACAGTGGTAGGTTCAGAAGGAGCACTCTCCCCTGCACCCTTCCACAATGCAGGGCCAAACTAGACAGAACTTAAAACAAACTGGATGAAGGTTTGTTTAAACAAGGAAATCATCTAATTATGAACTGCTAAGGCATAAAGTAAAATAAACATGCTAACTCACTACTTCCCTACCAGCAAGAGAAGGTATCAAACACTGGTCATTTTCCAGATTGCATGTGACTTAATTGTCTTCTCTCTGTTTTTTTTTGGATATCATAGAATCTTGTGTGGAATGGGCCCTGGATGATAACTGCTTATGTAACTCTAAATCTAAAAAAGACAGTGCAGCAGGGCAGTGGAGAAAATTGAAGGAGAACTAAAGACATAAAGGAGAATCAAAGTAAATATCCAATGAAGTGGTTACCTAGGCTTCAAATACTTAGAGAATCATACAATCATAAAATGGTACACAGAGGTCACTCAGACTTTCAGGTCTGTACTGGCTCTTTCAAAGGGCTATCCAGTTAATCCCATTCCTCAACCCTTTCCCCAGGAGCATGCAATTTTTTTTCTCCTTCAACTATTTATCCAGTTGCCTTTTGAAAAGCTACTTTTGCATCTGTTTTCAACACAGCAATGCATCCCGAATCTTAACCACTCGTTGCTCAAAACATTTTCCCTCACGTAGAGTCTGGTCTGTTTTGCCATTCTGTGCCCTCTCGTTATCAACCCCTCAGCCATTGGAAACAGCTTCTCTTGATTTACATACGAACATACGAATTAGGAGCAGGAATAGGCCATTCGGCCCCTCGAGCCTGTTCCGCCATTCAATAAGATCATGGCTGATCTGATTGTAACCTCAACTCCACATTCCCGCTTATCCTCGGTAACCTTTCACCCTCTTTTGATGAGAGTTCCAAAGACTCATGACTCTCTGAGGGAAAATATTTCTCCTCATCTCTGTCTTAAATGAGCGATCCCTTATTTTTAAACAGTGACCCCTAGTTCTAGATTTTGCCCCAAGAGGAAACATCTTTTCCACATCCACCCTGTCAAGATCCCTCAGGATCCTGTGTTTCAATCAATTCACCTCTTACTCTCTTAAACTCCAGTGGATACAACCCTAACCTGTCCAACCTTTCCTCATAAGACAACCCACTAATTCCAGGTATTAGTCTAGTAAACCTTTTCTGAACTGATTACAATGCATTTACATCCTTCCTTAATTAAGGAGACCAATACTGTACACAGTACTCCAGATCTGGCCTCACTAATGCCCTGTATAACCGAAGCATAACCTCCCTACTTTGTATTCAATTCCCCTCACAGCAAATGATAACATTCTATTAGCTTTCCTTATTACTTGCTGTACCTGCACACAAACCTTTTGTGATTTATGCCCTAGGACACCCAGGTCCCTCGGCATCTCAGAGCTCTGCAATTTCTCACCATTGAGATATGCTGCTTTTTATTCTACCTGCCAAAATGGACAATTTCGCATTATCCTCCAATTTGCCAGATCTTTACTCTATCTAACCTTTCATGGTTTGAATCACTTCTATACATCTCTTTAGTGTTCTCTGCACTAAGGAGAGCAACTCCAGCTTCTAATCCCTTATCCTTAGAACTATGCTAGTTAATCTCTTATGTACCCTTTCCAAGGCCTGCACATCCTTCCTGTTGTAGCTGCCCAGAATTGTAATTCAAAAGCATAATTTATGGAGGCTTGACTTCCTCTGCCATTCTGCTGGACTTTCAGGGTGTTGCTGAAAAGAGGGACATGTGGCTGAAGCTTTTCGTCTTGCACTCATTGGGACAAATGCAAGAATGCCAAATTTCAAACGGTCACAACAATTTATACTGTTGGAGGAAAGGGTGATGATTGGTTGGCAAGTCGACTCTGATTGACATGGAGAAAGCATGGGGGTACTATAGGCTTCACACGCTCCCAGGTAATTCAAAAAAGGCTCAAGGTTTGAACCTGTTCCTTTTGCTTGCAGAGAATATGTTGCTGCATATGTCAGCAAGCATAAATGTGAGCTCGATTGATTACCTTTAGTTGGTTGTCGGTTACTCTGAGAGTAACTCTGCAGCGGCTTGAACAAAAGTCCGGAGGGTCAGGTCTTCAACCTGATTAGGGAATTCCTAATTGTCATTGTAAGGGCTGGACCCTCGAGTCACCTTTCGGAGGTCACCCATGAAATATGGACATGTTAAGGGTGGGGCTCCCTATGCTGGGCTGTGGGGGGTGGGAAGAGAAGAGGGCCTGGTTCTTATTCCCCAGAGTCATATGGGACCCTGTGAATAATTTGGAGACTGTTACGCCAGGTCACATGAGGTACACTGGAGGAGGCGCTTGTGTCCTGTTGGGTGGGGAGGAGTACACAGTAATATAGGTCAGGAGCTTAGAACCATAGAACCATAGAAAAGTTACAGCACAGAAGGAGGCCATTCATCCCATCTTGTCCGTGCCAGCCCGGGGACACCCAGGTGCCCTTTCTAATCCCACCTTCCTGCACCTGGCCCATAGCCCTGCAGCTTACAGCACTTAAGGTGCAGATGCAGGTACTTTTTAAAAGAATTTAAAGTTTCTGCCTCTACCACCAACTTGGGCAGCGAATTCCAGACACCCACTACCCTCTGTGTAAAAAAGTTCTTCCTCATGTCCTCCTACACCTTCTGCCACTTACCTTGAATCTATGTCCCCTGGTTCTAGAATTCTCCACCAAGGGAAACAATTTTATCCTGTCCACTCTATCTATTCCCCTCATAATTTTGTATACCTCAATCAAGTAACCTCTCAGCCTTCTTTGTTCTAAGAAAAATAACCCCAACCTATCCAATCTCTCCTTGTAGCTACACTTTTCTAACCCTGGCAACATTCTTGTAAACCTCCTCTGCACTCTCTCCAGAGCTATTACATCCTTCCTGTAATGTGGTGACCAGAACTGCACACAATACTCCAGTTGTGGCCTCACCAGTGTTTTATACAATTCCAACATTATATCCTTACTTTTATATTCTAACTTTGTCTAGGCATTTATGTTATTTTATTAAGAAGTTTGAATATCAGTAACTTTACACTGTGGACCGAAGGGATTAGAAAATGGGGTTTTCTCAAGGAGGCATAGCATGGAGCTGGGAATCATCCCCCCGACCCCCACAACCCCACACCCCCCCAACCCCCACTCCCCAACCCCCCAACCCCCACACCCCACCCCCCACTCCCCACCCCCCAACCCCCCACACCCCAACCCCCACCCCACCACTCCCCAATCCCCACCCCCCCACTCCCCACCCCCCCCCACTCACCCACTCCCCACCCCCCCACTCCCTGCCCACCCCCACTCCCCCACTCCCCACCCCTCCACTCCCCAACTCCCCACCCCCCAACTCCCCCATTCCCCCCTCAAATCAATTTTATGCACCAGAGTTTTCAATAGTATGGGGCCAGTGGGGAGATGTGCAAATGCCTACCAGCCCCCACACTGACCTTTAATCTCTGGTCTGGTCAGCACTGAGGGTTCACAATGGGCTGCAGAACCACTCTGCAGGCCCAGAGCATGGGCCACTTTTGCCATTCCACAACTGCAATGAGGAGAGCAGAGGCTGGAATTTTAGACTGTGTAGCAAAGAAAACCGTATCATAGGCACCCAAGCTATTTCATTTCAGACGTATATTTATAGATATCAGAGGGTTGTGTTTAGGATATGCATAACACTAAGTGTCACATTTACAAATTCTGTATCACACTCATTTCTAATTGACACAAATAAAGCATTCATAAATTATTAGCGAATCAGGCCTCAAAAAAATAAGGATCCATTTAAAAAACCCACAAAAAGGAAAGAAAGCAATTGTCCTCCAATTGATCTCATGATGAGAGTCAGAGCGATTATCCTCTAAGTGACCCTAGAGTGACACTGACAGCGATTAGGCTATAATTGACATCATCAGGTGCCTATTCACAGCAATTAGATTTCGTGGCCTGAAAGGGGAAGCTCAATGGAAGATAATGGCAGGAATTTTAAGGCCCTGTTGTGGCAGGAAAGGGACCATAAAATGCGGGACTGTAAGATCCCGCTGTCCTAAAATTCCACCCAATGTCATCTTGACAACGGATCATGCGGTGCGCATTAAATATAGTGACCGTCCTAAGCTTTGCAAAACAGTGTGACATCCAACTGGCTATGAGCAATGCCACGAGTGGTCTGAGATCCTGCTTGCCCAATGTCCAACATCAATTTGCCCAGCTGTTCTACCTTGACAGAAAGTAAGGTTGATTAAAGCAGGTGTCCAAGTTGAGGTTGAGTTCACTGAAGAACAAAAGCATTGCCGCTTAATTGGAAATGTTAGCATTGCCTCCAGATGATCACGTGCTATGGAAATTCCCATGCACAGTCCCGAAGGAGAGCACCCTGCTGAGCGAGTAAGATTTATTGGCCAGCCATCATAGCAGGCTGCATTTCCCTCTCTTGTGAAATACTTCTGAAAAACATTATTGCCTGTAACAGCAATTTTCAGCAGCGCTTATGAGATAGTTAACTTTCCAGAGCCTCAGGCAAGAGACATGCGTGGAGCGTTTGGAGTGGGAGTGGTTGTAATCCTTTGTTGCGTAAGAGAAAATGAACTGTGCTATTAACAGGCCTGTGCTTTCCTTTCTCTGGTTAAAAAAAAAACATTTTCTGTGTTCAGGGTGAGACATGTTAGTATTGAGAAATAGACTCACTGTATGAGAATCAAGCAGAGTTCAAAAACAACACAGGATTAGATACAGAGTAAAGCTCCCTCTACACTGTCCCCATCAAACTCTCCCAGGACAGGTACAGTACGGGGTTAGATACAGAGTAAAGCTCCCTCTACACTGTCCCCATCAAACTCTCCCAGGACAGGTACAGTACGGGGTTAGATACAGAGTAAAGCTCCCTCTACACCGTCCCCATCAAACACTCCCAGGGCAGGTACAGCATGGGTTTAGAGACAGAGTAAAACTCCCTCTACACTGTCCCCATCAAACACTCCCAGGACAGGTACAGCACGGGGTTAGATACAGAGTAAAGCTCCCTCTACACTGTCCCCATCAAACACTCCCAGGACAGGTACAGCACGGGGTTAGATACAGAGTAAAGCTCCCTCTACACCGTCCCCATCAAACACTCCCAGGACAGGTACAGCACGGGGTTAGATACAGAGTAAAACTCCCTCTACACCGTCCCCATCAAACACTCCCAGGACAGGTACAGCACGGGGTTAGATACAGAGTAAAGCTTCCTCTACACCGTCCCCATCAAACACTCCCAGGACAGGTACAGCGCGGGGTTAGATACAGAGTAAATCTCCCTCTACACTGTCCCCATCAAACACTCCCAGGACAGGTACAGCACGGGGTTAGATACAGAGTAAAACTCCCTCTACACCGTCCCCATCAAACACTCCCAGGACAGGTACAGCACAGGGTTAGATACAGAGTAAAGCTCCCTCTACACTGTCCCCATCAAACACTCCCAGGACAGGTACAGCACGGGGTTAGATACACAGTAAATCTCTCTCTACACTGTCCCCATCAAACTCTCCCAGGGCAGGTACAGCACGGGGTTAGATACAGAGTAAAGCTCCCTCTACACTGTCCCCATCAAACAATCCCAGGGCAGGTACAGCACGGGGTTAGATACAGAGTAAAGCTCCCTCTACAATCTTCCCATCAAACAATCCCAGAACAGTTACAGCACGGGGTTAGATACAGAGTAAAGCTTCCTCTACAATGTCCCTATCAAACACTCCCAGGGCAGGTACAGCATGGGTTTAGAGACAGAGTAAAGCGCCCTCTACACTGTCCCCATCAAACACTCCCAGGGCAGGTACAGCACGGGGTTAGATACAGAGTAAAACTCCCTCTACACTGTCCCCATCAAACACTCCCAGGACAGGTACAGCACAGGGTTAGATACAGAGTAAAGCTCCCTCTACACTGTCCCCATCAAACACTCCCAGGACAGGTACAGCACGGGGTTAGATACACAGTAAATCTCTCTCTACACTGTCCCCATCAAACAATCCCAGGGCAGGTACAGCACGGGGTTAGATACAGAGTAAAGCTCCCTCTACACTGTCCCCATCAAACACTCCCAGGGCAGGTACAGCACGGGGTTAGATACAGAGTAAAGCTTCCTCTACAATGTCCCTATCAAACACTCCCAGGACAGGTACAGCACGGGGTTAGATACAGAGTAAAGCTCCCTCTACACTGTCCCCATCAAACACTCCCAGGACAGGTACAGCACGGGGTTAGATACAGAGTAAAGCTTCCTCTACAATGTCCCTATCAAACACACCCAGGGCAGGTACAGCATGGGTTTAGAGACAGAGTAAAGCTCCCTCTACACTGTCCCCATCAAACACTCCCAGGACAGGTACAGCACGGGGGTTAGATACAGAGTAAATCTCCCTCTACGCTATCCCCATCAAACACTCCCAGGACAGGTACAGCACGGGGTTAGATACAGAGTAAATCTCCCTCTACACTGTCCACATCAAACGCTCCCAGGACAGGTACAGCACAGGGTTAGATACAGAGTAAAGCTCCCTCTACACTGTCCCCATCAAACACTCCCAGGACAGGTACAGCACGGGGTTAGATACAGAGTAAAGCTCCCTCTACACTGTCCCCATCAAACACTCCCTGGACAGGTACAGCACGGGGTTAGATACAGAGTAAAGCTCCCTCTACACTGTCCCCATCAAACACTCCCAGGACAGGTACAGCACGGGGTTAGATACAGAGTAAAGCTCCCTGTACACTGTCTCCATCAAACACTCCCAGGACAGGTACAGCACAGGGTTAGATACAGAGTAAAACTCCTTCTACACTGTCCACATCAAACACTCCCAGGACAGGTACAGCACGGGGTTAGATACAAAGTAAACGTCCCTCCACTCTGTCCCCATCAAACACTCCCAAGGCAGGTACTTGGTCATAGTGTTTTGTCTTGTTAGATGATGCTTTGTGCCATGGTGGTCAACTCTGTGTTAAGGAGCGGCTCAGGAGCCCCCACTCCGGCATGTCAGTCTCTGCTGTATTTGCTGCAGAGGAAGACAGTGGGCTGAGACGGTGCATGATTTGCTGGTCTCTGTTTTCCCTAAGCCCTCCTCTCAGACATCTGATCAGGCACAGCACAGGTTAGATACAGAATAAAGCTCCCACTACACTTT
Organism: Carcharodon carcharias; assembly: GCF_017639515.1. Lineage (NCBI taxonomy): Eukaryota > Metazoa > Chordata > Chondrichthyes > Lamniformes > Lamnidae > Carcharodon > Carcharodon carcharias. The sequence continues at coordinate 20,214,448 of NC_054478.1, read as the reverse complement.
GTCCCATCAAAAATACCCAGGGTAGGTCCAGCATGGGTAGGTATGGAGTAAAGTTCCCTCTGCACTGTCATAGCATTATGAAGTAGAAATTCAAAATTGCTATGCTAATTTTTCCGGTGGAAAGCCGAGTTAAGGGTGACTAATATCTCTGCACAACGTGCCTATCTATGCCTGGGTTACCACTACCACCACATTGGTTAAAGGCGTATTTTTAGGTGTCCTGGTCAACCGCCTGAAACAGGTGTTAGGACCCTATGGCCGACAATTGAAGGTAAGTTTATTTATTACAAAATCACTCTGAAATACCTCTGCCACAAGTCCTATTCCAGATATTTGAGCTGAAACTCAGGATGACATACCTGTGCAGAACTGAGGGAGTGCTGCACTGTTAGAGCTGACATTTTTCAGATGAGACATTGAACTGAGGTCCATCCTGCCCTCTCAGTTGGATGTGAAAGATCCCACAGCATGATTCAAAGAAGAGCAGAGGAATTGTCAATGTTCCCCTGGTCATTATCTGGTCGCCAATTGGTGGGGCCTTGCTGTGTGCAGATTGGCTGCTGCTTTTCCCAATGTTACAATGGCGACTACACTTCAAAAGTACTTCATTGGCTGGAAATGGCTTTGGGACATCCTGAGGCTGGGAAAGGTGCCATATAAATGAAGTTATTTCTCTAGTTAATCTTTAGCTATCAAACATCATTGCCTGATTTTCCTTGCTACTTTGTTGGTTGAGGTGGGCAACAGTTTCATTCATGGTTGATCTCTCTGCATGCAGATTTTGTCCAACCTTTTGTTCTTCAAGTTGTGAACATCCAGCTGAACATTCAGGCAAATCCTTGGTTTCACCTGAAGGACAGTGTAACCCTCTTTCACTCCTACACTGGATAGATCCCCCTCGACAGAGCTTGAACAGACCAGCTTACTGTTTGTGGGAACAATTGGTTAACAGAAGACACAAACTTCATGAGTTTTTTTCTTTCTGGTTGTAAAGCTTACAGGTATTGGGTGTAATGTGTGGAAGGCAAATTTACGAGTTGACACGTCACTGGAGGGGGTGCAGAGGAGATTCACCAGGATGTTGCCTGGGATGAAACATTTAAGTTATGAAGAGAGGTTGGATAGACTTGGGTTGTTTTCGTTGGAGCAGAGAAGACTGAGGGGCGACCTGATCGAGGTGTACAAGATTATGAGGGGCATGGACAGGGTGGATAGGGAGCAGCTGTTCCCCTTAGTTGAGGGTCATAAGTTCAAGGTGAGGGGCAGGAGGTTTAGGGGAGATGTGAGGAAAACTTTTTTACCCAGAGGGTGGTGACAGTCTGGAATGAGCTGCCTGGGAGGGTGGTGGAGGTGGGTTAAAAAGTACCTGGATGAGCACTTGGCACATCATAACATTCAAGGCTATGGGCCAAGTGCTGGTAAATGGGATTAGGTAGGTAGGTCAGGTGTTTCTCACGTGTCAGTGCAGACTCGATGGGCTGAAGGGCCTCTTCTGCGCTCTGTGATTCTGTCACTGTGTGACAGCTTGCTGGATTATTAAGTGTTTGTAATTGCTTAGTAATTTGGCATTTCAGGATTGCACAAAGTTAATTGTTACAAATGTTTACTGATATTAATCTTCTAATGCAGCAAGTTGTTATTATCTAGAATGCACTAAGTGGTGGAAGCAGGTTTAATAATAATTCTCAAAGGGGATTGGGTAAATATGTCAAGGGGAGAGAACTGTAAAGCTATGGGGACAAAAGGCAGGAGAGTTGAACTAAAAGGCTCTGTGAAAGAGCCATCACAGATGGACCAAATGACCTCCTCTATGCTGTATGATTCTATACTCTTCAATGTTGCTACGCAGAATGACAAAATATTTTTCACTCAGTGAGCGGTTAGGATCTGGAATGCACTGACTGAGGTTGTGCTGGAGGCAGATTCAATTGAGGCTTTCAAGAGAGAACTGGATTGCTATCTGGAAAGGAAGGATGTGCACAGGGAGGAGGCGAGGGTGTGGCAATAGGTAAATTGCTCATATGGAGAGACAGCACAGATGTGATGGGCCGAATGGCCTCCTCCTGTGCTGTTACGATTCTGTGAATGACAAGCAGATGTCATTCCCGCCTTCCCTGAAGAGTGAGAAATATGCTGTAATCTCATTCCTTCCCAGGCTGCCATTTCAGTGTGGGAATGTTACAGAAGGGGAACAGCATGTACTAGGAATGCACAATGGGATGCTGAGAGAGAAATATGGGATGACAATGAGGCCCTTCACCAGGACAAATATGGTCAGGAGGAGATCCTCTTTCATTGATGAGCCGTTGTGAAGAGCCCCTTTATCAGGTTTATTATATAACGGGAGGGACCAGCAGAGTGTCAGCCTACACTTTGTTTTTAAGCCTCTGGAGTGGGGGTTTAAACCCACCTGCCTCAAAGGCAAGAGTGTTACCCACTGAACCAACAGAGGAGTGTCCTTTCACACAAAATGACTGCCATGTTTTCCCAAATAACAATCACTCTGCTCCAGAGTAAGTCACAGCCAGTGAAGTATGACATTTTTAAGAGCTGTGATAAGGCACCATGGAATGAACAGCCATCTTAGTTCAGTTTCTGCTCATTCCAAATTCAGCAGAGAGCTGATTCACCTTGCAGGTCACCTTAGAAACTTTGGCAGCTCTCCTCCCCACTGCAACCTTTGGATAACTGAGAGTTCTTCAGCCCCAATCAGTTCATTGTGCAATAGATGAATCCCATATCCCACTGCCCCACCCCCACGCTCCCAACCTTCATCTAGCTTTGACCCTCAACAAGATTTCCTTTCCTTAGTGAACCTGTTCCATTTTTAAGGAGCACCTTAAAAGGGGAGAGGCTGGGGGGGTTGGGGGGGGGGTGGTGCACAGACGTTCAGAGAGGAAATTACAGCATTTGAAGCCTTGATAGCTGAATTCACGAAACCAATGTTGAAGGGAAGAAATTGACAATGCATAAGAGACACAACAAGGTTTGGCAGGATGGGATCCAATGTAAGTCAGCAAGCACAGGGCTGAATGGGATCTGGAGTGAATTAGGATATGGACAGCAGAACTTTGCATTAGTTCAAGTTTATAAAGGGTATGAGGTGAGAGGCTGACCAAGAGAGCTTTGGAAAAGTGGAGTCTAGAGGAAACAGAGGCACAAACTTGGGTTTCAACAGCAGATGAGTTGAGGCCAGGTGGAGACAAAGTGACATTATGGAGGGAGAAATAGGTGGTGGTTTTGATGGAGAGGATATTTGCAAGTTCCCAAACCTATGACCTCTACCACCTAGAGGAACAAGGACAACAGGCACATGGGAACACCACCAGCTTCAAGTTTCCCACCAAGTCACAAGCTACCCTGACTCAGAAATAAATCAGCCATTCCTTTATCGCCACTGATTCAAAATCCCTCTCCAACAGCACTGTTGGAGTACTTTCACCACATGGACTACAGCAGTTCAAGAAAGCAGCTCACCATCACCTTCTCAAGGACAATTAAGGATTGGCAACAACATGCTAGACATGACAATGGCGCTCGCATCTCACAAATGTATGAAATAAAAATGTTCAGCTTGGGGTCAAATCGAATGCCAAGGTTGCAAACAGTCTTTGGAAGAAGCTGGGAAGAAGAGTCAGATGGACTTGAAATGTTAACTCCATTTCTCTCTCCACAGAGGCTGCCAGACCTGTTGAGTTTTTCCAGAATTTTTTTGTTTTGATTGCTGAAGAGGCATCTGGAGATTTGATGGCATTTTCCTGAAGTATAGGAACATAGGAACAGGAGTAGGCCATTTGACCCCTCCAGCCGGTTCCACCCATTCAATGAGAGCATGGCTGATCTGTGGCCTAACTTTATATGCCCACTTTGTCCCATATCCCTTAATACCTTTGATTAACAAAAACCTATGGATCCCAGATTTACAAGTAACAGTTGTGCTGTTACTGAAGAGAGTTCCAAACCTCTACCAACCTTTGTATGTAAAAGTGTTTCCTAATTTCACCCCTTCAGGCATAATGTTCAGGCAGAGTAGAAGGGACCTTATGACACATATAGCCTCCGTTAAACCTAACTTGGGCGAGCTTGGCAAGGCAGGTCAGAGGGACATTTACACTGAATTTGAATGCGCATGGTTCAGTCTTGACTCAGATGGACAGAGTAGAAGGAACTTTACCCTGAATTTGACCTGCACCTGACCTGGGAATGCTTGAGGAGCCAGTGTTGAGGGAAAATGACTCTTGAGTTTAAGCTGTGCCTGACTTAGGAGGGCCTGAAGCTAAGTTGCAAAAACATCACAGCATCGCTCATCCTGATTATGCATTAAATAAACCCACAAGCAACTGTAGAATCATGATCTGGCACATTTAGGGTTAATGTGGGACAGGGTACAGTACCACCCACACAGTGATGTAAGAAGGCACATGACCCAGACCCACACAGGTCAGTGTAGTGTTGAGCAGAGATGTGTGTAGACCTAAGCATGGAGACATTTCATAGCTTGTACCCATTACTGTACATGTGGAAGTAGTTCCAGTAGTTAATAAAGATTTACAGTTAATCTACAGGGGTGTGGCCCGCTGGCACAGTGATTAACACTGCTGCCTCATAGCTCCAGGGACCTGGGTTCAATCCTGACCTTGGGTATCTGTCTTTGTGGAGTTTGCAGGTTCCCCCCATATCTGTGTGGGCACTCTCTGGGTGCTCCAGTTTCCTCCCACTGTCCAAAGATGTGCTGATTAGGTGGATTGGCTATGGTAAACTGACTGTGTGTCCTGGGTGTACTCTGCTTAGAGCCCTTTGCCTTTTGGAATAGGCTCTGACTCCCTGCAACCCTGAATTGGATGAAGCAGTAATGGAAAAGTGGGAGAGCAAGTGAGTTAACCTATGGAAGACTACGGAGACTTTGTTAGCAACCTATAACCAACACCCACGCCAGCAACAATCTCTGACTAAATAAGTGGCTACAGGAACGATCATGTAAAGACCAGCTAGACCATTGAGCCTGTTCCACCCTGGTATAGTGAAAGTTGGGCATTGTTCCTCCTAAGCACAGGGCCACACAAATCCTGGATAAGGCCAAAAATACAACATTGGCCAATTTAGGAAATAAAACAGGAAATTACCACCCAGCCCCTGAAGGAAATGTTTCAGGAGATCACAATGATTCGGTCAAAAAATTTCAATGGCTCATCTACATTCTCTGTATTGACAGGCTAGCTAATCAGGAACCTGTCTGCTCCCTTACAACGTAGCTCATCCAAAAACTCTGTGTCTGTAACTGAATGCACATCATGTCCTGTTGACACGTCACTCCTTCTGTTCATTCAGCTGCTCTGGATCCCAGTCCAACAACCTCCCAGTTTTAAAATTTTCACCCTTGGTTTCAAATCCCTCCAAGGCCTCACTCCTTCTTATCTCCCTAACCTGCTCCAGGCCCACAGCCCTCCGAGATCTCCGCGCTCCTCCACTCCTCAGGTTTCTTGGGCATTCCCAATGGCTGTACCATCCACTGCTCAGGCCCTAAGCTCTAGAATTTCCTTCCTAAACCTCTCCACCTCTAAAAGAAAATCAGCTTAAAATCTAGCTCTTTGACTCAGTTTTTGGCCACCTGTTCTAATATTGCCTCATGTGGCTCAGTGTCAAATTCTGTCTCATAAAATTCCCTTGAATCACCAGGGGCCATTTTGGTACATTAAAGGTGCTATGTAAATGCGTGTTGTTTTTGTTGAATCCTGCCTCACCGCATGTGCCAACAATTTTTCCAATGACTCTTTGAGAAAGGTGGGGTTTGGTGGTGGTGGGGGGTGGGGGGGGGCGATGCTGGCACCTCTGAGCATCTAATCTAGTTCTGTGCTTACTTAAACTCTACTCATGCCCCATGGTGTGTCCCATGCTTTAGCTTAAATACCCTAACCATCGAACCTAAGCCTTTAATTATTTTAAAGGCCTCAATCAAATCTCCTCGGAGTCTCCGCTTTTCTAAAATTAAAGCCAGGTTTCAGCTGATTCAGATAAACGAAGGCCTCCACGTAATCTTCTGTCAAATGTAATCTCTATGGGAACAGGTAAATGAACAGGGGAGGAACCCGTCTTCTCAACAGTCAGCCAGTAATATACTAGCTAAGTAAAAACTCATGGGAAGGACTAATTGGACACTGGGAATGTTTTCAAACAGAAGATTTCTTTTCACCTAAGGGGAATGGCGCATTCTTTGTAGAGTAATTTGTTTCAAATAGACAACCTTTTTCTTCATGTTGTTGTTTTTGGAGGTTTCTAGTCCTTCGCCTGCCCATCTCCCCTGAAGTCTCATCACACAGGTGTCTCTCTTCCCTCCAGGTGGAGGAGGCCACAGCTTCTTTGAAGTCCCCCCTGCATCTGACACACAGCCTTGTAGCTGATTACAGAGCAGCGATGTGTGCGAAGACCCATGAGCTGCTGACATGCACTTTGCAGTAAACTTGAGCTTATTGTGCAGGACCCCTGTCCAATCCAAGGCAAAAAAAAAAATCCAAACAAAAATTTTACCTTGCAAGTATCTTCCAATTTGGTGCTTGTTTTTATTGGCACTGGGATCTCTCCTGAAATAGGTTGTCTCCTTCGGATTTACCTCCGACATGGGTGAAAGGGGAAAGGTTTAGGGGGAACATTAGGGTGGATCTTCTTCACTCAGAGAGTGGTGAGAGTGTGGAAAGAGCTGCCATCTGACGTGGTGAATGTGGGCTCACTCTTAAGTTTTAAGAATAAATTGAATAGATACATGGATGGGAGAGGTCTGGAGGGTTATGGACTGGGTGCAGGTCAGTGGGACTAGCAGAATAATATTTCGGCACAGACTAGAAGGGCCGAATTTTTGTGTGCTGTAGTGTTCTCTGGTTCTATGGTTCGATCACACACACGGCTCAGAATATCCATTTCTACATCTGACGAAGCACTGCTCCCACCCGGCCCTTATCCCTCTATTGAAACAGCTCACCCTCACCTCTTTCATTTCTACAGACATTTAGACGTCTAAGCTGCCTTTCCTCTCCAAGACCCTTGACCTTGTGACCCGGCAATGTGGTCTCACTGCTCTCGAGTCTGATATCTAACTGCCTCACAACATAGGGCCACCAATAGAAAGACAGAGGGAAGGTGCATTTAAGTAGCTCCTCTCATCACTTCGCAGGCAGTGATGTGCTTTTTTTTTTTAAGAGTAGTCACTTTACAATGTAGAGAAAGCCCTGTAACCCCATTCCAGAGACTTGAACACAAAATCAAGGCTGACACTCCTAATCCATGGAAGTGCTGTGTTAGGAGGTGCCATTTATCCGGCAAGATGTAAAAACTGGAATTCCAGCTCAAGTGAATGTAAAAGATGCCATGACGTTATTCCAAAGAAGAGCAGGTTCATTCCTCAAAGGACACCTCAAAATCCCAGAATGTTACAGCACAAAACGAGGCCATTCGGCCCATTGTGTCTGCACCAGCTCTCTGAATGAACATTATGACCTGGTGCCATTCTCCTGCCTTTTCCTCATCCCCTTGCACATTGTTTCTATGCAAATAATTATCTAATGCCCCCTTGAATGCCTCGATTCATCCTGCCTCCACCACACTTCCGGACAGTGCATTCCAGACCCGACCCACTTGTTGTATGATGAAGTTTTTTTCTCACATCATAATTTGCTTCTTTTGCAAATAAGTATCACAGTATCTTTACAGTGCAGACGGAGGCCTTTCGGCCCATCAAGTCTGCACTGGCTCTCTGAAAGAGCATTCCCCCTAGTCCCGCTCCCCTGCCTTATTCCTGTCACCTTGCACATTCTTTCTTTTCATTCCTTCTTCCTTTCAGTTTAAATCTGTGCCCGCTCATTCTCGGTCCTTTTATGAGCGTCAACAGTTTCTCCCTATCCACTCCGTCCAGCTCCCTCGTGATTTTCAACAAATTATCTGATCATTATCACATTGTTGCTTGTGGGGAGCTTGCTGTTCACAAAATGGCTAGCCCATTTCCCACATTACATCAGTGACCACACTTCAAAATATTTCACTGGTTGTAAAGCTCATTGGGACACCTTGCAGCCCGTGAAAAATGTTATGTAAGGGCAATTGCTGTAAGAGATTTGCAGTGACAGGAGGTGAGCATTACGTGGTGGATTAATGGACGAGACAATAGAATGATAGAGCATAGAGGAAGGCCATTCAGCCCACTGTGCCGCTGAAAGGGCAACTCAACTCGTCCCGCTTCTCCACTCTTACCCCACAGCCCCTCGGGTATTTAATCCATCAGCCTTTCTGGTAGCGCATTCCAAACACAGCAACTCACTGCGAGCATTTCTTTTTCCTTTTGTGCCGTAACAATACTCCAAGGTTTCTCCAAAAGCATGTCCGGAATCCACAGCCTTGAAGGACGTGGGCAGCGTGGGAGGCTCATGGGAGGGAGGAACTCAAAACAATCACCATCGCTAGGAAAAAGGTGCCGGGAAACCGATTAAACTTAAAGGCTGACGGGTCCCCAGGACTAGATGCCTGCATCCTAGGGTCTTCAAAGAAGTGGCTACAGAGATAGTAGAGACATTGGTTATAATCTTCCAAAAATCCCTAGATTCTGGGGGGTCCCAATGGATTGGAGAATAGCTAATGTAACACCTTTATTCAAGAAAGGTGGAAGACAGAAAGCGGGAAATAACAGGCCAGTTAGCCGAACATCTGTCACAGGGAAATTGCCAGAATCCATTATTAAGGAGGTTATAGCAGGATAATTAGGAAATCATAACTTGATCGGGCAGAGTCAACATGGCTTTGTGAAAGGGAAATCATGTTTACCTAATTTATTAGACTTCTCTAAGGAAGCAACAGAAAGGTGGATAAAGGGGAACCTGTAGATGTGATGTACCTGGATTTCCAGAAGTCATTTGATAATGTGCCACATCATATGGAAGCTAAGATCACATGGGGCAGAACATTCAGCTCAGCGAACAGGGCTGGTTGGGGTGGGGGCGGTGGGGGGTGCTCACACATCAAGGCATAAAATGACGCGGGGTGATGTCGGGCGTGCGTCCCGACGTCACCACGCGTCATTTAGATTTTCAGTTCGGCGGGCGTGCAGCCGACTCAGCTGGGCGCCCGCCGACCTGTCAAAGGCCTGTTAAGGCCTGTTAAAAAGCAATTAAGGCAAACTGGCTGAGCTGCCCATCCAACCCTAAGGCCGGTTTTGGGGCAGGCAAAGATTTCCTGAGTGATTTTAAATTTTCAGAAATTAATTTTTATTGAAATTAATGCACACGTCCCAGCTCATGTGACAGGTTCACATGAGGGGGACATGTCATAAATTTTTTTTCACACTTTATTAAACTGTATGTGCGCGAAAGAGCACATCCCTGACTCAGGTAAGCACCTTCTTCCCCCACCCCACCCCCACTCCGCTCGCACACAGCCCTTCTGGGCACGCATCACGCTGGGTGGGCCTTAATTGGTCTGCCCACATTAAATGGTGGTGCCCAGTCGATCGGGAGATGGGGGCTGATCAGCTGCGTGACTGCCTGTGCCCGTCCATGCACAACCCCCCAACCACCCCCCCCCCCACCCCCCCCACCCCGCCAACCCGATGGGGAGAAAATTCTCCCCGTGGTGTAGGGGGTGACATATTAGCATGGATAAAGGATCGATCAGCTCACAGGAAACAGAGAGTTGGGATAAATAGATCTTTTTTTAAGCTAGCAAGCTGTGAATAGTGGAGTGCCACAGGGGTCAACGCTGGGGCCTTAACTGCTTACTCCATATCAATGACTTGGATGGAGGAGCCAAATGCATGGCAGCTAAATTTGCCAATGACACCAAGATAGATAGGAAAGTAAGTTGCCAAGAGGAGGCAAAGGGTCTGCAAATGGGTATCGATAGATTAAGTGAGCGAGCAAACATTTGACAGATGGAGCATAATGTGGGAAAATGTGAAATTGTCCACTTTGGCAGGAAGAATAGCAAAGCAGCAGATTACTTAAATGGAGAGAGACTGCAGAACTCTGAGGTGCAGAGGGATCTGGGTGCCCTGGTACAGGAATCACAAAAAGTTGGTCCGCAGGCACAGCAAACGATTAGGAAGGCAAATGGAATGCTCTCATTTAGTGCAAGGGGACCACACAAATTAGGAGCAGGAGTAGGCCGCTCGGCCCTTCAAACCTGCTCCTCCATTCAATAAGACCACGGCAGATCTGAATGTAACCTCAACCCCATATTCCTGCCTGCCCCCGATAACCTTTCAACCCCGCCCCCCCTCGCTTATCAAGAATCTCTCCCTCTGCCTTAAAAATGTTCAAAGGCTCTGCTTCCGCCGCCTTTTGAGGAAGAGGATTCCAAAGCCTCACGATCCTCTGAGGGGAAAAAAAAATTCTCCTCACCTCTGTCCGAAATGGCTGACCTCTTATTTTGAAACAGTGGCCCCGAGTTCTAGACTCTCCCACAAGAGGAAACATCCTCTCGACATTCACCCTGTCCAGTCCCCTCAGGATCTTATGGGCAGGATTTCTGGGTGGTTGGGCAGACACGGTGGGCGGGGCCAAGAAACGGTCCACCCTCCACGATTGACTCCCCCCTCCGGCCGCCATTTCACGCTGGCTGGCTAATTCACGGCCAGCCAGCGTGGCAGGTATTCTGAGAAGCTCAGCGCTGCCGGGGTGGGGGCCGGAGGAGGGTGGGCACTGAAATAGGCACGGGCATGAAGGCGGGCGCACTGAAGGCAGAGAGCTGCCTCAGGGAGCTGAAGAATTTTAAACCAGTGAATAAAGTTTTTAGAACTCCAGAAAAAAATTGCCCACATGTACAAACGTTGACACCTACATTTGAAAAATTCTGCCCAAAAATGTTTATTTTTTTTTTAAATTTAATTACGGAAACCTCATCCCACCCCTGGATGAGGTTTCTTCAAAAATCCAAAGGCTGCCTGGTCGATTCATCCGGCCGCCAATCATAATGTTGGACAGGGAGCAAAATATACATGTTAATTAATTGATTAATGACCTTAATAGGCCTCTTAACTGTCGGCGGGCGTGCTGCCAACTCTTGCGTGCGTCTGCCAACTGAAATATTCCGTGTTATTTCCCACTTGGGCATATCAGGCGTGCACCTGCACGCCAAGCGGAAAATCTTGCCCTACATGTTTCAATCATGTCGCTTCCTACTTTTCTAAACTCCAGCGGATACAAGCCTAGCCTGTCTAACCTCTCCTCGTAAGACAATCCTCCCATTCCAGGTGTTAGTTTAGTAATCCTTCTCTGAACTGCTTCCAATGCATTTACATCCTTCTTTAAATAAGACCAGTACTGTATGCAATACTTCAGATGTGATCTCACCAGTGGCCTGTATAACTGAAGCATAACCTCTCTACTTTTGTAATCAATTCCCCTCGCAATAAATGATAACATTCTATTCGCTTTCCTAATTACTTGCTGTACCTGCATACTAGCTTTTTGCAATTCATGCACTAGGGCACCCAGATCCCTCTACACTTCAGAGCTCTGCAATCTCCCACCATTTAGATAATATGCTTCTTTTTTTATTTTTCTTGCCAAAATGGACCATTTCCCACTTTCCCACATTATACTCCGTTTGCCTGATCTTTGCCAAACACTTAACCCATCTGTATCCCTTTGTAGCCTCCTTATGCCATCTTCACATCTTACTATCCTACTCAACTTTGTGTCGTCAGCAAACTTAGCAACCAAACCTTTAGTCCCTTCATCCAAATTATTTATATAAATAGCTGTTTGGTAGCACAAAACTTGAGTTTTTGCTGAAAAAGAGACATGTCTAAGCTTTTCGTCTTGCACCCATCAGGACACTTGCAAGAATACTAATATAGGGAGGAAAACAACAATTTATACTGCATGTACTCTCAGAAAGCGAGGAGTTTGTTCTTGTGCATGGTTTCAATTTTGGTGTGACTTCATCCCAAATCAAACGGGAAGAGGTATTTGTTGAGTCTGAACTCCTCTACTCTCGCTCTTACACAAGTCCAGCAATAGTTCTGTCGAAGGGTCATGAGGACTCGAAACGTCAACTCTTTTCTTCTCCGCCGATGCTGCCAGACCTGCTGAGTTTTTCCAGGTAATTCTGTTTTTGTTATAGTTTTTTTTAGCTTACTTTCGAGCAAGGCTGCCTGGACATGTTGAGCAGCTGGTCCAATAGATACGAATTTGGACCTGTCATTAAGAATGGCGTGAGTTTTGTTGATATAGTAACGCTTGTTAACGATGACTATTCCCGGCCCTTTGTCAGGTTTGCTGATGTATGTGTCCAGCTCGATCTTAAGGCCTCACAACGCTGAAAGACATTCGTGCTGTACGTGAAAGTTAGTCAGGTCATTCAGAGTCCCACAGTATGTGTGCGCCAGATCAGCTAGGCGCACTTTCAGGGATTCAGCGTCTTCAGTGGACGCTGGTTTGTGGCGGGATAGTTGAGAGTAGAGGAGTTCAAGCTCAGCAAATACCTCTTCCCGTTTGATTTGGGATAAAGGCACACCAAAATTGAAACCATGCACAGGAACAGACTCCTCGCTTTCTGAGAGTACATGGCCAGAGAGATTTGTTACATGTTTGGTGGTGTCGTTAACTGTGTTGCCAAAATGCTTCTGATTAAGTGAGTTTATGTGTGGATGTGTTTCAAACTCGTACTGTTTATGGTGAATGGAATGCACTGCCTGGGAGGGTGGTGGAGGCGGGTTGCCTCACATCCTTTAAAAAGTACCTGGATGAGCACTTGGCACATCATAACATTCAAAGCTATGGGCCAAGTGCTGGTAAATGGGATTAGGTAGGTAGGTCAGGTGTTTCTCACGTGTCGGTGCAGACTCGATGGGCCAAAGGGCCTCTTCTGCATTGTGTGATTCTGTGATTCTGTGATGAGGTCATCTCTGGAAGCAACATCGCGGCATGAACAGGTCAAATCGGAAAATGAAAGTAATTTGCGCACCTTGGACCAAGAGCAGTGTTAGGGCATGGCGTAAATTAGCAACCCTACTACAAATCTGTTCAATCTCATTTCACATAAATGCTTGTTCGATTGTGGGACTGTGTCTCACTTTAGTATTATCCATATGTTTGGAAATGAAAACTGGCACAATCTTGGGTTTAATACACACTTGGGGACCTTCAATAGATAGCTTACCAGTTCTTACCTACCAGACCACCCGTAAGGCGGGGGTGGCTATTCAATGGCTGCAGGGCTGGGTCTTGCTTGGGGAAGGGGGAGAAGTTGCCTCAGGCAAGGGAAGAGGCTGCAGGGCGAGGGCTGTACTGGGGAAGGGGGGGTATCCCAGGGTGTGTGTGTGGGGGCTCGTGTTGGTCTGTGCAAGTGGCCTCAAGAGGGTGAGGGCTGAGGAGGCAACCTCCAGAGGAGATGAGGCCAGAGGGACACGTGAGGGTGCGTGTGAGAGAGAGTGAGTGGTGGTGTCCCTTGAGCTGGCAGTGAGTTGGGCTTGTGAGTGGGTGAGTTTAGAGTGATGAGATGGTTGCCTTACCCTGGTGGCACAGATAAGATCATTCAAACTCTTTCTGCACTGGATGGCCGACCTCTTCAGTGCAGCATTGGCACTGATCAACACTGTCATTGCCAACCAAGCTGTAGTGATATTGCTGAAACTCCTGCAGCCAGAGCGGCGAGTGGAGTGGGGGGGTGGGGGGGGTGGGGGGGGCGAGGTCAGAGGACATAACGGCGGATTTCCAAAAGGCATCCAGTGACAGGTCACTGAACTCTTCCTGGCTTTCAGGGCCATGTCTTCACTGGAGCAGCCCTGGGCTACAGACACTGAGAACTGTGTATGCGGCTGGCTGGGGTGTAGATATGGCACCCGGAGTGAGGTAACAGTGCAGCGGCCGATTCAGAGGCCGCCTGTAAGCGAGACAGTGTGTTTCCTGTGGCAGCATAATTAATGAGGTGAGAAGCAGACGATATGGTGCAAAAACCCACCATTGCTGCCAGCGGGTAAAGCATCATTTTTCACGCCCGCAACGCACTAAATACAAATCTGGGACGATTCCACTCACTGTGTTCAGTTTTGGTCTCATCACTTGAAAAAAGATATAATCGTATTAGAAGCAGTTCAGAGAATATTCACTTGACTCATTCCTGTGATGAGCAGCTTATCTTATGAAGAAAGGTTGAACAGGACGGGGCTATATCCCTTAGAGTTTAGAAGAATGAGAGGTGATCTTATTAAACATATAAGATCCTGAGGGGTCTTGATAGGGTGGATACCAGGAAGATGTTTCCCTTGGCGGGGAGACTGGAACCAGGGCATACAGGTTAAGGGTATGAGTCCTCCCTTTTAAGATGGAAATGAGCAGAATGATTTTCTCTGTTAGTTTGTGGAATTCTCTTCCCTGGAGATCAGTGAAGACTGGGTCATTGAATTTATTCAAGACAGAGTTAGGCAGGTTTTTGATAGACAAGGGAGTCAAGGATTCTGGGGAACAGACAGGAAAGTGGAATTGAAGCCACAACCAGATCAGCCATGATCTAATTGGATGGCGGAGCAGGCTTGATGGGCTGAATGGTCTACTCCTGCTCCTAAGTACTTCCAAGTTCCTCTCTGAGTCTCACACCATTACAACTTGGACATAACAGTCGCTACTTCATCGTCTCTGAGAACTCCTTACCTCACTACATGGTGGGAGTACCTCCTTCAAGCAGACTGCAAAAGGAAAACCCACCACCAACTGCACACAGTCAACTTCTCCTTCTTGAGTTCTCTGCCTGAAGGCAGGTCTGACCCACAGGGCTGCAATCCCCACCATGACTAGGGCAAAGAGGCAGATCCTGAATCCACCCCAGCCAGGAGGGGAACAAACCCGCTGATGTTGGCACCAATTCTGAGGGCGATGAGGAGCTGGCATGAAAGAGGAGTTGAGGCCTGGGGCAAATCAGCCATGACTTTATTGAATGACCTACTCTTGCTCCTATTTCTTATGTTCTTAATCTGATCCAAATTGGTCCAACCAGCCAGCCCCCTACGTTGCTGTGGTAACATACACTTTGACATGCATTTTTAGTCTGGAGCAATGGATAGTGACGGTGGAGGCTCCAATGTTCTTTCCATCGTACGGCTGACCAGCAATCCCTCCAAATCCTTCCGCTGGCGAGTGTTAGAAGGATTTACAACTTGATACTCAACCTGTTTGGCCGCATTATGAACGCACCTTCCTTGACCATCAAGTCCTGGGGTGGGGCTCGAACCCAGAGCTCCTGGCTCAGAGGCAGAGGTGCTACCCACTACGCCCCAAGACCTCCTTATGGCCAAATAGAAATGGGCAAAGGATGCCAGCATTGCCAGTGATGCCCTAATCCTGACATTGAATGAATAAATAAAGCCTGTGCCAATGTTTTTTCTCAACTTGTCCCATCCAGGCTAATCCCAATGCCCTTGCTCTCTAACATTCCTAGTACTCAAGCAGCTAATTCCCACATTCAAATATTCCCATGAACGGAGCATCCCACCTCAGTAGGGATTAATAAATAAATGGGAGTCATAACATGCCTGTGTGTAATCTAATTGCAAGGCTTTGGTGATATCACAAGCTGAGTAAGCTGTTTAGAGAAGGTTTCGATGGAACTCCCGAATTTGGATAAAATGGTTCAGACCACTCCCTGCTTTATGCATGTTTTACTTGGAAAGGGCTTCAGCTGATTGTGAGACAACACTGGAATCTTCAAAGGTTTGTACACTCCTTTGCTGAATACTCAAGGCAGAATTTAGCTCATATCCCTTCAATTCAAAGGTAAAGCATTCAGCAGAACATATTTCTATCAACTTTTTCCCCTTGCTCCCTGGCCCATGTGGGAGCACAACACCATGGGCAATGAGTAACTATTGGCAACTTATCCAAGCAATCACCTATTCTGTGTGAGCTAGTGACCTATGGGTAGCGCTCTCGCCCCTGAGTTGGAAGATGGGTTCAAAATATCCCTCCAGGGCTGGAGCACATAATCCAGGCTGACAGCCCAGTGCTGTACTGAGGGAATGCTGCACTGTCAGAAGCGAGATCTTTCAGATGAGATGTTAAACTGAGGTCCTGCCTGCTCTCTCCAGTGGATGCAAAAGATCCCACGGTGCTTTTCTGAAGAAGAGCAGGGGGTATTGTTCCCATTGTCCTGACCAATATTTAGCCCTCAAACAACATGGAGAAACAGATTATCTGCGCATGAGCACATTGAGGAGGGTGGGGGAGGGGGGCATTGCGGAGGGAGGGAAACGGACTGTTCGTTCTCTCGGAGGGAATGTTGGCCGGCAGCCAACGTACCTGAAAGAAACCCCCCACCCCCCCTGGCAGCCATAAAACGCGGATGCAAGTTGGACTTGCGCCCCTCAGCGGACAGGAGGTCCAACCCCTGAGAGCTGCCGGCAGATCGGATTGGCTGGCAGCTCTGGCGGTCCCAGCAGCACCACAGCTCAGTAGTGGACACTGAGGGGATTGCAAGGAGGGCCAGGCAGAAGAGCGTTGGCTGCCAAAGATGGGTAAGCCCTGGGCCTTTAGGGCCGGGAGGGATCCCGAGAGCCAAGGGAGGGAGGAGAGGGGGCCATGTTTTGGAGGGCAGGCGGCGAGGAATGAAGGAGGCCGTGACATCTTGGGAAGGTGCCCCCATTGCGCACAGGGCACCCCACGAATGATGTGCACCCCTCCCCCCCTTCCCGCCTTTGCAAAACTTTTTGTTTTAAAATGGCTGCCCACTTCCACCCACCTGCCTGCCCATGCCAACTGTACTATGGCACTTCCAGTGTACTGTACGGGTCAGTTGGCTGGCTAACAAGCTCAATTGACCTTTAATTATTGATTCAGATATGGTCAGCATGCTGCTGAGTTTTGTACCTGCCTACCTGCTGCATTATGGGGGCCAGCTCAGGGGTGGGCAGGAAGGTGGGGGGCTGGACACCCCTTGTATTTTACATGCCCACTACATAAAATAAAATCCAGCCCATTGTTTGTTTTTCTCTTTTAAGAACAAGGAAATTCTCCCTGGTGTTCTGGACGTAGACACGTAGAAACATAGAAAAATAAGAGCAGGAGTAGGTCATTCAGCCCTTCAAGCCTGCTCCGCCATTCAATATGATCCTGGCTGATCCTCTATCTCAATGCCGTACTCCAGCTCTCTCCCCATACCCCTTGATGCCTTTAGAGTCTAGAAATCTATGTCCTTCTTAAATATATTCAGTGACTTGACCTCCACAGCTTCTGTGGTAGAGAATTCTACAGGCTCATTATCCTCTAAGTGAAGAAATCTCTCCACATCTCAGTCCTAAATGGCCTACCCTGTATCCTGAGACTGTGACCTCTTATTCTAGACCCCCAGCCAGAGGAAACACCATCCCTGCATCCAGGGATTTTAATACATTTCAATGAGATCCCCTCTCATTCTTCTAAACTCCAGTGAATACAGGCCTAGTTGACCCAATTTCTCCTCATACGGAGAATCAGACTGGTGAACATTTGGTGCACTCCCTCTATGGCGTGTATATCTTTTCTTAGGTAAGGAGAACCAAAACTGCACAGACTACTCCAGGTGCAGAGTCACCAAGACCCTGTACAGCTGCAGTAAGACATCCTTGCTCCTTTACTCAAGTCCTCTCTCAATGAAGGCCAACACACCATTTGCCTTCTTAACTGCTTGCTGCACCTGCATGCTTGCTTTCAGTGATTGGTGTTCAAGGACACCTAGGTCCCTTTGTACATCAATATTTCCTAATTTACCATTTGAATAGTACTCTGCCCTTCTCTTTTTTCCTACCGAAGTGGATAACTTCACACTTATTCACTTTATACTGCATCTGCCACGTATTTGCCCATTCACTCAACCTGTCTAAATCACCTTGAAGCTTCTTAACATTCTCTTCATGGCTCACATTCCCAACAAGTTTTGTCACTGGCAAACTTGGAAATATTACATTTGGTTCCCTCATCCAAATCATTGGTATATATTGTGAATAGTTGGGGCCCAAGCATTAATCCCTGCGGTACCCCTAAGTCACCACCTGCCATCCCAAAAAAAGACCCATTTATTCCTACTCTCTGTTTCCTGTCTGCTGACCAATTCTCAATCCGTGCAATACATTACCCCCAAATCCATGTGCTTTAATTTTACACACTAACCACTTATGTGGGACTTTATCAAACATTTTCTGAAAATCCAAATGCACTACATGCACTGGTTCTTCCTTATCTATTCTACCAGTTACATCTCCAAAAAACTCAAGTATGTTTGTCAAACATGATCGCCCTTTCATAGATCCATGTTGATTTTGTCTAATCCCGTTGATATTTTCCAAGTGCCTTTATAACAGACTCTAGTATTTTCCCTACTCCTGAAGTTAGGATAAACGTTATGTAATTCCCTATTTTCTCCCTCCCTCCTTTTTTAAATATGGGTTACGTTTTCCACCTTCCAACCTGCCAGGACTGTTCCGTAATCTACAGGATTTTGGAAGATGACAACCAACTATTTTCCATGGCCAACTCCTTTAGTACCCTGGGATGTAGATTTTCAGGCTCTGGGGATTTATCGGCTTTAAGTCCTATTAATTTCTCCAGCACTATTTTTTTACAAATGCTAATTTCCTTTAATTCCTCCTCCTCACAAAGCCCTTGTTTCCCTGGTATTTCTGGGAAGTTATTTATGTCTTCTTCCTTGAAGACTGAACTAATGTCGATTTTTAATTGTTCTGCCATTTCCTTGTTATCCATTATAAATTCTCCTGTTTCAGACTGTAAGGGACCTACATTTGCCTTCACTAATCTTTTCTTTTTACATACTTATAGAAACTTTGACAGTCCACTTTTATGTTCCTTGCAAATTTACTCTCATACTCTATTTTTCCCCTCTTAATCAATCTCTTGGTCCTCCTTTGCTGAATTCTAAACAGCTCCCAATCCTCAGGCTTGCTACTTTTTCTAGCAACTTCATATGACTCCTTTTTGTATCTAATACTATCCTTGATTTATTTTGTTAACCATGGTTGGGCAGCTTTTACCTGTTGTGTTTTCGCATCAGGAAGGAACGTATAACTGTTGCAATGCAAGCATTCGTTCCTTAAGTAATAGCCATTGCCTATACACCTTTTAATGATGTTCCCCAATCTATTTTAGCCAACTCATGTCTCATACCTTTGTAGTTTCCTATGTATAGATTTAGGACTCTAGTTTCAGATTGGACTACTTCGCTTTTCATCCTAATGAAGAATTCTATCATGTTATGGTCACTGTTCCCTAAAGGACCCCACAGAACAAGATTATTAACTAACCCTGCCTCATTGCACAATACCAAATCTAGCTTAGCCAGTTCACTAGTTAATTCCTCAACTTGCTGGTCTAAAAAAAAAACTCGTACACACACCAAGAATTCACCCGCTACCGTATTATTGCTAATTTGGTTTGCCCTGTCTATATCTAGATTAAAATCACCCATGATTACTATAGCACCCTTGTTACACCTATCTCTAATTCCGTTTAATGCTGTCCCCTACCTTACTTCTGCTGGCTGGAGGCCCACAGACAACTCCCACTAACGTTTTCCACCTCTTGTTGCTTCTTAGCTCCACCCAGACTGATTCTACATTTAGATTTTCTGAGCCAATATCCTCTCTCGCTATCGCACTGATTTCTTCCTTAACTAACAACACCGCACCTGCTTTCCCTTTTTGCCTGTCCTTCCTAAATGTCGAATACCCTTGGATATTCAGTTCCCAGCCATGGTCACCTGCAGCCATGTCTCTGTAATTGCAATTATATCATACTTGTTCACATCTGTATGCACTGGTAATTCATCTACCTTATTGCAAATGCTCCGTGCATTCAGATACAGCGCCTTTAGATTTGTCTTTTTAGCATTTTGACACTTTTTTTTGACCCTATGACCCTATTTGCTGCTAGTCTCTGTTTCCTCTGCCTTCCACTTTTGCTTGCTACTTTTCTATCTTTCATTTCTATCTTTGTTTCCCTCTCTTGTGTCTCCTGCTCAGGTTCTCAGCCCCTTGCCACTCTAGTTTAATATTTATATTTATATACAACATCTATCTCCCTCTCTCTCTCTCTTCAGATACCATGTCCAAAGATGGCGTTGGTGACCATAGACTTCCATGAATCAGTCCATAGTTGTGCTTGGTGAGGTACTGCAGTGGTCTGCCGTTGCCTTCTGCAGGTGCTGGCTGCCCAGGAGGCTTTCCCACTCTTGCCTCCTGCCATGGGTTTATTGGAAGGATTTGTAGATTGATGACCACATGATCACCAGGGAAGGCGTGTTCATAAAGTCCCAGAGTGGGACTCAAACTCGGAGCTTTTAGTTCAGAGGTAGGGACAATTTCATTGATATTGTATCTGTGCCACAAGACAGCCAACAGCCCATTGTTGTTTGTGGGAGCTTGCTGTGTACCAACTGGCTGCCGCTTTTCCCACATTAAAGCTGTGACTATGCTCCAAACCTGTTTCATTAGCTTTACAGCTCTTTGGGATGTCCTGAGTTTTGAAGGGCACCAGATAATTGCAAGTTCTTTCTTTCAGACAGGGAGCGTCATTGGCAGGCTGTTTTACCTCCAAGTGGCAACTGAGTATTGTCATAACCTGATGCTCTGCAATGCAAACTTGACTACAGTCAGAAGCTAGGAGACTGCCTGGCCTTCCTATTGCTAAGCCTTGGGACATTGATACAATTGGTTCATTACTGTGGGCCTGGAGTCACATGTAGGCCAGGTAAGAATGGAAGATTCCCTCCCCTAAAGGGAACTATGACCCAGCCGGATTGTTGGATAGTTACATGAGCTTCCAATTCAAGATTTATTAATTGAATATAAATTCCAGCAGTTGCCAGTGTGGGGTTTGAACCCATGTCCCCAAAGCATTTGCCTGGGCCTCTGGATTACTAGTCCAATAGCATTAGCACCACACCCCCATCTCCCCATATCCCTTACTCATAGAATTGTAGACGTTTACAGCAGAGAAGGAGGCCTCTCCCTCTGGGCTAACTCTTTGAAAGAGCAGTCATGCTTTGTCCCACATCCTGCTTTTTGGCCATTACCCTGGAAGTTCCTCATTTTCAAGTACCTGCCTAATTTCTTTTTCAAATTACTCATGGAATCAACTTGTACCAGCTTTTCAGGTTGAGTCTTCCAGGTCCAGACAACTCTCTGAGTGAAAAAAATTTCACCTTATCCCTCCCTCTAGATCTTTAGCCAAATATTTTAAATCTATGATTTTGTTTTATTCCTCCATGGGATGTGGGTGTCACTGGCAAGGCCAGCATTGGTTGCCCATCCCTAATTGCCCTTGAACTGAGTGGCTTGCTAGGCCATTTCAGAGGGCAGTTAAGAGTCAACCACATTGCCGTAAGTCTGGAGTCACATGTAGGTCAGACCTGGTAAGGATGGTAGATTTCCTTCCCTGAAGGGCATTAGTGAACCAGGTGGGTTTTACATCCATCAATGATGGTTGTGTAGTAACCATTACTGAGACCAGCTTTATTTTCCATATTTTCATTAATTGAATTTAGATTCCACCAGCTGCCGTGGTGGGATTTGAACCCATGTTCCCAAGTCATTAGCCTGGGTCTCTAGATTACTAGCCCAGTAACATTACCACTGCACCACCATCTACTAATCTCTGATTATTAACCCTCTCAGGAGTAAGAATACTTTTTTCTCTTTTAAAACCTCGCGTCATCTTTAAAGGCCCTATTAGGTCACCTCTTAACCTTCTTTGTTCCAGGGAGAAAAGTCTGAACTTTTCAAATCTCTCCTCATAACTGAAGTTCCTCACCCCTAGTAAACCTCTTCGGCACACTTTCTAAGACCTTGATGTCTTCCCTGAAGTCTAGGGTCCAAGATTGTCCACAATACACCAGTTGCAGCCTAACCAATGACTTATAAAGTTCTAGCAGGATCTCTTTTTTTATAGTAAAATCTTGAAAAGCCTGGACAGAACAGGTGGGGAAAAACTTCCCACTGGTGGAAGGATCGAGAACCAGAGGGCACAGATTTAAGGTGATTGGCAAAAGAAGCAATGATGCCATGAGAAGAAACCTTTTCACACAGCGAGCAGTTAGGATCTGGAATGCACTGCCTCAGATATGGTGGAGGCAAGTTCAACAGAGGCATTCAAGAGGGAATTGGGTTATTATCTGAAAAGGGGAAATGTGCAGGGTTACAGGGAGAAGGTCGGGGAGTGGCACTGGGTGAATTTCTCTTTCAGATAGCACAAACACAATGGGCTGAATGGCCTCCTTCTGTACTGTAACTATTCTATGATATCCTATTCTTCTATCTGCCAACCCGTCACCCAAAAGTTTTTTGAATCACCAATCAACATGCTCTGCCATTTTTAAGGATTTATAAATATGAGCAGAAAGGTTTCTCTGTTCATCTACATCTTTCCTAATCCCAACATTTACAGTTTACTGGCTTTCCATATTAATCCTTCCAAAGTGATAACTGCACACAGTTCCTCATTGAATTCCAGCCTCCTTGCTTCTGCCCATTTCACCATCCTTTCAATGTCATCCTGAGACCCATCACCAGCCTCCTTTGACAAGTTTTGTACCATCTGTAAACTTTATAAAGCTGTTCCCTACAATCAAGTCGAAGTCTTTCATAAAAATTGAAGGAGTAACGGATCCAAAACTGACCCTCGGGGAGCAACATTTTCAAAACCACCTCGATACATCCACCAGGAGCCTCTGCTTCCTATCACTGAGTCAATTTTGTGTCCATGCTGTCACTTTCCCCTTAAAACTGGCTTCTTTGAATGAAGGTTTATCTGTGCTGATACCTCTTCCGTGGTTTGGTGTTTAAAATGTTTTTATGGATATTGCTCTTGTGAAGATTAGGGGGCGTTTTGCTATGAGGAACTTTGAGGAACTCCTCAACCCAGTGGACATGACCTCCTTACAGGAGGCAGCACCAGAACCCTCCAGTGAGATCAGACCTATCGCTGTTGCTGAGGTCGCTGCAGTGGTCAAGGTCCTCTGTAGCAGTAAGGCAGCAGGGGTGGACGAGACTCGTCCGGAGAAGCTGAAGGCGGTGGACAATGTTGGAGTGTCGTGGTTAACGCACCTCACCAACGTTGTGTGAAAGGGGGGGAGAGTGCCGCTGGATTGGCAACCTGGGGTGGTGGCCCCCATCTTTAAGAAAGGGGGCCAGCGGATGTGTTCCAATTAGAGAGGGATCACACACCTCAGCCTCCCCGGGGTGGGGGGGTGGGTGGGTGGGGGGGGAGAGTGCTGGAGAGGAGACATCATCCATCAGTGGAACCTCAGATTCAGGAGGGACAATGTGGATTCCGCTCTGGTCGTGGAACAGTGGACCAGCTCTTTGCCCTCTCACGGATATTTGGGGATTTGTGGGAGTGCGTTAACCCGGCCTACCTCTGTTTGGAGAGGGCATATGACTGTGTTCCTCGGGATATTTTGTGGGAGTTGCTGCGGGAATATGAGGTGCCGGTGCCGGTCCTGCTTGCTATCAGGTCTCTCTATTCGCGGAGCAAGAGTTGCGTCCACATTCTCGGTGTTAAGTCGAATTCGTTTACGTTGGGAGTTGGACTCCGCTGAGGGTGTGTCTTGTCTCCACTGCTGTTGGCGATTTTCATGGACAAGGTATCAAGGTGCAGCCGAGGTACAGAGAGGATCCAGTTTGGGGGCTTGAGCGTGGCATCTGTGCTGTTTGTAGACGATGCTGTGTTCCTTGCCTCATCTGGCTGTGATCCCCAGCGTCTCACTGCGATTGTAGCGAGGCTAGGGTGAGGATCAGCATCTCCAAATCTGAGGTCATGGTTCTCTCCTGGAAAAAAAGTGGGTTTCTCTCTCCAAGGTGAGGGGGGGAACAGCTTCCTTTAGTGGAGGAGTTCAAGTGTCTCAGGATCTCAGTTGTGAGTTATGACAGGGGGGCAGCGTGAGATTGACCAGTGCAGCGGCTGCAGTTCTGCGGGTGCTCTACCAGTCCATGGTGGTGAAGCGGGAACTGAGTTTCAGGATGAAGCTCTCAGTTTACCGGTCGCTCTACGTCCCCCATCCTCACGAACTGTGGGTAATGACTGAAAGGATAAGATCGCGGGCACGAGCGTGGAAATGAGGCTTCTCCGCGGGTTTGCTGGGCGTACTCGCCGGGACAGGGGTGAGGGGTTCAGCAATCTGGGACAGCCTCGGTGTAGAGTCGCTGCTCCTCCGGATCGAGAGGGGGCCGGTTGAGGTGGTTCGGGCGTCTGATAAGGATGCACCCCCCCCACCCCCCCAACCCCCGGCAGGCTCCCGCTGGAGCTGTACCGGGCACGGTCCACTGGGCGGAGACCTGGAAGCTGACCCAGGACCCCGCTGGAGGGTTTAGATCTCTCAGGCCTGGGAACTCCCCCCATGGGAGGAGCTGGAATCTATGGCTGGGGAAAGGGAAGTCTGGTCGGCTCGGATCAGCTTCCTGCCACCACAACCCTCACCAGGAGAAGCGGTGTGAAAATGGATGCTATATAAAAGCAAGTTGTTGTTGTTGGTTCCTGACCCTCCTTCCTGCCAGTGGAAACAATTTGTCCCTCTGCACTCTACCGCAAACCACCGATAATGTTGAACCCCTCTATTAAATCTTCGCTTTGCTCTAAGGAAAGCCATCCCAGCTTCCCAAATCTCCCCGGGATAACTGAACCCCCTCTTCCCTGGTACCGTTCCAGTAAATCTAATCTGCAGCCTCACCAAGGCCTCGACTGCCTTCCCGGTGCTAGGGTTGCCAACCCTCCAGGATTGGCCTGGAGGTCCTCAGGAACTGAAGATCGAGCTCCAGGACACCGCTGTGTGCAAACCCTGGAGAAAAAAATCATCAGGACGTTAAAAAAGATTTATTTCTTTCTCTTAAAAATTCTCTTTACCGCGCATAAAAAAATATTGAAAATGGGGGGGGAAAAGCATTTTTGTCTGGTGGTCAAGCGTCATCCATTGGGTAATGAGTCTGTTTGCTTTCCAGTTGGTGTAGGACGGAAGTGTGTCACAAGGAAGGATGTTGTTGGCTGAGCGTGGGGGCAACTGATGTGACGGAGCCTCCAGGAATACATTTAATCATAGTTGGCAAGCCTTCCGGGTGCCCGGTTAGGGCACAGTACTCCAGCTGAGGCCGAACCAGTGATCTATCAAGATTGAGCAGATCGAACTACTAAACTACTCTGTTTTTGTATCCAGAGATAAACGTAGCTCAGGATCCTGTTGCTTTTCTATATTTGCTGTGGCTTTTGTCCCAAAAAAAAATGTGGCAGCTCCACCAACTCAGGTTGGATTATGTCTGGAGATTTTACCTGGCCTCAACCCGTCCCACGCCCACGTTTTTGGTCAATTGACACGTCCGTCCATCCCTGTAGTGACCCGCCCTCCACACCCCCCCCCCGGCCAATCAGAAAGTGAATTGGCTCTCCGTTACCGGATTGGATAGTTATTGACTGTCGGTCAAACAACCTTTGCACCCTCATCTCTGATGTGTTTATAATCTATAAGCAAATTCATTGAAAGAAAATGAACAAAATCGACCGAGGTTTCTTTGTAATGCCCCGATGATGGTTCTCTGTGTTTCGCTGGCAGCAGTGTCCTGGAGATTCGTTCTGCAATTCCTGGAGACTCCAGGGCAATCCTGGAGGGTTGGCAACCCTAGCCCACCATGCTGTAACCCCAGCAATTTCCCTGCTGACATTTCATTTTAGTGGCTGAGGAGCTCTGAGTTCAGGGATGCAGGGCTGGGGTGAGAGACTAACCACACACACACACACACACACACTAATACACTAACACACACACACACTAATACACTAACACACACACACACTAACACACACACACACACACACACTAACATACACACACAGACACACACTAACAAACACACACACTAATGCACTAACACACACACACACACACACTAATACACAAACACACACACACACACACAAACACACACACACACTAATACACTAACACACACACACACTAACACACACACACACAAACACACACACACACTAACACACACACACACACTAACACACACACACACTAATACACTAACACACACACACACTCACACACACACTAACACACACACACACACACTAACACACACACACACTAATACACTAACACACACACACTAACACACACACACACTAACACACACACTCACACACACACACACACTAACACACACACACTAACATACACACACAGACACACACTAACAAACACACACTAATGCACTAACACACACACACACACACACTAACACACACACACACTAATACACTAACACACACACACACACACACAAACACACACACACACTAATACACTAACACACACACACACTCACACACACACTAACACACACACACACACACACAACACACACACACTACACACATAAACACACACAGAGCATAAAGCCCTAGGTAAACAGAATGACTTCATATCAGATCTGTGATTCATAACCACGCCACTCTCTTGTTGCATGTTGCTGCAGGCAGCACATTCATCTCTCCAGGTCCTGAGAGCGGCTTTGACTATTTGCGAAGCAATGCTCGGATTACAACTCTGGGAGAGATTCTTGGGGCCGCAAATGTGGATGGTACAGATGGGGTCTGACGGCCAAGCCAGAGATATCACCTCCTAGGCTCTTCCTGCATGGAGAGGAAACGGCAGCTCCTCAGTTGGCTTCCAAATGATAAAACATGAGGGCCTTGGTATAACCCACTTCCCCACATAGTAGGCAGAATGTTCCCCCCCAAGTTGATGGGTGGGCGTGTGCAGGCACGCTTCCGATCGGAGGCACGGCACCATTTTACGTGGGTGGGCCAGATAAGGCCTGCCCAGGCGTGACATCCATAGGGAAGTGCTATGCGCTCCCTGCGCGGGTTGGGGGTGGTGGGGGGGTGAAAAATCCCAAAATGGAGAGTGTGCTCTTTCACACATGCGCATGATAGAGCGCACTCATCTCCCTGAGGCTAAGTGCAGCCTCAGGGGGATCGGCTGCCCATGTTAAAAAGATAAAGGTAGAAAAATAAAATTTCCCTTACATGTCCCCTCATTTGTCACATGGGTTGGGACATGTCCATAATTGTTACACAATCTTTATTAAAATTTTTTAAAGCCTATGTGAAACCTCACCCCGCCGGTGGATGAGGTTCCATGCTTTCTCTAGTTCCCACCAGGGCTCCTGGCCTGCCCGCCAACCTTAAGGCCGGACAGGCAGGTCCTTTAATTGCTTTAGCTGACCCTGTCAATGGCCTCAATTGGTCATTGACAGGTGGGTGGGCCTACAGCTGATTTAGCTGCGCTCCCGCCTTCCTGAAGATTTAAATCGCGGTGGCGTTGGGAGTTCATTTTACGCATCAGCGAGCTGGCCCCGCCCCCGCTCACCGACAGTAAAATCCGGCCCGGTGAATGGAATGGGGTCAGGAAGTCCGAGGTGGTTAAAAATGTTTTTATGATGGGTAACACAATCTAACCAGTTGGTTACACACCCCGATTTAATTCTGTGGGTACATATATTGTGGTGTCCAAGTATCCCGGCATTTTCAGTGCCCCCTATGCCCACTCTGTCTCCCAGTAAACACCTGGCTGGAGGTACCCCGGTACCAGAAGGCTGAATCATCTGTCAAAGATCAATTGGCCAGCTGCATAAAGGTGGCGAGCTTGAGTTTACCATGTCTGTAACTTCTGCAGCACGGATGAAACAGAGGAAAATTGCCTGGTATAAACCATTGGTACATGCAAGTACAAATGCTACAGCTAAACGAAGATTTGATGTGCACATAAATAGGACATAACATTGCCAGGACTCCAGGAATGCCCTGGAGACTCCATGGCAGAAAGAACTACCTCCAAGACACTTCTGTTATCAAACACAAGAAAGAAAAAACCTATAAATACTGACACATTCCCAGAAATTCCGTCAATTCGGACACACACCCAGAGATTCCCTGTAAATACTGACACGCAGCCAGAGATGAACCCCTGTAAATAGTGACACAATCCCAGAGATTCCCTGTAAATACTGATACACTCCCAGAGATTCCCGCTGTAAATACTGACACACTCCCAGAGATTCCCTGTAAATACTGATACACTCCCAGAGATTCCCGCTGTAAATACTGACACACTCCCAGAGATTCCCTGTAAATACTGACACAATCCCAGAGATTCCCTGTAAATACTGACACTCTCCCAGAGATTCCCTGTAAATACTGATACACTCCCAGAGATTCCCGCTGTAAATACTGACACACTCCCAGAGATTCCCTGTAAATACTGACATAATCCCAGAGATTCCCTGTAAATACTGACACACTCCCGAGATTCCTCTGTAAATTCTGACACACACCCTGAGATACCCCCCTATAAACAGTGACACACACCTAGAGATTCCCTGTAAATACTGACCCACTCTCAGGCCAGTAATTTTAGCTCCTCGGTCAGGGTTGCTCCAGACCTGTGCGAGTGTAAAATGACGCGCGATGGCATAGGGCGAACATCTCGATGTCATCACGCACTATCACCATATTTCAGTCGGCGGCCATTTGCGGGATTCTGCAATGCGCCCACTGACAATTAACAGGCCTATTAAGGCCATTAACAAGGTAATTTAAATCAATGTTTCACTGCCCGTCCAACCTTAAGGTTCCCGGTAAATACTGAAATAATTTCAGAGATTTCCCTTGTAAATACTGACGCACCCTCAGAGATTCCCCCTGTAAATACTGACATACACCCAGAGATTCCCCTTTTAAATACTGACACACTCCCAGAGATTCACCCCTGTAAACACTGACACACACCAGAGATTCCCCCCTGTAAATACTGATAAACACCCAGAAATTCCCCCTGTAAATCCTGACACAAACCAGAGATTCCCACTGTAAATACTGACACACTCCCAGAGATTCCCTGTAAATATTGACACCCTCCCTGAGATTCCCTGTAAATAATGAAACTCTCCCAGAGATTCCCTGCAAATACTGACACACACCCTGAGATACCCCCCTTTAAACACTGACACACACCCAGAGATTCCCTGTAAATACTGACCCAGTCCCAGGCCAGTAATTTTAGCTCCTTGGTCAGGTGCGCTCCAGACCTGTGCGAGTGTAAAATGACGCACGATGACATAGGGCGAACATCTCGATGTCATCACGCACTAAACATTTCAGTCAGCGGCCATTTGCGAGAATCTGCAGTGCGCCCACTGACAATTAACAAGCCCATTAAGGCATTAACATGGTAATTTAAATCAATATTTCACTGCCCGTCCAACCTTAATGTTGCCTGTAAATACTGAAATACTTTCAGAGATTCCCCACTGTAAACACTGCCATACTCCAGGAGATTCCCAGCCTTAAATACTGACACAATCCCAGTGGTTCCCTTCTGTAAATAGTGACACTCCCAGAGATTACCCTCTGTAAATACTGACACACTCCGAGATATTCTACCCTGTAAATGCTGACAGACTCGCAGAGATGTCCTGTAAATACTGACACACACCAGAGATTCCCCCTGAAAATACTGACACAGCCCCCAGAGATTCCCCCTGTAAATACTTACACAAACCAGAGATTCTCCCTGTAAATACTGAAACACCCAGGGATTCATCCTGTAAATATTGACACACACCAGAGATTCCCCCAGTAAATACTGACGCACTCCCAGAGATTCCCCCTGTCAATTCTGACACACTCACAGAGATTCCCATTTGTGAACAGTGAAACACTCCCAGAGATTCCCTGTAAATACTGACACAATCCCAGAGATTCCCCACTGTAAACACTGCCATACTCCCAGAGATTCCCAGCCTTAAATACTGACATAATCCCAGTGGTTTCCTTCTGTAAATACTGACACTCCCAGAGATTACACTCTTTAAATACTAACACACTCCCAGAGATTACACTCTGTAAATACTACCACACACCCAGAGATTACCTCCTGTAAATACTGACACTCCCAAAGATTACCCTCTGTAAACACTAACACACTCCCAGTGATTACCCTCTGCAAATACTGACACACTCCCAGAGATGCCCCACTGTAAATACAGACACATCTGAGATTCTCCCCTCTAATACTGGCACACTCCCAGAGTTTCTACCCTGTAACTAATGACATACTCCCAGAGATTCCCTGTAAATATTGACACACTCCCAGCGATTCCCCTCGGTAAACACTGTCACACTCCCAGAAATTCCACTCTGTAAATAATGACAAACGCCCATATATACTCCCTGTAAATACTGACACACTCCAGGAGATTCCCTTTAAATACTGACACAAACCCAGAGATTCCCCTCTGTAAATACTGGCACAACACAGAGATTCCCCTCTGTAAATAATGACAAACCCACAGATATTCTCACCTGTAAATACTGACAGACTCCCAGAGATTCCCTTTAAATACTGACACACTCCCAGAGATTCTCCCCGGTAAATACTGACACACTCGCAGAGATTCCCGTAAATATTGACACAGTCCCAGAGATTCCCCCCATAAATACTGACACACTCCCAGAGATTCCCTGTACATATTGACACACACCCTGTGATACCCCCCTATAAACACTGACACACACCCAGAGATTCCCTGTAAACACTGACCCAATCCCAGGCCAGAAATTTGAGCTCTTGGTCAGGAACGGTCCAGACCTGTGTGAGTGTAAAATGATGCGCGATGACATAGGGCGAACATCTCGATGTCATCACGCACTATCACCACATTTCAGTCGGCGGCCATTTGCGGGATTCCGCAGTGCGCCTGCTGACAATTAACAGGCCTATTAAGGCCATTAACAAGGTAATTTAAATCAATATTTCACTGCCCGTCCAACCTTAATGTTGCCTGTAAATACAGAAATACTTTCAGAGATTCCCCTTTGTAAATACTGACACACCCCCAGAGATTCCCCCTGTAAATACTGACACACCCCCAGAGATTCCCCCTGTAAATACTGACACACGCCCAGGGATTCCCCCCCTGTATATACAGACACACTCCCAGAGATTTCCCCTGTAAATACAGACAAACTCCCAGAGATTCCCCCCTGTAAATACTGACACACCCCCAGAGATTCCCCCCTGTAAATACTGACACACCCCCAGAGATTCCCCCTGTAAACACTGACACACACCAGAGATCCCCCCTGTAAACACTGACAACCACCCAGAAATTCCCCCTGTAAATACTGAAACACCCCGAGAGATTCCCCCAGTAAATATTGACACACTCCCAGAGATTCCCCCTGTCAATACTGATACACTCCCAGAGATTCCACTCTGTAAATACTGACAGACTCCTAGAGTTTACTTGTAAATATTGACACACACCCAGAGATTACCCTCTGTAAATATTGACACACACCCAGCGATTCCCCTCTGTAAATACTGTCACACTCCCAGAAATTCCGCCTCTGTAAATAATGACAAACCCCCAGATATTCGCCCCTGTAAATACTGACACACTCCAAGAGATTCCCTTTAAACACTGACACACTCCCAGAGATTCCCCACTGTAAATACTGACAGACTCCCAGAGATTCCCCTCTGTAACTAATGAAAAACCCCTAGATATTCCCCACTGTAAATACTGACAGACTCCCAGAGCTTCCCTGTAAATACTAACACATTCCCAGAGATTCCCCCTGTAAATACTGACACACACCAGAGATTCCCCCTGTAAATACTGACAAACTCCCAGAGACTCCCAGCCTTAACTACTGAGACAATCCCAGTGGTTCCATTCTGTAAGTACTGACACTCCCAGAGATTTCCTTTGTAAATACTGACATACTCCCAGAGATGCCCTGTAAATATTGACACACTCCCAGAGATTCCCTGTAAATACTGAAATTCTGCCAGAGATTCCCTGTAAACACTGACCCCCTCTCAGGCCAGTAATTTTAGCTCCTTGGTCAGGTGCGCTCCAGACCTGTGCGAGTGTAAAATGATGCACGATGACATAGGGCGAACAACTCGATGTCATCACGCACTATCACCACATTTCAGTCGGCGACCATTTGCGGGAATCTGCAGTGCGCCCGCTGACAATTAACAGGCCTATTAAGGTCATTAACAAGGTAATTTAAATCAATATTTCACTGCACGTCCAACCTTAAGGTTCCCTGTAAATACTGAATTACTTTCAGAGATTCCCCTCGGTAAATACTGACACACTCCCAGAGATTCCCCTTTTAAATACTAACACACCCCCAGAGATTCCCTCTCTAATTATTGACACTCACCCAGGGATTCCCCCACTGTATATACTGACACACCCCCAGAGATTCCCACCTGTAAATACATACAAACACCCAGAAATTCCCCTTGTAAATTCTGACACACACCAGAGATTCCCCCTGTAAATACTGACACACTCCTGAGATTCCCCTGTAAATACTGACACACACCCTGAGATACCCCCCTATAAACAGTGACACACACCTAGAGATTCCCTGTAAATACTGACACACACCCTGAGATACCCCCCTATAAACAGTGACACACACCTAGAGATTCCCTGTAAATACTGACACACACCCTGAGATACCCCCCTATAAACACTGACACACACCTAGAGATTCCCTGTAAATACTGACACACACCCTGAGATACCCCCCTATAAATACTGACACACACCCAGAGATTCCCTGTAAATACTGACCCACTCCCAGGCCAGTAATTTTAGCTCCTCGGTCAGGTGCGCTCCAGACCTGTGTGAGTGTAAAATGACGCGCGATGACATAGGGCGAACATCTCGATGTCATCATGCACTATCACCACATTTCAGTCGGTGACCATTTGCAGGATTCTGCAGTGCGCCCAGGGCCAATTAACAGGCCTATTAAGGCCATTAACAAGGTAATTTAAATCAATATTTCACTGCCCGTCCAACCTTAAGGTTCCCTGTAAATACTGAAGTACTTTCAGAGATTCCCCTCGGTAAATACTGACACACTCCCAGAGATTCCACCAATAAATACTGACACACTCCCAGATATTCCCCCGGTAAATACTGACACACGCCCAGAGATTCCCCCTATAAATATTGACATACAGCAGAGATTCCCACCTGAAAATACTAACACACTCCCAGAAAATAGCCCTGTAAATCCTGACACACACCAGAGATTCCCCCTGTAAATACTGACACAGCCCCCCAGAGTTTCCCCTGTAAATACTGACACACACCACAGATTCCCCCTGTAAGTACTGAAAAACCCACAGAGCTCTACCCTGTAAATATTGACATACACCAGAGATTCCACCAGTAAATACTGACACACTCCCAGAGATTGCCCCTGTAAATACTGACACACTCCCAGAGATTCCCCCTGTAAATACTGACACACTCCCAGAGATTCCCCCTGTTAATACTGACACACTCCCAGAGATTAGCCCTGTCAATACTGACACACTCCCAGAGATTCCCATTGTGAATAGTGAAACACTCGGAGAGATTCCATTTAAATACTGACACAATCCCAGAGATTCCCCATTGTAATCACTGACAAATTCCCAGAGATTCCCCTGTAAATACTGACACACTCCCAGCTATTACCCTCTGTAAATACTGACACAGTCCCAGAGATGCCCCTCTGTAAATACAGACACATCTGAGATTCTCCACTGTAAATACTGACACATTCTGAGAGATTCTACCCTGTAAATAATGACACACTCGCAGAGATTCCCTGTAAATACTGACTCACTCCCAGAGATTCCTTGTAAATACTGACTCTCTCAGAGATTTCCTCTAAATATTGACACAGTCCGAGAGATTCCCTGTAAATACTGACACACTCCCAGAGATTCCCCTCTGTAATAACTGACACACTTCCAGAGATTCCCTGTAAATATTGACATACTCCCAGAGATTCCCTCTAAATATTGACACACACCCAGATATTCCCCTGTGTAAATACAGCACACACCCAGAAATTCTCAGCTGTTAATACTGGCAGACTCCCAGAGATTCCCTGTAAATACTGACACATTCCCTGAGATTCTCCCCCGTAAATACTGACACGATCCCAGAGATTCACCCTGTAAATACTGACACACTCCCAGAGATTCCCATTTGTGAATACAGACTCACTCGCAGAGATTCCCTGTAAATACAGACACACTCCCAGAGTTTCACCCTGCACATACTGACACACTCCCAGAGATTCCCCTCTGTAAACACTGACACACCCTGAGATTCCCCCCTGTAAATACTGACCCAGTCCCAGGCCAGTAATTTTAGATCCTCGGTCAGGTGCACTCCAGACCTGTGCGAGTGTAAAATGACGCGCGATGGCATAGGGCGAACATCTTGATTTCATCACACCCCCAGAGATTCCCCCTGTAAATCCTGACACACACCAGAGATTCCCCCTGTAAATCCTGACACACACCAGAGATTCCCCCTATAAATACTGAAAAACTACCAGAGATTCCCCTGTGTAAATACTGACACACACCAGGGATTCCCTCTAAATATTGACACACTCCCAGAGATTCCCTCTAAATACTGACACAATCCCAGAGATTCCCCACTGTAAACAATGACACACTCCCAGAGATTCCGCTCCTTAAATACTGACACAATCCCAGTGGTTCCCTTCTGTAAATACTGTCACTCCCAGAGATTACCCTCTGTACATACTGTCACTCCCAGAGATTACCCTCTGTAAATACTAACACACTCCCACAGATTCCCCCTGTAAATAATGACACACTCCCAGAGATTCCCACTGTCAATACTGACATACTCCCAGAGATTCCCTGCCTTAAATACTGACACACTCCCAGTAGTTCCCTTTTGTAACTACTGACTCTCCCAGAGATTACCCTCTGTAAATACTGACACACTCCCAGAGATTCTACCGTGTAAATACTGACACACTCCCAGAGATTCCCTGTAAATAGTGACACACTCCCAGAGATTCCCTGTAAATACTGACACATTCCCAGAGAATCTACCCTGTAAATACTGACATACTCCCAGAGATTCCCTGTAAATAGTGACACACTCCCAGAGATTCCCTGTAAATACTGACACACCCAGAGATTCCCCTGTGTAAATATTGACACACTCCCAGAGATTCCCTCTAAATATTGACACACACCCTGAGATTCCCCTCTCTAAATACTGGCACACACCCAGAAATTCTCCGCTGTAAATACTGGCACACCCAGAGATTCCCTGTAAATACTGACACACACCCAGAGATTCCCTCTAAGTACTGACAAACACACTGAGATACCCCCCTATAAACACTGACACACACCCAGAGATTCCCTGTAAATACTGACACACACCCTGAGATACCCCCCTTTAAACACTGACACATACCCAGAGATTCCCTGTAAATACTGACCCAGTCCCAGGCCAGTAATTTTAGCTCCTTGGTCAGGTGCGCTCCAGACCTGTGCGAGTGTAAAATGATGCACGATGACATAGGGCGAACATCTCGATGTCATCACGCATTATCACCACATTTCAGTCGGCGACCATTTGCAGGATTCTGCAGTGCGCCCGCTGCCAATTAACAGGCCTATTAAGGCCATTAACAAGGTAATTTAAATCAATATTTCACTCCCTGTCCAACCTTAAGGTTCCCTGTAAATACTGAAGTACTTTCAGAGATTCCCCTCGGTAAATACTGACACACTCCCAGAGATTCCACCAGTAAATACTGACACACTCCCAGAGATTCCCAATGTTAATAGTGACACACTCCCTGATATTCCCCCGGTAAATACTGACACACCCCCAGAGAATCCTCCTATAAATACTGACACACACCAGAGATTCCCACCTGTAAATACTGAAAAACCCACAGAGCTTCATCCTGTAAATATTGACATACACCAGAGATTCCACCAGTAAATACTGACACACTCCCAGAGATTGCCCCTGTAAATACTGACACACTCCCAGAGATTCCCCCTGTAAATACTGACACACTCCCAGAGATTCCCGCTGTTAATACTGACACACTCCCAGAGATTCCCATTTGTGAATAGTGACACACTCGGAGAGATTCCATGTAAATTCTGACACAATCCCAGAGATTCCCCACTGTAATCACTGACAAATTCCCAGAGATTCCCCCTGTAAATACTGACACACTTCCAGAGATTCCCACAGCCAATACTGACATACTCCCAGAGATTCCCCGCCTTAAATACTGACACACTCCCAGTAGTCACGTTTTGTAAATACTGATACTCCCAGAGATTACCCTCTGTAAATACTGACACACTCCCAGCGATTACCCTCTGTAAATACTGATACACTCCCAGAGATGCCCTCTGTAAATACAGACACATCTGAGATTCTCCACTGTAAATACTGACACATTCTGAGAGATTCTACCCTGTAAATAATGACACACTCCCAGAGATTCCCTGTAAACACTGACTCACTCCCAGAGATTCCCTGTAAATACAGACTCACATTCAGAGATTCCCTGTAAATATTGACACAGTCCGAGAGATTCCCTGTAAATACTGACACACTCTCAGAGATTCCCCTTTGTAATAACTGACACACTTCCAGAGATTCCCTGTAAATATTGACATACTCCCAGAGATTCCCTCTAAATATTGACACACACCCATATATTCCCCTGTGTAAATACGGCACACACCCAGAAATTCTCAGCCGTAAATACTGGCAGACTCCCAGAGATTCCCTGTAAATACTGACACATTCCCTGAGATTCTCCCCCGTAAATACTGACACGATCCCAGAGATTCACCCTGTAAATACTGACACACTCCCAGAGATTCCCATTTGTGAATACAGACTCACTCGCAGAGATTCCCTGTAAATACAGACACACTCCCAGAGTTTCACCCTGCACATACTGACACACTCCCAGAGATTCTCCTCTGTAAACACTGACACAACCTGAGATTCCCCCCTGTAAATACTGACCCACTCCCAGGCCAGTAATTTTAGATCCTCGGTCAGGTGCGCTCCAGACCTGCGCGAGTGTAAAATGACGCGCGATGGCATAGGGCGAACATCTTGATTTCATCACACCCCCAGAGATTCCCCTGTAAATCCTGACACACACCAGAGATTCCCCCTGTAAATCCTGACACACACCAGAGATTCCCACTGTAAATACTGACACACACCAGAGATTCCCCCTGTAAATCCTGACACACACCAGAGATTCCCCCTGTAAATCCTGACACACACCAGAGATTCCCCCTGTAAATCCTGACACACACCAGAGATTCCCCCTGTAAATCCTGACACACACCAGAGATTCCCCCCTGTAAATACTGAAAAACTCCCAAAGCTTCCCCTGTGTAAATACTGACACACTTCCAGGGATTCCCTCTAAATACTGACACAATCCCAGAGATTCCCCACTGTAAACACTGACAAACTCCCAGAGATTCCGCACCTTAAATACTGACACAATCCCAATGGTTCCCTTCTGTAAATACTGTCACTCCCAGAGATTACCCTCTGTAAATAATAACACACTCCAGAGATTACCCTCTGTAAATACTGACACACTCCCAGAGATTACCCTCTGTAAATACTGACACACTCCCAGAGATTACCCTCTGTAAATACTAACACACTCCCAGAGATTCCCCACCTTAAATATTGACACACTCCCAGTAGTTCCCTTTTGTAACTACTGACTCTCCCAGAGATTACCCTCTGTAAATACTGACACACTCCCAGAGATTCTACCGTGTAAATACTGACACACTCCCAGAGATTCCCTGTAAATAGTGACACATTCCCAGAGATTCTACCCTGTAAATACTGACACACTCCCAGAGATTCCCTGTAAATAGTTACACACTCCCAGAGATTCCCTGTAAATACTGACACACCCAGAGATTCCCCTGTGTAAATACTGACACACTTCCAGGGATCCCTCTAAATATTGACACACTCCCAGAGATTCCACCTAAATATTGACACACACCCAGAGATTCCCCTCTCTAAATACTGGCACACACCCAGAAATTCTCCGCTGTAAATACTGGCACACCCAGAGATTCCCTGTAAATACTGACACACACCCAGAGATTCCCTTTAAATACTGACACACACCCTGAGATACCCCCCTATAAACACTGACACACACCCAGAGATTCCCTGCAAATACTGACACACACCCTGAGATACCCCCCTTTAAACACTGACACACACCCAGAGATTCCCTGCAAATACTGACACACACCCTGAGATACCCCCCTTTAAACACTGACACACACCCAGAGATTCCCTGTAAATACTGACCCACTTCCAGGCCAGTAATTTTAGCTCCTCGGTCAGGTGCGCTCCAGACCTGTGTGAGTGTAAAATGATGCGCGATGACATAGGGCGAACATCTCGATGTCATCACGCACTATCACCACATTTCAGTCGGCGGCCATTTGCGGGATTCTGCAGTGCGCCCGCTAATAATTAACAAGCCTATTAAGGCATTAACAAGGTAATTTAAATCAATATTACACTGCCCGTCCAAACTTACTGTTGCCTGTAAATACTGAAATACTTTCAGAGATTCCCCGCTGTTTAGTACTGACACACCCCCAGAGATTCCAACTGTAAATACTGACACACGCCCAGGGATTCCCCCACTGTATATACTGACACACTCCCAGAGATTGCCCTCTGTAAATACTGACACACCCCCAGAGAGTCCCCTCTGTAAATACTGCCAGACTCCCAGAGATTCCCTGTAAATATTGACACACACCCAGAGTTTCCCCTCTGTAAATAAAGACAAACCCCTAGATATTCCCCCTGTAAATACTGACACACTCCCAGAGATTCCCTGTAAATACTGACACATTCCCAGAGATTCCCCGTAAATATTGAGATACTCCCAGAGATTCCCCACTGTAAACACTGCCATATTCCCAGATATTCCCAGCCTTAAATACTGACACAATCCCAGTGGTTCCCTCCTGTAAATACTGACACTCCCAGAGATTCCCTGTAAATACTGACACATTCCCAGAGATTCCCCGTAAATATTGACACAGTCCCAGAGATTCCCCCCGTAAATACAGACATACTCCCAGAGATTCCCCTCTGTAAATACTGAAACACTCACAGAGATTACCCCTGTAAATACTGAAACTCTCCCAAAGATTCTCTGTAAATAGTAACACACTCCATGAGATTCCCTTTAAACACTGATGCACACCCTGAGATAACCCCCTATAAACACTGACACACACCCAGAGATTCCCTGTAAACACTGACAAACTCACAGATATTCGCTGTAAATACTGACACACTCCCAGAGATGCCCCTCTGTAAAGACAGACACTTCTCAGATTCTCCATTGTAAATACTGACACCCTCCCAGAGATTCTACCCTGTAAATAGTGACACACTCCCAGAGATTCCCCGTAAATACTGACATACCCCCAGAGATTCCCCTTGTAAATACTGACACACCCCCAGTGATTCCCCTTTTAAATGCTGACACACCCCCAGAGATTCCCCCTGTAATTACTGACACACTCCCAGAGATTACCCTCTGTAAATACTAACACACTCCCAGAGATTCTGCTCTGTAAATACTAACACACTCCCAGAGTTTAACGTCTGTAAATACTGAAACATTCCCAGAGATTCCCATAAATATTGACACACCCCAAGAGATTCCCCTTTTAAATGCTGACACACCCCCAGAGATTCCCCCTGTAATTACTGACACACACCCAGGGCTTCCCCCACTGTAAATACTGACACAACCCCAGATATGTCCCCCGTAAACACTGACACACACCTGAGAATCCCCCCTCGAAATAGTGACAAACACCCAGAAATTACCCCTGTGAATCCTGACAGAAACCAGTGATCCCCCCTGTAAATACTGACACAGCCACAAGAGATTCCCCCTGTAAATAATGGCACACTCCCAGAGCTTCACTACCTGTAAATACTGACAAACACCCAGAAATTACCCCTGTAAATCCTGACAGACACCAGAGATTCCCCCTGTAAATACTGACACAGCCACAAGAGATTCCCCATGTAAATACTGACAAACACCAGATATTCCCACTGTAAATACTGACACACTCGCAGAGATTCCCCCTGTCAATACTGACACAATCCCAGAGATTCCCATTTGTGAATAGTGACACACTCCCATAGATTCCCCTCTGTAAATACTGACAGACTCCATAAGATTCCCTGTAAATATTGATACACACCCAGAGATTACCCTCTGTAAATACTGGCACACACCCAGATATTCTCCCCTGTAAATACTGACAGATTCCCAGAGATTCCCTATAAATACTAACACACTCCCAGAGATTCCCTGTAAATACTGACACACTCCCAGAGATTCCCTGTAAATATTGACACAGTCCCAGAGATTCTCCCCTGTAAGTAGTGAAAGACTCCCAGAGATTCCCTGTAAATACTGACAGACTCCCAGAGATTCCGCTCTGTAAATACTGAAACACGCCCAGAGGTTCTCCCCTATAAACACTGACACACTCTCAGAGATACACCCTATAAATACTGACACATTCCCAGAGATTCTCCCCTGTTAATACCAGAACCCTTCCCTGAGATTCTCCCCAGTAAATACTGACACAGTCCCAGAAATACCCCCCTATAATTACGGACAAACTCCCAGAGGTTCTCCCCTGTAAATACTGACAAACTCACAGCGATTCCCTGTAAATACTGACAAACTCCCAGAGATGCCCCTCTGCAAAGACACACAGATCTGAGATTATCCCCTGTAAATGTTGGCACACTTCCAGAGGTTCTACCCTGTAAATATTGACACACTCCCAGAGATTCCCTGTAAATACTTACACACTGCCAGAGATTCCCTGAAAATATTGAAACATTCCCAGAGATTCCCTGTAAATACAGACACACTCCCAGAGATTCCCTGTAAATACTGACCCACCCCCAGAGATTCCCTCTGAAAATACTGACAGATTCCCAGAGATCCCCTCTAAATACTTACACACTCCCAGAGATTCCACCCTGTAAATACTGACACACTCCCAGAGTTTCCCTATAAATACTGACACGCTCCCAGAGATTCCCTGTAAATATTGATACAGTCCCAGAGATTCTCCCCTGTAAATACTGACACACTCCCAGAGATTCCCTGGAAATACTGACACACTCCCAGAGATTCCCTGTAAATATTGACACAGTCCCAGAGATTCTCCCCTGTAAGTAGTGAAAGACTCCCAGAGATTCCCTGTAAATACTGACAGACTCCCAGAGATTCCGCTCTGTAAATACTGAAACACGCCCAGAGATTTTCCCCCATAAACACTGACACACTCTCAGAGATAGCACCCTATAAATACTGACACACTCCCAGAGATTCCCTGGAAATACTGACAAACACCCAGAGAGTCCCCTCTGTTAATACTGAAACATGCCCAGAGATTTTCCCCCATAAATACTGACACAGTC
This sequence comes from Carcharodon carcharias, assembly GCF_017639515.1. NCBI lineage: Eukaryota > Metazoa > Chordata > Chondrichthyes > Lamniformes > Lamnidae > Carcharodon > Carcharodon carcharias. The sequence goes on along the minus strand of NC_054478.1, from coordinate 20,172,993 downwards.
TCGGAGATACCCCCATATAAATATTGACACATTGCCAGAGATTCATGCCTGTAAATACCGGATCCCTTCCCTGAGATTCTCCCCTGTAAATACTGACACAGTCCCAGAAATGCCCCCCTATAATTACTGACACACTCCCAGAGATTCACCCCCGTAAATACTGACAAACTCACAGAGATTCCATGTAAATACTGACACAATCCCAGAGATGCGCCTCTGTAAAAATAGACACATCTGAGAATCTCCCCTTTAGATACTGACACACTCACAGAAATTCTATCCTGTAAATACTGACACAGTCCCAGAGATTCCCGGAAAATATTGACACAGTCCCAGAGATTCCCTGTAAATACTGACACACTCCCAGAGACTCCCCTCTGTAAATACAGACACACTCACAGAGATTCTCCCCTGTAAATGCTGACACACTCCCAGAGATTCCCTGTAAATATTGACACAGTCCCAGAGATTCTCTCCTGTAAATACTGACACACTCCCAGAGATTCCCTGTACATACTAACAAACTCCCAGAGATTCCCCTCTGTATATACTGAAACACGCCCAGAGATTCTCCCCAATAAATACTGACACAATCTCAGGGAAACCCCCTATAAATACAGATACATTCCCAGAGATTCCCCACTCTAAATAGCAGACCACTTCCCTGAGATTCTCCCCTGTAAATAATGACACAGTCCCAGAAATGCCCCCATTATAATTACTGACACACTCCCAGAGATTCTCCCCTGTAAATACTGACAAACTCACAGGATTCCCTGTAAATACTGACACACTCCCAGAGATGCCCCCCTGTAAATACAGACACATCTGACATTCTACCCTGTAAATACTGACACAATCCCAGAGATTCTACCCTGTAAGTAGGGACACACTCCCAGAGATTCCTCGTAAATACTGACACACCCCCAGAGATTCTACTTTTAAATGCTGACAAACCGCCAGAGATTTCCCCCTATAATTACTGACACACACCCAGGGATTCCCCTCTGAATACACTGACACATTCCCAGAGTTTCCCCCTGTAAATAATGACACACTGCCAGAGATTCCCATTTATGAATAGTGACACTCTCCCAGAGATTCCCTTCTGTAAATACTGACAGACTCCATAAGATTCCCTGTAAATATTGACACACACCCAGAGATTACCCTCTGTAAATACTGGCACACACCCAGATATTCTCCCCTGTAAATACTGACAGACTCCCAGAGATTCCCTAGAAATACTGACACATTCCCAGAGATTCTCCACTGTGAATACTGACACACTCCCAGAGATGCTCCCCTGTAAATACTGACACAATCCCAGAGATTTTCCCCTGTAAATACTGACAAACTCAGAGATTCCCAGTAAATACTGACACACTCCCAGAGATGCCCCTCTGTAAATACTGAAAAACGCCCAGAGATTCTCCCCAATAAATACTGACACAGTCAGTATATAACCCCCTATAAATACAGATTCATTCCCAGAGACTCCCCCTGTAAATAGCAGAGCCCTTCCCGGAGATTCTCCACTGTAAATACTGACACAGTCCCAGAAATGCCCCTCTATAATTACTGACACACTCACAGAGATTCTCCCCTGTAAATACTGACAAACTCACAGATATTCCCTGTAAATACTGACACACTCTCAGAGATGCCCCTCTGTAAATACAGACACAACTGAGATTCTCCCCTATAAATACTGACACACTGCCAGAGATTCTACCCTGTAAATACTGGCAAACTCCCAGAGATTCTACCCTGTAAATAGTGACACAATCCCAGAGATTCCCCGTAAATACTGACATACCCCGAGAGATTCCCCCTGTAAATACTGACACACCCCCAGAGATTCCCCCTGTAAATACTGACACACCCCCAGAGATTCCCCTTTTAAATGCTGACACACCCCCAGAGATTCCCCTTTTAAATGCTGACACACCCCCAGAGATTCTCCACTGTAAATACTGACACAACCTAGATATTTCCCCCGTAAACACTGACACACACCTGAGAATTCCCCCTCGAAATACTGACAAACACCCAGAAATTAACCCTGTAAATCTTGACAGACACCAGTGATTCCCCCTGTAAATACTGACACAGCCACAAGAGATTCCCCCTGTAAATAATGCACACACTAGAGATTCCCCCTGTAAATACTGACACACTCCCAGAGATTCCCCCTGTCAATAGTGACACGATCCCAGAGATTCCCATTTGTGAATAGTGACATACGCCCAGAGATTCCACTCTGTAAATACTGACAGACTCCATAAGATTCCCTATAAATATTGACACACACCCAGAGATTAACCTCTGTAAATATTGACACACACACAGATATTCTCCCATGTAAATAATAACAGGCTCCCAGAGATTCCCTATAAATACTGAGACACTCCCAGAGATTCTCCACTGTAAATACTGACACACTACGAGAGATTCTCCCCTGTAAATACTGACACACTCCCCGAGATTCCCTGGAAATACTGAAACACTCCGAGAGATTCCCTGTAAATATTGACACAGTCCCAGAGATTCCCTGTAAGTACTGACACCCACCCAGAGATTCCCACTGTAAATACTGACAGTCCCCCAGAAATTCCCATTTTAAATGCTGACAAACCCCCAGAGATTCCCCCTGTAATTACTGACACACACCCAGGGATTCCCCCCTGTATACACTGACACAGTCACAGAGATTTCCCCCTCTAAATACTGACATACCACCAGAGATTCCGCCCCCCCGTAAACACCTACACACACCAGATTATTCACCGCTGTAAATACTAACAAACACCTAGAAATTCCCTCTGTAAATCCGGACGCACAACAGAGATTGCCCGTGTAAATAATGACACAGCCCCCAGAGATTCCCCCTGTAAATACTGACAAACACCAGAGATTCTCCCTGTAAATACTGAAACACTCCCAGAGATTCCCCTTGTAAATACTGATACACTCCCAGAGATTCCCCCTGTCAATACTGACGCACTCCCAGAGATTGCCATTTGTGAATAGTGAAACAAACCCAGAGATTCCCGTCTGTAACTACTGACAGACTCCATAAGTTTCCCTATAAATATTGACACACACCCAGAGATTACCCTCTGTAACTACTGGCACACACCCAGATATTATCCCCTGTAAATACTGCAGACTCCAGAGATTCCCTATAAATAATGACACATTCCCAGAGGTTCTCCCCTGTAAATACTGACAAACTCACAGAGATGCCTCTCTGTAAATACAGACACATCTGAGATTCTCCCCTGTAAATACTAACACACTCCCAGAGATTCTATCCTGTAATTACTGACACACATCCAGGGGTTCCCTGTAAATACTGACACACTCCCAGAGATTCCCCTCTGTAAATACTGACACACTCCTAGAGATTCCCTGTAAATACTGACAAACTCCCAGAGATTCCCCCCTGTAAATACTGAAACACGCCCAGAGGTTCTCCCCAATAAACACTGACACAGTCTCAGAAATACCACCCTATAAATACTGATACATTCCCAGATATTGTCCCCTGTAAATAGCGGACCCCTTCCCCGAGATACTCCACTGTAAATACTGACACAGTCCCAGAAATGCCCCCCGATAATTGCTGACACACTCCCAGAGATTCTCCCCTGTAAATTCTCACAAACTCACAGAGATTCCCTGTTAACTCCCAGAGATTCCCCCTGTCAATACTGACACAATATCATAGATACCCATTTGTGAATAGTGACACACTCCCATTGATGCCCCTCTGTAAATACTGACAGACTCCATAAGAGTCCCTGTAAATATTGACACACACCCAGAGATTACGCTCTGTAAATACTGCCACACACCCAGATATTCTCCCATGTAAATACTGACAGACTCCCAGAGATCCCCTATAAATACTGACACATTCCCAGAGATTCTCCCCTGTAAATACTGACACCCCCCCAGAGTTTCCCACTGCAAATACTGACAGTCTCCCAGAGATTCCCCTTTTAAATGCTGACACGCCCCCACAGAGATTCGCCCTGTAATAGCTGACACACACCCAGGGATTCCCCTTCTGTAAACAGTGACACACTCCCAGAGATTCCCCACTGCAAATACTGACACACCCCCAGATATTCCCCCTGTAAACACTGACACACACCAGAGATTCCCCCCTGTAAATCCTGACAAACACCAGAGATTCCCCCTGTAAATACTGACGCACACCAGAGATTCCCATTTGTGAATAGTGACACACTCCCAGAGATGCCCTTCTGTAAATACAGGCACATCTGAGATTCTCCCCTGTAAATACTGACATACTCCCAGAGATTCTACCCTGTAAATAGTGACACACTCCCAGACATACTACTCCGTAAATACTGACACACCCCCAGATATTCCCCCTGTAAACACTGACACACACCATAGATTCCCCCCTGTAAATACTGAGAAACACCCAGAAATTACCCCTGTAAATCCTGACAAACACCAGAGATTCCCACTGTAAATACTGACACACTCCCAGAGATTCCCCCTGTCAATACTGACACAATCTCAGAGATGCCCATTTGTGAATAGTGACACACTCCCATAGATTCCCCTCTGTAAATACTGACAGACCCCATAAGAGTCCCTGTAAATATTGACACACACCCAGATATTACGCTCTGTAAATACTGCCACACACCCAGATATTCTCACATGTAAATACTGACAGACTCCCAGAGAACCCCTATAAATACTGACACATTCCCAGAGATTCTCCCATGTAAATACTGACACATTCCCAGAGATTCTACCATGTAAATACTGACACACTCCCAGAGATTCCCTGTAAATACTGACACCCCCCCAGAGTTTCCCACTGCAAATACTGACAGTCTCCCAGAGATTCCCCTTTTAAATGCTGACACGCACCCCCAGAGATTCCTCCTGTAATTACTAACACACACCCAGTGATTCCCCTTCTGTAAACACTGACACACTCCCAGAGATTCCCCACTGCAAATACTGACACACCTCCAGATATTCCCCCCGTAAACACTGACATACACCAGAGATTCCCCACTGTAAATATTGACAAACAGCCAGAAATTACCCCTGTAAATCCTGACAAACACCAGAGATTCCCCCTGTAAATACTGACACAGCCACAAGAGAATCCCCCTGTAAATAATGACGCACACCAGAGATTCCCATTTGTGAATAGTGAAACACTCCCAGAGATGCCCTTCTGTAAATAAAGACACATCTGAGATTCTCCCCTGTAAATACTGACACACTCCCAGAGATTCTACCCTGTAAATACTGACATACTCCCAGACATTCTACTCCGTAAATACTGACACACCCCCAGATATTCCCCCCATAAACACTGACACATACCATAGATTCCCCTCTGTAAATACTGAGAAACACCCAGAAATAACCCCTGTAAATCCTGACAAACACCAGAGGTTCCCACTGTAAATACTGACACAGCCACAAGAAAATCCCCCTGTAAATTATGAAGCACACCAGAGATTCCCATTTGTGAATAGTGACACACTCCCAGAGATGCCCTTCTGTAAATAAAGATACATCTGAGATTCTCCCCGGTAAATACTGACACACTCCCAGAGAGTCTACCCTGTAAATACTGACACACTCCCAGAAATTCTACTCCCTAAATACTGACACACCCCCAGATATTCCCCCCGTAAACACTGACACAAACCATAGATTCCCCCCTGTAAATACTGAGAAACACCCAGAAATTACCCCTGTAAATCCTGACAAACACCAGAGATTCCCACTGTAAATACTGACACACTCCCAGAGATTCCCCCTGTCAATACTGACACAATCTCAGAGATACCCATTTTTGAATAGTGACACACTGCCATAGATTCCCCTCTGTAAATACTGACAGACTCCATAAGAGTCCCTGTAAATATTGACACACACCCAGAGATTACGCTCTGTAAATACTGCCACACACCCAGATATTCTCCCATGTAAATACTGACAGACTCCCAGAGATTCCCTATCAATACTGACACATTCCCAGAGATTCTCCCCTGTAAAAACTGACATACTCCCCGAGATTCTACCCTGTAAATACTGACACACTCCGAGAGATTCCCTGAAAATATTGACACAGTCCCAGAGATTCCCTGTAAGTACTGACACCCCCCCAGAGATTCCCACTGTAAATACTGACAGACCCCCAGAGATTCCCCTTTTAAATGCTGACACACCCCCAGAGATTCCCCCTGTAATTACTGACACACACCCAGGGATTCCCCCCCTGTATAGACTGACACAGTCACAGAGATTTCCCCCTCTAAATACTGACACACCACCAGAGATTCCCCCCCGTAAGCACCTACACACACCAGAGATTCTCCGCTGTAAATACTAACAAACACCCAGATATTCCCTCTGTAAATCCTGACGCATAACAGAGATTCCCCCTGTAAATAATGACACAGACCCCAGAGATTCCCCCTGTAAATACTGACAAACACCAGAGATTCTCCCTGTAAATACTGAAACACTCCCAGAGATTCCCCGCTGTATATATGACACACCCCCAGATATTCCCCCCGTAAACACTGACACACACCATAGATTCCCCCCTTTAAATACTGAGAAACACCCAGAAATTACCCCTGTAAATCCTGACAAACACCAGAGATTCCCATTGTAAATACTGACACACTCCCAGAGATTCCCCCTGTCAATAGTGACACGATCCCAGAGATTCCCATTTGTGAATAGTGACATACGCCCAGAGATTCCACTCTGTAAATACTGACAGACTCCATAAGATTCCCTATAAATATTGACACACACCGAGATTAACCTCTGTAAATACTGGCACACACCCAGATATTCTCCCATGTAAATAATAACAGGCTCCCAGAGATTCCCTATAAATACTGAGACATTCCCAGAGATTCTCCACTGTAAATACTGACACAGTACGAGAGATTCTCCCCTGTAAATACTGACACACTCCCCAAGATTCCCTGGAAATACTGAAACACTCCGAGAGATTCCCTGTAAATATTGACACAGTCCCAGAGATTCCCTGTAAGTACTGACACCCCCCAGAGATTCCCACTGTAAATACTGACAGTCCCCCAGAAATTCCCGTTTTAAATGCTGACACACCCCCAGAGATTCCCCCTGTAATTACTGACACACACCCAGGGAATCCCCCCTGTATACACTGACACAGTCACAGAGATTTCCCCCTCTAAATACTGACACACCACCAGAGATTCCGCCCCCCCCGTAAACACCTACACACACCAGATATTCACCGCTGTAAATACTAAAAAAACACCCAGAAATTCCCTCTGTAAATCCTGATGCATAGCAGAGATTCCCCCTGTAAATAATGACACAGCCCCCAGAGATTCCCCTGTAAATACTGACAAACACCAGAGATTCTCCCTGTAAATACTGAAACACTCCCAGAGATTCCCCCTGTAAATACTGACACACTCCCAGAGATTCTCCCTGTCAATATTGATGCACTCCAAGAGATTCTCATTTGTGAATTGTGAAACACACCCAGAGATTCCCGTCTGTAACTACTGACAGACTCCATAAGTTTCCCTGTAAATATTGACACCCACCCAGAGATTACCCTCTGTAACTACTGGCACACACCCAGATATTATCCCCTGTAAATACTGACAGACTCCAGAGATTCCCTATAAATACTGACACATTCCCAGAGGTTCTCCCCTGTAAATACTGACAAACTCACAGAGATGCCTCTCTGTAAATACTGACACGCTCCCAGAGATTCCCTGCAAATACTGACACAGTCCCAGAGATTCCCTGAAAATATTGACACAGTCCCAGCCATTCCCTGTAAATACTGACACACACCCAGAGATTCCCTGTAAATACTGACACACCACCAGATTTTCCCCCTGTAATTACTGACACACATCCAGGGGTTCCCTGTAAATACGGACACACTCCCAGTGATTCCCCTCTGTAAATAGTGACACTCCCAGAGATTCCCTGTAAATACTGACAAACTCCCAGACATGCCCCCCCGTAAATACTGAAACAAGCCCAGAGGTTCTCCCCAATAAACACTGAGACAGTCTCAGAAATACCACCCATAAATACTGATACATTGCCAGAGATTGTCCCCTGTTAATAGCGGACCCCTTCCCCGAGATTCTCCCCTGTAAATACTGACACAGTCCCTGAAATGCCCCCCTTTAATTACTGACACACTCCCATAGATTCTCCCCTGTCAGTACTGACAAACTCACAGAGATTATACCCTGTAAATACTGACACACTCTCAGACGTTCTACTCCGTAAATACTGACACACCCCCAGAGATTCCCCCTGTAAATACTGACATACCCCCAGAGATTCCCCTTTTAAATGCTGACACACCCCCAGAGATTCCACCTGTTATTACTGACGCACACCCAGGGATTCCCCCTTTGTATACACTGACACACTCCCAGAAATTCCCCGCTGTAAATACTGACACACCTCCAGATATTCCCCCCGTAAACACTGACACACACCATAGATTCCACCCTGTAAATACTGAGAAACACCCAGAAATTACTCCTTTAAATCCTGACAAACACCAGAGATTCCCGCTGTAAATACTGACACAGCCACAAGAGAATCCCCCTGTAAATAATGACGCACACCAGAGATTCCCATTTGTGAATAGTGATACACTCCCATAGATGCCCTACTGTAAATACAGACAAATCTGAGATTCTCCCCTGTAAATACTGACACACTCCCAGAGATTCTACCCTGTAAATACTGACACATTCCCAGAGATTCTACCCTGTAAATACTGACACACTCCCAGAGATTCCCTGTAAATACTGACACCCCCCCAGAATTTCCCACTGCAACTACTGACAGTCCCCCAGAGATTCCCCCTGTAATTACTGACACACACCCAGGGATTCCCCTTCTGTAAACACTGACACACTCCCACAGATTCCCCCTGTTATTACTGGCACACACCCAGGGATTCCCCTTCTGTAAACACTGACACACTCCCAGAGATTCCCCTCTGCAAATACTGACACACCCCCAGATATTCCCCCCATAAACACTGACACACACCAGAGATTCCCCCCTGTAAATACTGACAAACAGCAAGAAATTACCCCTGTAAATCCTGACAAACACCAGAGATTCCCCCTGTTAATACTGACACAGCCACAAGAGTATACCCCTGTAAATAATGACGCACACCAGAGATTCCCATTTGTGAATAGTGACACACTCCCAGAGATGCCCTTCTGTAATACAGACACATCTGAGATTCTCCCCTGTAAATACTGACAGACTCCAGAGATTCCCTATAAATACTGACACATTCCCAGAGGTTCTCCCCTGTAAATACTGACAAACACACAGAGATGCCTCTCTGTAAATACTGACACGCTCCCAGAGATTCCCTGCAAATACTGACACACTCCCAGAGATTCCCTGAAAATATTGACACAGTCCCAGCCATTCCCTGTAAATACTGACACACACCCAGAGATTCCCTGTAAATACTGACACACCACCAGAGATTCCCCCTGTAATTACCAACACACATCCAGGGGTTCCCTGTAAATACGGACACACTCCCAGTGATTCCCCTCTGTAAATACTGACACACTCCCAGAGATTCCCTGTAAATACTGACAAACTCCCAGACATGCCCCCCCGTAAATACTGAAACAAGCCCAGAGGTTCTCCCCAATAAACACTGAGACAGTCTCAGAAATACCACCCTATAAATACTGATACATTCCCAGAGATTGTCCCCTGTTAATAGCGGACCCCTTCCCCGAGATTCTCCCCTGTAAATACTGACACAGTCCCAGAAATGCCCCCCTATAATTACTGACACACTCCCATAGATTCTCCCCTGTAAATACTGACAAACTCACAGAGATTATACCCTGTAAATACTGACACACTCTCAGACGTTCTACTCCGTAAATACTGACACACCCCCAGAGATTCCCCCTTTTAAATACTGACACACCCCCAGAGATTCCCCTTTTAAATGCTGACACACACCCAGAGATTCCACGTGTTATTACTGACGCACACCCAGGGATTCCCCCTTTGTATACACTGACACACTCCCAGATATTCCCCGCTGTAAATACTGACACACCTCCAGATATGCCCCGCGTAAACACTGACACACACCATAGATTCCCCCCTGTAAATACTGAGAAACACCCAGAAATTACCCATGTAAATCCTGACAAACACCAGAGATTCCCCCTGTAAATACTGACACAGCCACAAGAGAATCCCCCTGTAAATAATGACGCACACCAGAGATTCCCATTTGTGAATCGTGACACACTCCCAGAGATGCCCTTCTGTAAATACAGACACATCTGAGATTCTCCCCTGTAAACACTGACACACTCCCAGAGTTTCTACCCTGTAAATACTGACACACTCCCAGACATTCTACTCCGTAAATACTGACACACCCCCAGAGATTCCCCCTGTAAATACTGACACACCCCTAGAGATTCCCCTTTTAAATGCTGACACACCCCAAAAGATTCCATCTGTTATTACTGACACACACCCAGGGATTCCCCCTCTGTATACACTGACACACTCCCAGAGATTCCCCGCTGTAAATACTGACACACCCCCATATATTCCCCCCGTAAACACTGACACACACCATAGATTCCCCCCTGTAAATACTGAGAAACACCCAGAAATTACCCCTGTAAATCCTGACAAACACCAGAGATTCCCACTGTAAATACTGACACACTCCCAGAGATTACCCCTGTCAATACTGACACAATCTCAGAGATACCCATTTGTGAATAGTGACACACTCCCATTGATTCCCCTCTGTAAATACTGACAGAATCCATAAGAGTCCCTTTAAATATTGACACACACCCAGAGATTACGCTCTGTAAATACTGCCACACACCCAGATATTCTCCCCTGTAAGTACTGACAGACTCCCAGAGATTCCTCATAAATACTGACACATTCCCAGAGATTCTCACCTGTAAATACTGACACATTCTCAGAGATTCTACCCTGTAAATACTGACACACTCCCAGAGATTCCCTGTAAATACTGACACACCCCCAGAATTTCCCACTGCAAATACTGACAGTACCCCAGAGATTCCCCTTTTAAATGCTGACACCCCCCCCCCAGAGATTTCCCCTGTAATTACTGACACACACCCAGGGATTCCCCTTCTGTAAACACTGACACACTCCCACAGATTCCCCCTGTTATTACTGGCACACACCCAGGGATTTCCCTTCTGTAAACACTGACACACTCCCAGAGATTCCCCACTGCAAATACTGACACACCCCCAGATATTCCCCCCATAAACACTGACACACACCAGAGATTCCCCCCTGTAAATACTGACAAACAGACAGAAATTACCCCTGTAAATCCTGACAAACACCAGAGATTCCCCCTGTTAATACTGACACAGCCACAAGAGTATACCCCTGTAAATAATGACGCACACCAGAGATTCCCATTTGTGAATAGTGACGCACTCCCAGAGATGCCCTTCTGTAAATACAGACACATCTGAGATTCTCCCCTGTAAATACTGACACACTCCCAGAGATTCTACCCTGTAAATATTGACACACTCCCAGAGATTCTTCCCCGTAAATACTGACACACTCCCAGAGATTCTACCCTGTAAATACTGACACACTCCGAGAGATTCCCTGAAAATATTGACACAGTCCCAGAGATTCCCTGTAAGTACTGACACCACCCCCCAGAAATTCCCACTGTAAATACTGATAGACCCCAAGAGATACCCCTTTTAAATGCTGACACACCCCCAGAGATTCCCCCTGTAATTACTGACACACACCCAGGGAATCCCCCCCTGTATACACTGACACAGTCACAGAGATTTCCCCCTCTAAATACTGACACACCACCAGAGATTCCCCCCACCCCGTAAACACCTAAACACACCAGAGATTCTCCGCTGTAAATACTAACAAACACCCAGAAATTCCCTCTGTAAATCCTGACGCATAACAGAGATTCCCACTGTAAATAATGACACAGACCCCAGAGATTCCTCCTGTAAATACTGACAAACACCAGAGATTCTCCCTGTAAATACTGAAACACTCCCAGAGATTCCCCCTGTAAATACTGACACACTCCCAGAGATTCTCCCTGTCAATATTGACGCACTCCCAGAGATTCTCATTTGTGAATTGTGAAACACACCCAGAGATTCCCATCTGTAACTACTGACAGACTCCATAAGTTTCCCTGTAAGTATTGACACCCACCCAGAGATTACCCTCTGTAACTACTGGCACACACCCAGATATTATCCCCTGTAAATACTGACAGACTCCAGAGATTCCCTATAAATATTGACACATTCCCAGATGTTCTCCCCTGTAAATACTGACAAACTCACAGAGATGCCTCTCTGTAAATACTGACACGCTCCCAGAGATTCCCTGCAAATACTGACACACACCCAGAGATTCCCTGTAAATACTGACACACCACCAGAGATTCCCCCTGTAATTACCGACACACATCCAGGGGTTCCCTGTAAATACGGACACACTCCCAGTGATTCCCCTCTGTAAATACTGACACACTCCCAGACATTCTACTCCGTAAATACTGACACACCCCCAGAGATTCCCCCTGTAAATACTGACACACCCCTAGAGATTCCCCTTTTAAATGCTGACACACCCCAAAAGATTCCATCTGTTATTACTGACACACACCCAGGGATTCCCCCTCTGTATACACTGACACACTCCCAGAGATTCCCCGCTGTAAATACTGACACACCCCCATATATTCCCCCCGTAAACACTGACACACACCATAGATTCCCCCCTGTAAATACTGAGAAACACCCAGAACTTACCCCTGTAAATCCTGACAAACACCAGAGATTCCCACTGTAAATACTGACACACTCCCAGAGATTACCCCTGTCAATACTGACACAATCTCAGAGATACCCATTTGTGAATAGTGACACACTCCCATTGATTCCCCTCTGTAAATACTGACAGAATCCATAAGAGTCCCTTTAAATATTGACACACACCCAGAGATTACGCTCTGTAAATACTGCCACACACCCAGATATTCTCCCCTGTAAGTACTGACAGACTCCCAGAGATTCCTCATAAATACTGACACATTCCCAGAGATTCTCACCTGTAAATACTGACACATTCTCAGAGATTCTACCCTGTAAATACTGACACACTCCCAGAGATTCCCTGTAAATACTGACACACCCCCAGAATTTCCCACTGCAAATACTGACAGTACCCCAGAGATTCCCCTTTTAAATGCTGACACCCCCCCCCCAGAGATTTCCCCTGTAATTACTGACACACACCCAGGGATTCCCCTTCTGTAAACACTGACACACTCCCACAGATTCCCCCTGTTATTACTGGCACACACCCAGGGATTTCCCTTCTGTAAACACTGACACACTCCCAGAGATTCCCCACTGCAAATACTGACACACCCCCAGATATTCCCCCCATAAACACTGACACACACCAGAGATTCCCCCCTGTAAATACTGACAAACAGACAGAAATTACCCCTGTAAATCCTGACAAACACCAGAGATTCCCCCTGTTAATACTGACACAGCCACAAGAGTATACCCCTGTAAATAATGACGCACACCAGAGATTCCCATTTGTGAATAGTGACGCACTCCCAGAGATGCCCTTCTGTAAATACAGACACATCTGAGATTCTCCCCTGTAAATACTGACACACTCCCAGAGATTCTACCCTGTAAATATTGACACACTCCCAGAGATTCTTCCCCGTAAATACTGACACACTCCCAGAGATTCTACCCTGTAAATACTGACACACTCCGAGAGATTCCCTGAAAATATTGACACAGTCCCAGAGATTCCCTGTAAGTACTGACACCACCCCCCAGAAATTCCCACTGTAAATACTGATAGACCCCAAGAGATACCCCTTTTAAATGCTGACACACCCCCAGAGATTCCCCCTGTAATTACTGACACACACCCAGGGAATCCCTCCCTGTATACACTGACACAGTCACAGAGATTTCCCCCTCTAAATACTGACACACCACCAGAGATTCCCCCCACCCCGTAAATACCTAAACACACCAGAGATTCTCCGCTGTAAATACTAACAAACACCCAGAAATTCCCTCTGTAAATCCTGACGCATAACAGAGATTCCCACTGTAAATAATGACACAGACCCCAGAGATTCCTCCTGTAAATACTGACAAACACCAGAGATTCTCCCTGTAAATACTGAAACACTCCCAGAGATTCCCCCTGTAAATACTGACACACTCCCAGAGATTCTCCCTGTCAATATTGACGCACTCCCAGAGATTCTCATTTGTGAATTGTGAAACACACCCAGAGATTCCCATCTGTAACTACTGACAGACTCCATAAGTTTCCCTGTAAGTATTGACACCCACCCAGAGATTACCCTCTGTAACTACTGGCACACACCCAGATATTATCCCCTGTAAATACTGACAGACTCCAGAGATTCCCTATAAATATTGACACATTCCCAGATGTTCTCCCCTGTAAATACTGACAAACTCACAGAGATGCCTCTCTGTAAATACTGACACGCTCCCAGAGATTCCCTGCAAATACTGACACACACCCAGAGATTCCCTGTAAATACTGACACACCACCAGAGATTCCCCCTGTAATTACCGACACACATCCAGGGGTTCCCTGTAAATACGGACACACTCCCAGTGATTCCCCTCTGTAAATACTGACACACTCCCAGAGATTCCCTGTCAATACTGACAAACTCCCAGACATGCCCCCCCGTAAATACTGAAACAAGCCCAGAGGTTCTCCCCAATAAACACTGAGACAGTCTCAGAAATACCACCCTATAAATACTGATACATTCCCAGAGATTGTCCCCTGTTAATAGCGGACCCCTTCCCCGAGATTCTCCCCTGTAAGTACTGACACAGTCCCAGAAATGCCCCCCTATAATTACTGACACACTCCCATAGATTCTCCCCTGTAAATACTGACAAACTCACAGAGATTATACCCTGTAAATACTGACACACTCTCAGAGATTCCCCCTGTAAATACTGACACACCCCCAGAGATTCCACCTGTTATTACTGACGCACACCCAGGGATTCCCCCCTTGTATACACTGACACACTCCCAGAAATTCCCCGCTGTAAATACTGACACACCTCAGATATTCCCCCCGTAAACACTGACACACACCATAGATTCCCCCCTGTAAATACTGAGAAACACCCAGAAATTACCCCTGTAAATCCTGAGAAACACTAGAGATTCCCCTGTAAATACTGACACAGCCACAAGAGAATCCCCCTGTAAATAATGACGCACACCAGAGATTCCCATTTGTGAATAGTGACACACTCCCATAGATGCCCTTCTGTAAGTACTGACACATCTGAGATTCTCCCCTGTAAATACTGACACACTCCCAGAGATTCTACCCTGTAAATACTGACACACTCCCAGACATTCTACTCCGTAAATACTGACACACCCCCAGAGATTCCCCCTGTAAATACTGACACACCCCTAGAGATTCCCCTTTTAAATGCTGACACACCCCCAAAGATTCCATCTGTTATTACTGACACACACCCAGGGATTCCCCCTCTGTATACATTGACACACTCCCAGAGATTCCCCGCTGTAAATACTGACACACCCCCATATATTCCCCCCGTAAACACTGACACACACCATAGATTCCCCCCTGTAAATACTGAGAAACACCCAGAAATTACCCCTGTAAATCCTGACAAACACCAGAGATTCCCACTGTAAATACTGACACACTCCCAGAGATTACCCCTGTCAATACTGACACAATCTCAGAGATACCCATTTGTGAATAGTGACACACTCCCATTGATTCCCCTCTGTAAATACTGACAGACTCCATAAGAGTCCCTTTAAATATTGACACACACCTAGAGATTACGCTCTGTAAATACTGCCACACACCCAGATATTCTCCCTTGTAAGTACTGACAGACTCCCAGAGATTCCTCATAAATACTGACACATTCCCAGAGATTCTCACCTGTAAATACTGACACATTCCCAGAGATTCTACCCTGTAAATACTGACACACTCCCAGAGATTCCCTGTAAATACTGACACCCCCCCCAGAATTTCCCACTGCAAATACTGACAGTCCCCCAGAGATTCCCCTTTTAAATGCTGACACCCCCCCCAGAGATTCCCCCTGTAATTACTGACACACACCCAGGGATTCCCCTTCTGTAAACACTGACACACTCCCAGAGATTCCCCTTTGCAAATACTGACACACCCCCAGATATTCCCCCCATAAACACTGACACACACCAGAGATTCCCCCCTGTAAATACTGACAAACAGCAAGAAATTACCCCTGTAAATCCTGACAAACACCAGAGATTCCCCCTGTTAATACTGACACAGCCACAAGAGTATACCCCTGTAAATAATGACGCACACCAGAGATTCCCATTTGTGAATAGTGACACACTCCCAGAGATGCCCTTCTGTAAATACAGACACATCTGAGATTCTCCCCTGTAAATACTGACACACTCCCAGAGATTCTACCCTGTAAATATTGACACACTCCCAGAGATTCTACCCCGTAAATACTGACACACTCCCAGAGATTCTACCCTGTAAATACTGACACACTCCGAGAGATTCCTTGAAAATATTGACACAGTCCCAGAGATTCCCTGTAAGTACTGACACCACCCCCCAGAAATTCCCACTGTAAATACTGACAGACCCCAAGAGATACCCCTTTTAAATGCTGACACACCCCCAGAGATTCCCCCTGTAATTACTGACACACACCCAGGGAATCCCCCCCTGTATACACTGACACAGTCACAGAGATTTCCCCCTCTAAATACTGACACACCACCAGAGATTCCCCCCACCCCGTAAACACCTAAACACACCAGAGATTCTCCGCTGTAAATACTAACAAACACCCAGAAATTCCCTCTGTAAATCCTGACGCATAACAGAGATTCCCACTGTAAATAATGACACAGACCCCAGAGATTCCTCCTGTAAATACTGACAAACACCAGAGATTCTCCCTGTAAATACTGAAACACTCCCAGAGATTCCCCCTGTAAATACTGACACACTCCCAGAGATTCTCCCTGTCAATATTGACGCACTCCCAGAGATTCTCATTTGTGAATTGTGAAACACACCCAGAGATTCCCATCTGTAACTACTGACAGACTCCATAAGTTTCCCTGTAAGTATTGACACCCACCCAGAGATTACCCTCTGTAACTACTGGCACACACCCAGATATTATCCCCTGTAAATACTGACAGACTCCAGAGATTCCCTATAAATATTGACACATTCCCAGATGTTCTCCCCTGTAAATACTGACAAACTCACAGAGATGCCTCTCTGTAAATACTGACACGCTCCCAGAGATTCCCTGCAAATACTGACACACACCCAGAGATTCCCTGTAAATACTGACACACCACCAGAGATTCCCCCTGTAATTACCGACACACATCCAGGGGTTCCCTGTAAATACGGACACACTCCCAGTGATTCCCCTCTGTAAATACTGACACACTCCCAGAGATTCCCTGTCAATACTGACAAACTCCCAGACATGCCCCCCCGTAAATACTGAAACAAGCCCAGAGGTTCTCCCCAATAAACACTGAGACAGTCTCAGAAATACCACCCTATAAATACTGATACATTCCCAGAGATTGTCCCCTGTTAATAGCGGACCCCTTCCCCGAGATTCTCCCCTGTAAGTACTGACACAGTCCCAGAAATGCCCCCCTATAATTACTGACACACTCCCATAGATTCTCCCCTGTAAATACTGACAAACTCACAGAGATTATACCCTGTAAATACTGACACACTCTCAGAGATTCCCCCTGTAAATACTGACACACCCCCAGAGATTCCACCTGTTATTACTGACGCACACCCAGGGATTCCCCCCTTGTATACACTGACACACTCCCAGAAATTCCCCGCTGTAAATACTGACACACCTCAGATATTCCCCCCGTAAACACTGACACACACCATAGATTCCCCCCTGTAAATACTGAGAAACACCCAGAAATTACCCCTGTAAATCCTGAGAAACACTAGAGATTCCCCCTGTAAATACTGACACAGCCACAAGAGAATCCCCCTGTAAATAATGACGCACACCAGAGATTCCCATTTGTGAATAGTGACACACTCCCATAGATGCCCTTCTGTAAGTACTGACACATCTGAGATTCTCCCCTGTAAATACTGACACACTCCCAGAGATTCTACCCTGTAAATACTGACACACTCCCAGACATTCTACTCCGTAAATACTGACACACCCCCAGAGATTCCCCCTGTAAATACTGACACACCCCTAGAGATTCCCCTTTTAAATGCTGACACACCCCCAAAGATTCCATCTGTTATTACTGACACACACCCAGGGATTCCCCCTCTGTATACATTGACACACTCCCAGAGATTCCCCGCTGTAAATACTGACACACCCCCATATATTCCCCCCGTAAACACTGACACACACCATAGATTCCCCCCTGTAAATACTGAGAAACACCCAGAAATTACCCCTGTAAATCCTGACAAACACCAGAGATTCCCACTGTAAATACTGACACACTCCCAGAGATTACCCCTGTCAATACTGACACAATCTCAGAGATACCCATTTGTGAATAGTGACACACTCCCATTGATTCCCCTCTGTAAATACTGACAGACTCCATAAGAGTCCCTTTAAATATTGACACACACCTAGAGATTACGCTCTGTAAATACTGCCACACACCCAGATATTCTCCCTTGTAAGTACTGACAGACTCCCAGAGATTCCTCATAAATACTGACACATTCCCAGAGATTCTCACCTGTAAATACTGACACATTCCCAGAGATTCTACCCTGTAAATACTGACACACTCCCAGAGATTCCCTGTAAATACTGACACCCCCCCCAGAATTTCCCACTGCAAATACTGACAGTCCCCCAGAGATTCCCCTTTTAAATGCTGACACCCCCCCCAGAGATTCCCCCTGTAATTACTGACACACACCCAGGGATTCCCCTTCTGTAAACACTGACACACTCCCAGAGATTCCCCTTTGCAAATACTGACACACCCCCAGATATTCCCCCCATAAACACTGACACACACCAGAGATTCCCCCCTGTAAATACTGACAAACAGCAAGAAATTACCCCTGTAAATCCTGACAAACACCAGAGATTCCCCCTGTTAATACTGACACAGCCACAAGAGTATACCCCTGTAAATAATGACGCACACCAGAGATTCCCATTTGTGAATAGTGACACACTCCCAGAGATGCCCTTCTGTAAATACAGACACATCTGAGATTCTCCCCTGTAAATACTGACACACTCCCAGAGATTCTACCCTGTAAATATTGACACACTCCCAGAGATTCTACCCCGTAAATACTGACACACTCCCAGAGATTCTACCCTGTAAATACTGACACACTCCCAGACATTCTACTCCGTAAATACTGACACACCCCCAGAGATTCCCCCTGTAAATACTGACAGACTCCCAGAGATTCCCTATAAATACTGACACATTCCCAGAAATTCACCCCTGTACATAATGACTCACTACCAGAGATCTCCCCTGTAATTACTGACACAATCCCAGAGATTCCCTGTAAGTAATGACAAAGTCCCAGATATTCTGCCCTGTAAATAGTGACACACTTCCAGAGATTCCATGTAAATACTGACAAACTCCCAGATATTCAACTCTGTAAATACAGAAACACTCCCAGAGATTCCCCCTGTAAATACTGACACACTCCCTGAGATTCTACCCTTTAAATACTGACACACTCCCAGAAACTCCTTGTAAATACTGACACACTCCCAGAGATTCCCTGAAGATTTTGACACAGTCCCAGAGATTCCTTGCAAATACTGACACACACCCAGAGATTCTACCCTCTAAATACCGGACCCATTCCCTGAGATTCTCCCCTGTAAATTCTGACACAGTCCCAGAAATACCCCACTATAATTACTGACACAATCCCAGAGATTCTCCCCTGTAAATACTCATAAACTCACAGAGATTTCCTGTAAATACTGACACACTCCCAGAGATTCCCTGTAAATATTGACACAGTCCCAGAGATTCTCCCTGTAAATAGTGACACAGTCCCAGAGATTCCCTTTAAATACTGACTAACTCCCAGATATTCTCCTCTGTAAATCCTAAAACACTCCCAGAGATTCGCCCCATAAATACTGACTCAATCTACGAGATACCTCCCCTATAAATACTGACACATTCCCAGAGATTCTCCCCTCTAAACACTGGACCCCTTCCCTGAGATTCTCCCCTGTAAATACAGACATATTCCCAAAAATACCCCCCTATAAATACTGACACACTCCCAGAGGTTCTTAGCTGTCAATACTGACACACTCCCAGAGATTCCCATTTGTGAATAGTGACACACCCCCAGAGATTCCCCTCTGTAAATACTGACAGCCTCCATAAATTTCCCTGTAAATATTGACACCCACCCAGAGATTACAATCTGTAAATACTGGCACACACGCAGATATTCTCCCCTGTAAATACTGACAGAATCCCAGAGATTCCCTATAAATACTGAGACATTCCCAGAGATTCCCTATAAATACTGAGACATTCCCAGAGATTCTCCACTGTAAATACTGACACACTACCAGAGATTCCACCTGTTATTACTGACACAAACCCAGGGATTCCCCCTCTGTATACTCTGACACACTCCCAGAGATTCCCCACTGCAATTACTGACACACCCCCAGATATTCCCCCCATAAACACTGACACACACCAGAGATTCCCCCTGTAAATACAGACACAGCCACAACAGAATCCCCCTGTAAATAATGACACACACCAGAGATTCCCCCCGTAAATACATACAAACTCCCAGAGATTCCCCCTGTCAATACTGACACCATCCCAGAGCTTCCCATTTGTGAATAGTGACACACTCCCAGAGATTCCCCTCTGTAAATACTGACAGACTCCATAAGATTCCCTGTAAATATTAACACACACCCAGAGATTACCCTCTGTAAATACTGGCACACACCAAGATATTCTCCCCTTAAATACTGAAAGACTCCCAGAGATTCCCTATAAATACTGACACATTCCCAGAGATTCTCCCCTGTAAATACTGACACACTACCAGAGATTCTCCCCTGGAAATACTGACACACTCCCAGAGATTCCCTGTAAATACTGACACACTTCCAGAGATTCCCTGTAAATATTGACACAGTCGCAGAGATTCTCCCCTGTAAATACTGACACACTCCCAGAGATTCCCTGTAAATACTGACACACCACCAGAGATTCCCACTGTAAGTACTGAGAAACCCCCAGAGATTCCCCCTGTAATTACTGACACACATCCAGGGGTTCCCTGTAAATACTGACACACTCCCAGAGATTCCCTGTAACTACTGACACAGTCCCAGAGATTCTCCCCTGTAAATACTGACAAACACCCAAATATTCCACTCTGTAAATCCTAAAACACTCCGAGAGATTCGCCCCCATAAATATGACACAATCTACGAGATACCTCCCCTATAAATACTGACACATTCCCAGAGATTCTCCCCTCTAAACACCGGACCCCGTCCCTGAGATTCTCCCCTGTAAATACTGACACAGTCCCAAAAATATCCCCCTATAATTACTGACACACTCCCAGAGGTTCTCCCCTGTAAATACTGACAAGCTCACAGAGCTTCCCTGAAAATACTGACAAACTCACAGAGATGCCTCTCTGTAAATACAGACACATCTGAGATTCTCCCCTGTAAATACAGACACACACCCAGAGATTCTACCCTGTAAATACTGACACGGTCCCAGAGATTCTCTGCAAATACTGACACACTCCCAGAGATTCCCTGAAAATATTGACACAGTCCCAGCCATTCCCTGTAAATACTGACACACACCCAGAGATTCCCTGTATATACTGAAACACCGCCAGAGATTCCCACTGTAAATACTGAGAGACCCCCAGAGATTCCCCCTGTAATTACTGACACACATCCAGGGGTTCCCTGTAAATACTGACACACTCCCAGAGATTCCCTTCTGTAAATACTGACACACTCCCTGAGATTCCCTGTACATACTGACAAATTCCCAGAGATATCCCTCTGTAAATACTGAAACATGCCCAGAGGTTCTCCCCAATAAACACACACAGTCTCAGAGATACCACCCTATAAATACTGATACATTCCCAGAGATTCTCCCCTCTAAATACTGGACCACCTCCCTGACATTCTCCCCTGTAAATACTGACACAGTCCCAGAAATACCCCCCTATAATTACTGACACACTCCCAGAGGTTCTCCCCTGTAAATACTGACAAACTCTCAGAGATTCCCTGTAAATACTGACAAACTCTCAGAGATTCCCTGTAAATACTGACACACTCCCAGGGATGCCTCTCTGTAAATACAGACACATCGGAGATTCTTCCCTGTAAAAACTGACACACTCCCCGAGATTCAACCCTGTAAATACCGACACACTCCGAGAGATTCTTTGAAAATATTGACACAGTCCCAGAGATTCCCTGTAAGTACTGACACCCCCCCAGAGATTCCCACTGTAAATACTGACAGACCCCCAGAGAATCCCCTTTTAAATGCTGACACACCCCCAGAGATTCCCCCATGTAATTACTTACACACACCCAGGGATTCCCCCCCTGTATTGACTGACACAGTCACAGAAATTTCCCCCTCTACATACTGACACACCACCAGATATTCCCCCCTCCGTAAACACCTACACACACCAGAGATTCCCCGCTGTAAGTACTAACAAACACCCAGAAATTCCCTCTGTAAAGCCTGATACACAACAGAGATTCCCCCTGTAAATAATGACACAGCCCCCAGAGATTCCCCCTGTAAATACTGACAAACACCAGAGATTCTCCCTGTAAATACTGAAACACTCCCAGAGATTCCCCCTGTAAATACTGAAATACTCCCAGAGATTCCCCCTGTAAATACTGACATACTCCCACAGATTCCCCCTCTCAATACTGACGCACTCCCAGAGATTCCCATTTGTGAATAATGAAACACACCCAGAGATTCCCGTCTGTAACTACTGACAGATGCCATAAGTTTCCCTGTAAATATTGACACCCACCCAGAGATTACCCTTTGTAACTACTGGCACACACCCAGATATTATCCCCTGTAAATACTGACAGACTCCAGAGATTCCCTATAAACACTGACACATTCCCAGAGGTACTTCCCTGTAAATACTGACAGACTCCCAGAGATGCCTCTCTGTAAATACAGACACATCTGCGTTTCTCCCCTGTAAATACTGACACACTCCCAGAGATTCCCTGCAAATACTGACACATTCCCACAAATTCCCTGAAAATATTACCTCAGTCCCAGCCAGTGCCTGTAAATACTGACACACTCCCAGAGATTCCCACTGTAAATACTGAGAGACCCACAGAGATTCCCCCTGTAATTACTGACACTCATCCAGGGGTTCCCTGTAAATACTGACACACTCCCAGAGATTCCCCTCTGTAAATACTGACACACTCCCTGAGATTCCCTTTACATACTGACAAATTCCCAGAAATTCCACTCTGTAAATACAGACACATCTGAGATTCTCCCCTTTAAATACTAACACACTCCCAGAGATTCTATCCTGTAATTACTGACACACATCCAGGGGTTCCCTGTAAATACTGACACACTCCCAGAGATTCCCCTCTGTAAATACTGACACATTCCCAGAGATTCCCTATAAATACTAACAAACTCCCAGAAATTTCCCTCTGGAAATACTGAAACACACCCAGAGGTTCCCCCAATAAACACTGACACAGTCTAAGAGATACCACCCTTTAAATACTGATACATTCCCAGAGATTGTCCCCCGTAAATTGCGGACCCCTTCCCTGAGATTCTCCACTGTAAATACTGACACAGTCCCAGAGATTATACCCTGTAAATACTGACACACTCCCAGACATTCTACTCGGTAAATACTGACACACCCCCAGAGATTCCCCCTGTAAATACTGACACACCCCCAGAGATTCCCCTTTTAAATGCTGACACACCCCCAGAGATTCCAGCTGTTATTATTGACACACACCCAGGGATTCCCCCTTTGTATACACTGACACACTCCCAGAAATTCCCCGCTGTAAATACTGACACACCCCCAGATATTCCCCCCGTAAACACTGACACACTCCCAGAGATTCCCACTGTCAATACTGACACAATCTCAGAGATACCCATTTCTGGTTAGTGACACACTCCCATAGATTCCCCTCTGTAAATACTGACAAACTCCATAAGAGTCCCTGTAAATATTGACACACACCCAGAGATTACACTCTGTAAATACTGCCACACACCCAGATATTCTCCCCTGTAAATACTGACACACTCCCAGAGATTGCCTGCAAATACTGACACATTCCCAGAGATTCCCTGAAAATATTGCTACAGTCACAGCCATTGCCTGTAAATACTGACACACTCCCAGAGATTCCCTGTAAATACTGACACACTACCAGAGATTCCCCCTGTAAATACTGACACACGTCCAGGGGTTCCCTGTAAATACTCACTCCCAGAGATTCCCCTCTGTAAATACTGACACATTCCCAGAGATTCCCTATAAGTACTGACAAACTCCCAGAGATTCCCCTCTGGAAATACTGAAACACACCCAGAGGTTCTCCCCAATAAACACTGACACAGTCTCAGAGATACCACCCTTTAAATACTGATACATTCCCAGAGATTGTCCCCTGTAAATTGCGGACCCCTTCCCTGAGATTCTCCACTGTAAATACTGACACAGTCCCAGAAATGACCCCCTATAATTACTGACACACTCCCAGAGATTCTCCCCTGTAAATACTGACAAACTCACAGAGATTCCCTGTAAACACTGACACACTCCCAGAGATGCCCCTTTGTAAATACAGACACATCTGAGATTCTCCCCTGTAAATACTGACACACTCCCAGAGATTATATCCTGTAAATACTGACACACTCCCAGACATTCTACTCGGTAAATACTGACACACCCCCAGAGATTCCCCCTGTAAATACTGACTCACCCCCAGAGATTCCCCTTTTAAATGCTGACACACCCCCAGAGATTCCACCTGTTATTACTGACACACAACCAGGGATTCCCCCTCTGTATACACTGACACACTCCCAGAGATTCCCCGCTGCAAATACTGACACACCCCCAGATATTCCCCCCGTAAACACTGACACACACCATAGATTCCCCCCTGTAAATACTGAGAAACACCCAAAATTACACCTGTAAATCCTGATAGATACCAGAGATTCCCACTGTAAGTACTGACACAGCCACAAGAGAATCCCACTGTAAATAATGACACACACCAGAGATTCCCCCTATAAATACTGACACACTCCCAGAGATTCCCACTGTCAATACTGACACAATCTCAGAGATACCCATTTGTGATTAGTGACACACTCCCATAGATTCCTCTCTGTAAATACTGACAAACTCCATAAGAGACCCTGTAAATATTGACACACACCCAGAGATTACACTCTGTAAATACTGCCACACACTCAGATATTCTCCCCTGTAAATACTGACACACTCCCAGAGATTCCCTCCAAATACTGACACACTCCCAGAGATTCCCCCTGTCAATACTGACACACTGCCAGAGATTCCCATTTGTGAATAGTGACACTCTCCCAGAGATTCCCCTCTGTAAATACTGACAGACTCCATAAGATACCCTGTAAACATTGCCACCCAACCAGAGATTACCCTTTCTAAATACGGGTACATACCCAGATATTCTCCACTGTAAATACTGACACACCCCCAGAGATTCCCCCTGTAAATGCTGACACACCCCCAGAGATTCCCCTTTTAGATGCTGACACACCCCCAGAGGTTCCCCACAGTAAATACCGACACACACCCCGGGATTCCCCCCCTGTATACACTGACACACTCCCAGAGATTCCCCACTGTAAATACTGACACACTCCCAAAGATTCCCCCTGTAATTACTGACACACACACAGGGATTCCCCCGCTGTATACACTGACACACTCCCAGAAATTCCCCCTGTAAACACTGACAAACACCAGAGATTCCCCCTGTAAGTACTGACACAGCACCCAGAGAATCCCCCTGTAAATACTGAAACACTCCCAGAGATTCTGCCTGTAAATATTGAAACACTCCCAGAGATTCCCCCTGTCAATACTGATAGACTGCAAGAGATTCCCATTTGTGAATAGTGACACTCTCCCAGAGATTCCCCTCCATAAAAACTGACAGACTCCATAAGATACCCTGTAAATATTGACACCCAACCAGACATTACCCTCTGTAAATACTGGCACACACCCAGCTATTCTCCACTGTAAGTACTGACAGATTCCCAGAGATTCCCTCTAAATACTGACACATTCCCAGAGATTCTCCCCTGTAAATACTGACACACTCCCATAGATTCTCCCTTGAAAAAACTGACACACTCCCAGAGATTCCCTGTAAATACTGATTCACTCCCAGAGATTCCCTGTAAATATTGACACAGTCCCAGAAATTCTCCCCTGTAAATACTGACACACACCCAGAGATTCACCTCTGTAAATACTGAAACAGTCCGAGAGATTCTCCCCCATAAATACTGACACAGTTCCAGAAATACACCCCTATAATTACTGACACATTCCCAGAGATTCTCCCCTGTAAATACTGACACACTCCCATAGATTCTCCCTTGTAAATACTGACACACTCCCAGAGATTCCCTGTAAATACTGATTCACTCCCAGAGATTCCCTGTAAATATTGACACAGTCCCAGAGATTCTCCCCTGTAAATACTGACACACTCCCAGAGATTCCCTGTAAATACTGACACACCCCCTGAGATTCCCCCTGTAAATACTGACACACCCACAGAGATTCCCCTTTTAAATGCTGACACACCCCCTGTAAATACTGACAAACTCCTAGAGATTCTACTCTGTAAATACTGATACATTGCCAGATATTCGCTGTAAATACTGACACACTCCCAGAGATTCCCTGTAAATATTGACACAGTCCTAGATATTCTCCCCTGTAAATACTGACACACTCCCAGAGATTCCCTGTAAACACTGAGAAACTCACAGAGATTCCCTATAGATACTGTGGCACTCCCAGAGATGCCGCTCTGTAAACACAGACACATCTGAGATTCTCCCCTGTAAATACTGTCACACGCCCAGAGATTCTACCCTGTAAATACTGACACACTCCCAGAGATTCCCTCGAAATATTGACACAATCCCAGAGATTCCCTGTGAATACTGACACACTCCCATGAGATGCCACTCTGTAAATACAGACACACACCCAGAGATTCCCTGAAAATATTGACACTGTCCCTGAGATTCCCTCTAAATACTGACACACTCCCAGAGATTCCCTGTAAATAATGACACACACCGAGTGATTCCCCCTGTAAATACTGACACACGCCCAGAGATTCCCCTTTTAAATGCTGACAAACCCACCGAGATTCCCCCTGTAATTACTGACACACACCCAGGGATTCCCCCCCTGTATACGCTGACACTGTCCCAGAGATTCCCCCCTCTAAATACTGACACACCCCCAGAGATTCACCCCGTAAACACGGACACAAACCAGAGAACCCCGCTGTAAATACTGACAAACACCCAGAAATTCCCTCTGTAAATCCTGACACACACCAGAGATTCCCCCTGTAAATACTGACACAGCCCCCAGAGAATCCCCCTGTAAATACTGACACACACCAGAGATTCCCCCTGTAAATACGGAAACACACTCAGAGATTCCCCCTTTAAAACTGACACACTCCCAGAGATACCCCATGTCAATACTGACACACACCGGGAATTCCCCCTGTAAATATTGACACAGCCCCCTGAGATTCCCCCTGTAAATACTGACACACTTTCAGAGATTCCCCCTGTCAATACTGACACACTCCCAGAGATTCCCATTTGAGAATAGTGACACATTCCCAAAGATTCCCCTCTGTAAACAATGACAGATTCCATAAGATTCTCTGTAAATATTGACACACTGCCAGAGATTACCCTCTGTAAATACTGGTACACACCAAGATATTCACCACTGTAAATACTGACATTTTCCCAGAAATTCCCTATAAATACAGACACCTTCCCAGAGATTCTCCACTGTAAATACTGACAAACTCCCAGTGATTCCCTTCTGTAAATACTGAAACACTCCCAGAGATTCGCCCCCATAAATTCTTATACAGTCTCAGAGATACCCCACCTATAAGTACTGACACATTCCCAGAGATTCTCCCCTGTAAATACCAGACCACTTCCCTTGGATTCTCCCCTGTATATACTGTCACAATCCCCCAAATACCCCACTATAATTACTGACACAGTCCCAGAGATTTCTCCCCTGTAAATACTGACAAATTCACAGAGATTGCCTGTAGATACTGTGGCAATCCCAGAGATGCCCCTCTGTAGATACAGACACATCTGAAATTCTCCCCTGTAAATACTGTCACACACTCAGAGATTCTACCCTGTAAATACTGACACAATCCAAGAGATTCGCTCCTATAAATACCGTACCCCTTCCCAGAGATTCTCCCCTATAAATACCGGACCACTTCCCTGAGATCCTCCCCTGTAAATACTGACACAGTCCCAGAAATACGCCCTATACCTACTGACACACTCCCACAGGTTCTCCCCTGTAAATACTGACAAACTCACAGAGATTGCCTGTAGATACCGAGGCACTCCCAGAGATGCCCCTCTGTAAATACAGACACATCTGAGATTCTCCCCTGTAAATACTGTCACACTCCCAGAGATTCTACCCTGTAAATACTGACACACTCCCAGAGATTCGCTGGAAATATTGACACAGTCCCAGAGATTCCCCCTGTAAATACTGACACACTCCCAGAGACTCCCCTCTGTAAATACTGAAACACCCCAAGAGATTCTCCGCAATAAATACCGGACCCCTTCCCAGAGATTCTCCCCTATAAATACCGGACCCGTTCCCTGAGATCCTCCCCTGTAAATACTGACACAGTCCCAGAAATACGCCCTATACTTACTGACACACTGCCAGAGGTTCTCCCCTGTAAATACTGACAAACTCACAGAGATTCCCCTGTAAATACTGACACACTCCCAGAGATGCCCCTCTGTAAATACAGACACATCTGAGATTCTCCCCTGTAAATATTAACACACTTCCAGAGATTCCTCCTGTCAATACTGACATACTCCCAGAGATTCCCATTGGTGAATAGTGACACACTCCCATAGATTCCCCTCTGTAAATACTGACAGGCTCCATAAGATTCCCTGTAAATATTGCCACCCACCCAGAGATAACCCTCTGTAAATACTGGCACACACCCAGAGATTCTCCCCTGTAAATACTGACACAATCCCAGAGATTCCCTGTTAATATTAACACAGTCCCAGATATTCACCCCTGTAAATACTGACATTCTCCCATAGATTCTCCCTTTTAAATACTGACACACTCCCAGAGATTCCCTGTGCATACTGATTCACTCCCAGAGATTCCCTGTACATACTGACACACACCCAGGGATTCCCCCGTGTATACACTGGCACATACCCAGAGATTCCACACTGTAAATACTGACACACACCCAGAGATTCCCCCTCTAAACACTGACACACCCCAGAGATTCCCACCTGTAAATACTGACAACCACCCAGAATTTACCCCTGTAAATCCTGACACACACCAGAGATTCCCCTATAAATACTGACAAAGCCCAGAGAGATTCCCCCTGTAAATACTGACACAGCCCACAGAGATTCCCCCTGTAAATACTAACACACTCACAGAGTGAGTGTTAATACTGTTAATACTGACACAATCCCAGAGATTCCCTGTAAATACTGACACACTCCCAGAGGTGCCCCTCTGTAAATACAGACACATCTGAGATTCTCCCCTGTAAATACTGACTACTCCCAGAGATTCTACTCTGTAAATAGTGACACACTCCCAGAGATTCCCTGTAAATATTGACACAGTCTGAGAGATTCGCTGTAAATACTGACAAACTCCCAGATATTCCCCTCTGTAAATACTGAAACACTCCCAGAGATTCGCCCCCATAAATACTGACACAATCTACGAGATACCCCCCCCTATAAATACTGACACATTGCCAGAGATTCTCCACTATAAATACCGGACACCTTCCCTGAGATTCTCCCCTGGAAGTACTGACACAGTCCCAGAAATACCCCCTATACTTACTGACACACTCCCAGAGGTTCTCCCCTGTAAATACTGACAAACTCACAGAGATTCCCCTGTAAATACTGACACACTCCCAGAGATGCCCCTCTGTAAATACAGACACATCTGAGATTCTCCCCTGTAAATACTAACACACTCCCAGAGATTCCTCCTGTCAATACTGACACACTCCCAGAGATTCCCATTGGTGAATAGTGACACACTCCCATAGATTCTCCTCTGTAAATACTGACAGGCTCCATAAGATTCCCTGTAAATATTGACACCCACCCAGAGATAACCCGCTGTAAATACTGGCACACACCCAGAGATTCTCCCCTGTAAATACTGACAAACTCCTAGAGATTCTACTGTGTAAATACTGACACATTGCCAGATATTCACTGTAAATACTGACACACTCCCAGAGATTCCCTGTAAATATTGACACAGTCCCAGATATTCTCCCCTGTAAATACTGACACACTCCCAGAGATTCCCTGTAAATACTGAGAAACACCCAGAGATTCCCCTCTGTAAATACTGAAACACTCCCAGACATTTGCCCTCATAAATACTGACTCAGTCTCAGAGAGATACCCCCGATAAGTACTGACCCATTCCCAGAGATTCTCCTCTGTAAATACCGGACCACTTCCCTGAGATTCTCCGCTGTAAATACTGTCACAATCCTCCAAATACCCCACTATAATTACTGACACAGTCCCAGAGATTTCTCCCCTGTAAACACTGACAAACTCACAGAGATACCCTGTAGATACTGTGGCACTCCCAGAGATGCCGCTCTGTAAATACAGACACATCTGAGATTTTCCCCTGCAAATACTGTCACACGCCCAGAGATTCTACCCTGTAAATACTGACACGAGATTCCCTGGAAATATTGACACAGTCCCAGAGATTCCCTGTAAATACTGACACACTCCCATGAGATGCCCCTCTGTAAATACAGACACATCTGAGATTCTCCCCTGTAAATACTGACACACTCCAAGAGATTCTACCCTGTAAATACAGACACACACCCAGAGATTCACTGAAAATATTGACACTGTCCCAGAGATTCCCTCTAAATACTGACACACTCCCAGAGATTCCCTGTAAATAATGGCACACCCCGAGAGATTCCCCCTGTAAATACTGACCCACGCCCAGAGATTCCCCTTTTAAATGCTGACAAACCCACAGACAAACCCCTGTAATTACTGACACACACCTAGGGATTCCCCCCCTGTATACTCTGACACTGTCCCAGTGATTCCCCTCTGTAAATACTGAAACACTCCCAGAGATTCGCCCTCATAAATTCTTACACAGTCTCAGAAATACCCCACCTATAAGTACTGACACATTCCCAGAGATTTTCCCTGTAAATACCGGGACCCGTTCCCAGGGATCCTCCCCTGTAAATACTGACACAGTCCCAGAAATACACCCTATACTTACTGACGCACTGCCAGAGGTTCTCCCCCGTAAATACTGACAAACTCACAGAGATTCCCTGTAGATACTGAGGCACTGACAGAGATGCCCCTCTGTAAATACAGCCACATCTGAGATTCTCCCCTGTAAATACTGACAGACTCCCAGAGATTCTACCCTGTAAATACTGTCACACTCCCAGAGATTCTACCCTGTAAATACTGACACACTCCCAGAGATTCCCTGTAAATACTGACACACTCCCAGAGATTCTCCCCTATAAATACCGGACCCCTTCCCTGAGATCCTCCCCTGTAAATCCTGACACAATCCCAGAAATACCCCCTATATTTACTGACACACTCCCAGAGGTTCTCCCCTGTAAATACTGACAAACTCACAGAGATTCCCTGTAAATACTGACACACTCCCAGAGATGCCCCTCTGTAAATACAGACACATCTGAGATTCTCCCCTGTAAATACTGACACATTCCAAGAGATTCCTCCCGTCAATACTGACATGCTCCCAGAGATTCCCATTGGTGAATAGTGACACACTCCAATAGATTCCCCTCTGTAAATACTGACAGACTCCATAAGATTCCATGTAAATATTGACACCCACCCAGAGATTACCCTCTGTAAATACTGGCACACACCCAGAGATTATCCCCTGTAAATACTGACAGACTCCATAAGATTCCATGTAAATATTGACACCCACCCAGAGATTACCCTCTGTAGATACTGGCACACACCCAGAGATTATCCCCTGTAAATACTGACAAACTCCTAGAGATTCTACTCTGTAAATACTGACACATTCCCAGAGATTCGCAGTTAAAACTGACACACTCCCAGAGATTCCCTGTAAAAATTGACACAGTCCCAGATATTCTCCCCTGTAAATACTGACAAACACCCAGAAATTCCCCTCTGTAAATACTGAAACACTCCCATACATTCCCCTCATAAATACTGACACAGGCTCAGAGATACCCCCCGATAAGTACTGACACATTCCCAGAGATTCTCCCCTGTAAATACCGCACCACTTCCCTGAGATTCTCCCCTGTAAATACTGTCACAATCCCCCAAATACCCCACTATAATTACTGACACAGTACCAGAGATTTCTCCCCTGTAAATATTGACAAACTCACAGAGATTCCCTGTAGATACTGTGGCACTCCCAGAGATGCCGCTCTGTAAATACAGACACATCTGAGATTCTGCCCTGTAATTACTGTCACACGCCCAGAGATTCTACCCCGTAAATACTGACACACTCCCAGAGATTCCCTGGAAATATTGACATAGTCCCAGAGATTCCATGTAAATACTGACACACTCCCAGAGACACCCCTCTGTAAATACAGACACAGTCCCAGAGATTCCCCCCTGTAAATACTGACCCACCACCAGAGATTCCCCACGTAAACACTGACACACACCAGAGATTCCCTCATGTAAATACTGACAAACACCCAGAAATTCCCCCTGTCAATCCTGACACACAACAGAGATTCCCCCTGTAAATACTGACACAGCCCCAGAGATTCCAACAGTAAATAGTGACACACCCCCAGAGATTCCCCTTTTAAATGCTGACACACACCCAGAGATTTACCCCTGTAATTACGGACACACACCCAGGGATTCCCCCCTGTATGCGCTGACACAGTCCCAGAGATTCCCCACTGTAAATACTGACATACCGCCAGAGATTCTCCCCGTAAACACAGACACAAACCAGCAATTCCCCGCTGTAAATACTGAAAAACACCCAGAAATCCCCCCTGTAAATCCTGACACACACCAGAGATTCCCCCTGTAACTACTGACACAGCCCCCAGAGATTCCCCCTGTAAATACTGACACACACCAGAGATTCCCCCTGTAAATACTGACAAACACCCAGAAATTCCCCCTGTCAATCCTGACACACAACAGAGATTCCCCCTGTAAATACTGACACAGCCCCAGAGATTCCAACAGTAAATAGTGACACACCCCCAGAGATTCCCCTTTTAAATGCTGACACACACCCAGAGATTTACCCCTGTAATTACGGACACACACCCAGGGATTCCCCCCTGTATGCGCTGACACAGTCCCAGAGATTCCCCACTGTAAATACTGACATACCGCCAGAGATTCTCCCCGTAAACACAGACACAAACCAGCAATTCCCCGCTGTAAATACTGAAAAACACCCAGAAATCCCCCCTGTAAATCCTGACACACACCAGAGATTCCCCCTGTAACTACTGACACAGCCCCCAGAGATTCCCCCTGTAAATACTGACACACACCAGAGATTCCCCCAGTAAATACGGAAACACACTCAGAGATTCCCCCTTTAAAACTGACACACTCCCAGAGATACCCCATGTCAATACTGACACACACCGGGAATTCCCCCTGTAAATATTGACACAGCCCCCTGAGATTCCCCCTGTAAATACTGACACACTTCCTAAGATTATCCCCTGTAAATACTGACAAACTCCTAGAGATTCTACTCTGTAAATACTGACACATTCCCAGAGATTCGCTGTTAAAACTGACACACTCCCAGAGATTCCCTGTAAAAATTGACATAGTCCCAGAGATTCTCCCCTGTAAATACTGATACACTCCCAGAGATTCCCTGTAAATACTGACAATCTTCCAGAGATTCCCCTCTGTAAATACTGAAACATGCCCAGAGATTCTCCCCAATAAATACTGACACAGTCTCAGAGATACCCCCTATAAATACTGACACATTCCCAGAGATTCTCCGCCGTAAATACCAGACCCCTTCGCTGAGATTCTCCCCTGTTAATACTGACACAGTCCCAGAAATACCCCCCTCTAATTACTGACACACTCCCAGAGATTCTCCCCTGTAAATACTGAAACACTCCCAGAGATTCGCTCCCATAAATACTGACACACTCCCAGAGATTCCCTGTAAGTAATGACAAAGTCCCAGATATTCTCCCCTGTAAATAGTGACACACTCCCAGAGATTCCCTGTAAATACTGACAAACTCCCAGATATTCCCCTCTGTAAATACTGAAACATTCCCAGAGATTTGCTCCCATAAATACTGAAACGATCTACGAGATACCCCCCCTATAAATACTGACACACCCCCAGAGATTCCCCCTGTAAACACTGACACACACCAGAGATTCCCGCCTGTAAATACTGACAGCCACCCAGAAATTAACCCTGTAAATCCTGACAAACACCAGAGATTCCCCCTCTAAATACTAACACATTCCCAGAGATTCCCCCTGTAAATACTGACCCACTCCCAGAGATTCCCCCTGTAATTACTTACACACACCCAGGGATTCCCCCCTGTATACACTGACATACTCCCAGAGATTCCCCCCTGTAAATACTGACACACCTCCAGAAATTCCCCCCGTAAGCACTGACACACACCTGAGATTCTACCCTGTAAATACTGACAAACACCCAGAAATTCCCCCTGTAAATCCTGACACATACCGGAGATTCCCACTGTCAATACTGACACAATCCCAGAGATACCCATTTGCGAATAGTGACACACTCCCATAGATACACCTCTGTAAATACTGACAGACTCTATAAGATTCCCTATAAATATTGACAGACACCCAGAGATTACCCTCTGTAAATACTGGCACACACCCAGATATTCTCCCCTGTAAATACTGACCCACTCCCAGAGATTCCCTATAAATACTGACACATTCCCAGAGATTCTCCACTGTAAATACTGACACACTACCAGAGATTCTCCCCTGTTAATACAGACAAACACGCAGAAATTCCCCCTGTAAATCATGACAAACACCAGAGATTCCCCCTGTAATTACTGACACAGTCCACCAGAAATTCCCCCTGTAACTACTGACATACACCAGAGAATCCCCTCTAAATACTAACACAATCCCAGAGATTCCCCCTGTAAATACTGAAGAACTCCCAAAGATTCCCCCTGTAAATACTGACCCACTCCCAGAGATTCCCCCTGTAATTACTGACACACACCCAGGGATTCCCCCTCTCTACACACTGAAAGACTCCCAGAAATTCCCCCCTGTAAATACAGACACACCCCCAGAAATTCCCCCTGTAAACACTGACACACAACTGAGATTCTACCCTGTAAATACTGACAAACACCCAGAAATTACCCCTGTAATTACTGACACTCATCAGAGATTCCCCCTATAAGTACTGACACTGCCCCCAGAGATTCCCCCTGTAAATACTGACACACTCCAAGAGATTCCACCTGTCAATACTGACACACTGCCAGTGATTCCTTATTTTGAATAGTGACACTCTCCCAGAGATTCCCCTCTGTAAATACTGACAGACTCCATAAGATTCCCTATAAATATTGACAGACACCCAGAGATTACCCTCTGTAAATACTGGCACACACCCAGATATTCTCCCCTGTAAATACTGACCCACTCCCAGAGATTCCCTATAAATACTGACACATTCCCAGAGATTCTCCACTGTAAATACTGACACACTACCAGAGATTCTCCCCTGTAAATACTGACACACTCCCAGAGATTCCACCTGTCAATACTGACACACTGCCAGTGATTCCCATTTGTGAATAGAGACACACTCCCAGAGATTCCCCTCTGTAAATACTGACAGACTCCATAAGATTCCCTGTAAATATTGACACCCAACCAGAGATTATTCTCTGTAAATACTGACAGACTCCCAGAGATTCCCCTTTCAAATGCTGACACACCCCCAGAGATTCTCCCTGTAATTCCTGACACAAATCCAGGGGTTTCCTGTAAATACCGACACACTCCCAGAGATTCCCGGAAAATATTGACAAGGTCCCAGTGATTCCCTGTAAATACTGTCACACTCCCAAAGACTCCCCTCGGTAAATAATGACACACTCCCAGAGATTCTCCCCTGTAAATACTGACACACTCCCAGAGATTCCCTGTAAATACTGACAAACTCCCAGAGATCCCCTCTGTAAATACTGAAACACGCCCAGAGGTTCTCCCCAATAAACACTGACGCAGTCTCAGAGATACCACTCTATAAATACTGATACATTCCCATAGATTCTCCCCTGTAAATAGCGGACCCCTTCCCTGAGATTCTCCACTGTAAATACTGACATAGTCCCAGAAATGCCCCCCTATAATTACTGACACACTTTCAGAGATTCTCCCCTGTAAATACTGACAAACTCACAGAGATTCCCTGTAAATACTGACACGCTCCCAGAGATGCCCCTCTGTAACTACTGACACATCTGAGATTCTCCCCTGTAAATACTGACACAATGCCAGACATTCTACCCCGTAAATACTGAAACACCTCCAGAGATTCCCCCTGTAAATACTGAAACAATGCCAGACATTCTACCCCGTAAATACTGAAACACCTCCAGAGATTCCCCCTGTAAATACTGAAACACCCCCAGAGATTCCCCCTGTAAATACTGACACACCCCCAGAGATTCCACCTGTTATTACTGACACACACCCATGGATTCCCCCACAGTATACACTGACACACTCCCAGAGATTCCCCACAGGAAATACTGACACATCCCCAGATATTCCCCCCGTAAACACTGACACACACCATAGATTCCCCCCTGTAAATACTGAGAAACACCCAGAAATTATCCCTGTAAATCCTGACAAGCACCAGAGATTCCCACTGTAAATACTGACACACTCCCAGAGATTCCCCCTGTCAATACTGACACAATCCCAGAGATACCCATTTGTGAATAATGACACACTCCCATAGGTTCCCCTCTGTAAATACTGACAGACTCCATAAGATTCCCTGTAAATATTGACACCCAACCAGAGATTACCCCCTGTAAATACGGACAAACACGCAGAAATTCCCCCGTAAATCCTGACAAACACCAGAGATTCCCCATGTAATTACTGACATAGTCCACCAGAGATTCCCCCTGTAAATACTAACACAATCCCAGAGATTCCCCCTGTAAATACTGAAGAACTCCCAGAGATTCCCCCTGTAAATACTGACCCACTCCCAGAGATTCCCCCCATAAACACTGACACACACCTGAGATTCTACCCTGTAAATACCGACCAAAACCCAGAAATTCCCCCTTTAAATCCTGACACTCACCAGAGATTCCCCCTATAAGTACTGACACAGCCCCCAGAGATTCCCCCTGAAAATACTGACACACGCCCAGAGATTCCACCTGTCAATACTGAAACACTGCCAGTGATTCCCATTTGTGAATAGTGACACATTCCCAGAGATTCCCCTCTGTAAATACTGACAGAGTCCATATGATTCCCTGTAAATATTGACACCCAACCAGATATTACCCTCTGGAAATACTGGCACACACCCAGATATTCTCCCCTGTAAATACTGACAGACTCCCTGAGATTCCCTATAAACACTGACACATTCCCAGACATTCTCCTCTATACATACTAACATAGTCCCAGAGATTCTCCCCTGTAAATACTGACAAACTCCCAGAGATTCCCTTCGGTAAATATTGAAACACGCCCAGAGATTCTCCCCAATAAATACTGACACAGTCTCAGAGATACCCCCCTATAAATACTGACACATTCCCAGAGATTCTCCGCCGTAAATACCAGACCTCTTCCCTGAGATTCTCCCCTGTTAATACTGACACAGTCCCAGAGATTCCCTGTAAATACTGACACACTCCCAGATATGCCCCTCTGTAAATACAGACACATCTGAGATTCTCAGATTACTCCCAGAGATTCTACCCTGTAAATACTGACACAATCCCAGAGATTCCTTGGAAATACTGACACACTCCCAGAGATTCCATGAAAATATTGACACAGTCCCAGAGATTCCCTGTAAATACTGACACACCCCTAGAGATTCCGCCTGTAATTATGACACACACCCAGGGATTCCCCATCTGCATGCAGTGACACAGTCACGGAGATTCCCCCCTGTAAATACTGACCCACCCCAGAGATTCGCCCCGTAAACACTGACACACACCAGAGATTCCCCCCTGTTAATACAGACAAACACCCAGAGATTCCCCCTGTAAATAGTGACACAGCCCCCAGAGATTTCCCCTGTAAATACTGACACATACCAGAGATTCTCCCTGTAAATACTGAAACACACCCAGAGATTCCCCCTGTAAATACTGACACAGCCTCAGAGATACGCCCCTATAAGTACTGACACATTCCCAGAGATTCTCCCCTGTAAATACCGGACCACTTCCCTGAGATTCTCCCCTGTAAATACTGTCACAATCCCTGAAATACCCCACTATAATTACTGACACAGTCCCAGATATTTCTCCCCTGTAAATACTGACAAACTCACAGTGATTCCCTGTAGATACTGAGGCTCTCCCAGAGATGCCGCTCAGTAAATACAGACACATCTGAGATTCTCCCCTGTAAATACCATCACACTCCCAGAGATTCTACGCTGTAAATACTGACACACTCCCAGAGATTCCCTGTAAAAACTGACACACTCCCAGAGATTCCCCTCTGTAAATCCTGAAACAAGCCCAGAGATTCTCCTCAATAGATACTGACAGAATCTCAGAGATACCCCCCTATAAATACTGACACATTCCCAGAGATCCTCCCCTCTAAATACCGGACCCCTTCCCTGTAAATACTGACACAGTCCCAGGAAAACCCCCCCTATAATTATTGACACACTCTCAGAGATACTCCCTTGTAAATACTGACAAACTCACAGAGATTCCCTGTAAATACTGACACACTCTCAGATATGCCCCTCTGTAAATACAGACATATCTGACATTCTCCCCTGTAAATACTGACAGACTCCCAGAGAATCTATCCTGTTAATACTGATACACGCCCAGAGATTCACATTTTAAATGTTGACACACCCCCAGAGATTCCCCTTGTAATTACTGACACACTCCCAGATATTCCCCCCTTTAAATACTAACAGACTCGCAGAGATTCCCACTGTTAATACTGACACAATCCCAGAGATACCCTGTAAATACTGACACACTCCCATAGATTCCCACTGTAAATACTGACAAAACCCCAAAGATTCTACTCTGTAAATACTGACACATTCCCAGAGATTCCCTGTAAATATTGACACAGTCCCAGATATTTTCCCCTGTAAATACTGACAAACTCCCAGAGATTCTACTCTGTAAATACTGACAAACTCCCAGGGATCCCCTTAAATACTGACAAACACCCAGAGATTTCCCTCTGTAAATACTGAAACACTCCCAGACATTCGCCCCCATAAATAATGACACAGTCTCGGAGATACCCCCCTATAAGTACTGACACACTCCCAGATATTCTCCCCTGTAAATACTGACAAAATCACAGAGATTCACTGTCGATACTGAGGCACTCCCAGAGATGCCGCTCTGTAAATACAGACACATCTGAGATTCTCCCCTGTAAATACTGACAGACTCCCAGAGATTCCCCTTGTAAATACTGACACATTCCCAGAGATTCCCTGGAAATACTGACACACTCCCAGAGAATCCCCTCTGTAAATACTGACACACTACCAGAGATTCCCTGGAAATACTGACACACTCCCAGAGATTCTCCCATGTAAATACTGACAAACTCCCAGTGATTCCCCTCTGTAAATCCTGAAACAAGCCCAGAGATTCTCCTTAATAAATACTGACAGAATCTCAGAGATACCACCCTATAAATAGTGACACATTCCGAGAGATTCTCCCCTCTTAATACCGGAGCCCTTCCCTGAGATTCTCCCCTGTAATTACTGACACAGTCCCAGAAAAAAACCCCTATAATTATTGACACACTCCCAGAGATACTCCCCTGTAAATACTGAATAACTCACAGAGATTCCCTGTAAATACTGACACACACCAGAGATGCCCCTCTGTAAATACGGACACATCTGAGATTCTCCCCTGTAAATACTGACACACGCCCAGAGATTCCCC
This sequence comes from Carcharodon carcharias, assembly GCF_017639515.1. Taxonomy (NCBI): domain Eukaryota; kingdom Metazoa; phylum Chordata; class Chondrichthyes; order Lamniformes; family Lamnidae; genus Carcharodon; species Carcharodon carcharias. Next base: position 20,131,992 of record NC_054478.1, on the reverse strand, counting down.
TAGTAATTACTGACACACTCCCAGATATTCCCCCCTGTAAATACTGACAAACTCCCAGATATTGCCCCCGTAAACACTGACACACACCAGAAATTCCCCCTGTAAATCCTGACACTCACCAGAGATTCCCCCTATAAGTACTGAAACAGCCCCCAGAGATTCCACCTGTCAATACTGACACACTGCCAGTGATTCCCATTTGTGAAAAGAGACACACTCCCAGAGATTCCCCTCTGTAAATACTGACAGACTCCATAAGATTCCCTGTAAATATTGACACCCAACCAGGGATTACCCTCTGGAAATACTGGCACACATGCAGATATTCTCCCCTGTAAATACTGACAGACTCCCTGAGATGCACTATAAATACTGACACATTCCCAGAGATTCTCCCCTGTAAATACTGACACAATCCCAGAGATTCTCCCCCATAAATACAGACACAGTCCCAGAGATTCCCTGTAAATATTGACACAGTCCCAGATATTCTCCCCTGTAATTACTGACACACTCCCAGAGATTCCCTGTAAATACTGACAAACTCCCGGAGATTCACCTCTGTAAATACTGAAACACGCCCAGAGGTTCTCCCCAATAAATACTGACACAGTCTCAGATATACCCCCCTATAAATACTGACACATTGCAAGAGATTCTCTGCCGTAAATACCAGACCCCTTCCCTGAGATTCTCCCCTGTTAATACTGACACAGTCCCAGAAATACCCCCCTATAATTACTGACACTCTCCCAGAGATTCTCCCCTGTAAATACTGACAAACTCACAGAGAATGCCTGTAAATACAGACACACTCCCAGAGATGCCCCTCTGTAAATACAGAAACATCTGAGATTCTCCCTTGTAAATACTGACACACTCCCAGAGATTCTACCCTGTAAATAGTGACACATTCCCAGAGATTCCCTGTAAATACTCACACACCCCCAGAGTTTCCCCCTGTAAATACTGACACATACCCAGGGAATCCCCCGCTTGCATACACTGACAGACTTCCAGAGAATCCAACCTGTAAATACCGACACCCCCACAGATATTCCACCCGTAAATACTGACTAATACCGATAAATGCCCCCTGTAAATCCTGACACACACCAGAGATTCCCCCTGTAAATACTGACACAGCCCCCAGAGATTCCCCCTGTTAATAGTGACACGTACCAGAGATTCCCCCTGACAATACTGACAAACTCCCAGAGATTCGCGCCTGTAAATACTGACACACTCACAGAGATTCTCGCCTGTAAATACTGACACATTCCCAGAGATTCCCTGTAAATACTGACAAACTCCCAGAGATTCCCCTCTGTAAATACTGAAACACTCCCAGAGATTCACCCCCATAAATACTGACACAGTCTCAGAGATTCCCCCTATAAATACTGACAAATTCCCAAAGATCCTCCCCTGTAAATACCGACCCCTTTCCTGAGATTCTCCCCTGTAAATAGTGACACAGTCCCAGAGATTTCCTGTAAATAATGACACACCCCCAGAGATTCCCACTGTAAATACTGACACACAACCAGAGATTCCCCTTTTAAATGTTGACACACCCCAAGAGATTCCCCATGTAATTACTGACACACACCCAGGGATCCCCCCCCCGGTATACACTGACACAATCCCAGAGATTCCCCACTATAAATACTAACACACCCCCAGATATTCCCCTCGTAAACACTGACACACACCAGAGATTCCCCCCTGTAAAGACTGACACAGCCCCCAGTGATTGCCACTATAAATACTGAGACACACCAGAGATTCCCCCTGTAAATACATAAACACTCCCAGAGATTCCCCCTATAAATACTGACACACTCCCAGAGATTACCCCTGTCAATACTGGCACAATCCCAGAGATTTCCATTTGTGAATAGTGACACACTCCCATAGATTCCCCTCTGTAAACACTGACAGACTCCATAAGATTCCCTGTAAATATTGACACACACCCAGAAATTACCCTCTGTAAATATTGGCACACACACAGATATTCTCCCCTGTAAATACTGACAGACTCCCAGAGATTCCTATAAATACTGACACACTCCCAGAGATTCTCCCCTGTAAATACTGACACACTCCCAGAGATTCCCTGTAAATACTGACAAACGCCCAGATATTGCCCTCTGTAAATACTGAAACACTCCCAGAGATTCGCCCCCATAAATACTGACACAATCTACGAGATACCCCCCCTATAAACACTGACACATTCCCAGAGATTCTCCCTTGTAATTACCGGACCGCTTCCCTGAGATTCTCCCATGTAAGTAGTGACACAGTCCCAGAAATACCCCCTATAATTACTGACACTCTCCTAGAGGTTCTCCCCTGTAAATAATGACAAACTCACAGAGATTCCCTGTAAATACTGACACACTCCCATGAGATGCCCCTCTGAAAATACAGACACATCTGAGATTCTCCCGTGTAAATACTGACACACACCCAGAGATTCCCTGAAAATATTGATACAGTCCCAGAGATTCCCTGTAAATACTGACACACTCCCAGAGTTTCCCTGTAAATACTGACACACCCCCAGATATTGCCCCTTTAAATACTGACATACCCCCAGAGATTCCCCTTTTAAATGCTGACACACCCCCAGAGATTGCCCCTGTAATTACTGACACACACCCAGGGATTACCCCCCTGTATACGCTGACACAGTCCCAGAGGTTCCCCCCTGAAAATACTGACACACACCCAGGGATTCCCCTATTGTAAATACTGACATACCCCCAGAGATTCCCCCCGTAAACACGGACACAAACCAGAGAACCCCTGTTGTAAATACTGACAAACACCCAGAGATTCCCCCTGTAAATACTGACACACACCAGAGATTCCCCCTGTAAATACTGACACACTCCCAGAGATACCCCCTGTCAATACTGACACACACCGGGAATTCCCTCTGTAAATACTGACACAGCCCACTGAGATTCACTATGTAAATACTGACACACACCAGAGATTACCCCAGTAAATACTGAAAATCCCCCAGAGATTCCCCCTGTAAATATTGAAACACTCCCAGAGATTCCCACGGTAAATACTGACACACCCCCAGAGATTCCCATTTGAGAATAGTGACACACTCCAAGAGATTCCCCTCTGTAAACAATGACAGACTCCATAAGATTCTCTGTAAATATTGACACACAGCCAGAGATTACCCTCTGTAAATACTGACACACACGCAGATATTCTCCACTGTTAATACTGACAGTTTCCCAGAAATTCCCTCTAAATACTGACACATCCCCAGAGATTCTCCCCTGTAAATACTGACACACTCCCAGCGATTCCCTGTAAATACTGACAAACTCCCAGAGATTCCCCCTGTCAATACTGACACACACCCAGAGATTCCCCCGTCAATACTGACACACTCCCAGAGATTCCCCTGTAAATACTGACAAACTCCCAGATATTCCCTGTAAATGCTGACACACTCCCAGAGATTCACCCCCATAAATACTGACACAATCTATGAGATACCCCCCCTATAAATACTGACACATTCCCAGATATTCTCCCCTGTAAATACCGGACAACTTCCCTGAGATTCTCCCCTGTAAATACTGACACAGACCCAGAACTACCCCCTATAATTACTGACACACTCCCAGAGGTTCTCTTCTGTAAATACTGACAAACTCACAGAGATTCCCCCCCGTAAACACTGACACACTCCCAGAGATGCCCCTCTGTAAATACAGACACATCTGAGATTCTCCCCTGTAAATACTGACACACTCCCTGAGATTCCTCCTGTCAATACTGACACATTCCCAGAGATTCCCACTTGTGAATAGTGACACACTCCCAGGGATCCCCCTCTGTAAATATTGACAGACTCCATAAGACTCCCTGTAAATATTGACACCCACCCAGAGATTACCCTCTCTAAATACTGGCACACACCCAGAGATTCTCCCCTGTAAATACCTAAAAACTCCCAGATATTCTACTCTGTAAATACTGACACATTGCCAGATATTCGCTGCAAATACTGACACACTCCCAGAGATTCCCTGTAAATATTGACAGTTCCAGATATTCTCCCCTGTAAATACTGACACACTCCCAGAGAATCCCTGTAAATACTGACAAACACCCAGAAATTCCCCACTGTAAATCCTGAAACACTCCCAGACATTCGCCCCCATAAATGCTGACACAGTCGCAGAGATACCCCCCCATAAGTACTGACACATTCCCAGAGATTATTCCCTGTAAATACCGGACCACTTCCCTGAGGTTCTCCCCTGTAAATACTGTCACAATCCCCGAAATACCCCACTATAATTACTGACACAGTCCCAGAGATTTCTCCCCTGTAAATACTGACAAACTCACAGAGATTCCCTGTAGATACTGAGGCACTCCCAGAGATGCCCCTCTGTAAATACTGACACATCTGAGATTCTCCCTTGTAAATACTGTCACAATCCCAGAGATTCTACCCTGTAAATACTGACACACTCCCAGAGATTCCCTGTAAATACTGACACAATCCCAGAGATTCCCTGGAAATACTGACACACTCCCAGAGATTCCCCACTGTAAATACTGACACACTACCAGAGATTCTACCCTGTAAATACTGACACACTCCCAGAGATTCCCTGGAAATATTGACACAGTCCCAGAGATTCCCCCTGTAAATACTGACACAGTCCCAGAGACTCCCCTCTGTAAATACTGACACACTCCCAGAGATTCTCTCCTATAAATACCGGACCCCTTCCCAGAGATTCTCCCCTATAAATACCGGACCCCTTCCCTGAGATCCTCCCCTGTAAATCCTGACACAGTCCCAGAAATACCCCCTATACTTACTGACACACTCCCAGAGGTTCTCCCCTGTAAATACTGACAAACTCCCAGAGATGCCCCTCTGTAAATACAGACACATCTGAGATTCTCCCCTGTAAATACTGACACACTACCAGAGTTTCTACCCTGTAAATAGTGACAAATTCCCAGAGATTTTCCTTTAAATACTGACAAACCCCCAGAGATTCCCCCTGTAAATACTGTCACACCCCCAGAGATTCCCCCTGTAAATACTGACACACTCCCAGCGATTCCCCTTTTAAATGCTGACACACCCCCAGATTTTCCCCCTGTAATTATTGACACACACCCAGGAATCCCCCTCTGTATACACTGACACACTCCCAGAGATTCCCTACTATAAATACTAACACACCCCCAGATATTCCATTCGTAAACACTGACACAGCCCCCAGAGATTGCCCCTGTAAATACTGAGACACACCAGAGATTCCCCCTGTAAATACTGACATACTCCAAGAGATTCCCCTCTGTAAATACTGACAGATTCCATAAGATTCCCTGTAAATATTGACACACACCCAGAGATTACCCTCTGTAAATACAGACACTCTCCCAGAGATTCCTCCTGTCAATACTGACACACTCCCAGAGATTCCCCCTGTCAATACTGACACACTCCCAGAGATTCCTCCTGTCAATACTGACAAACTCCCAGAGATTTCACCTATCAATACTGACACACTCCCAGAGATTCCCATTTGTGAATAGTGACACACTCCCAGAGATTCCCCTCTGTAAATACATACAGACTCCCAGAGATTACCTATAAATACTGACAAACTCCCAGAGATTCTCCCCTGTAAATACTGACACACTCCCAGGGATTCCCTGTAAATACTGACAAACTCCAAGATATTCCGCTCTGTAAATACTGAAACACTCCCAGAGATTCGCCCCCATAAATACTGACACAATCTACGAGATAGCCCCCCTATAAATACTGACACATTCCCAGAGATTCTCCCCTGTAATTACCGGATCCCTTCCTTGAGATTCTCCCATGTAAATACTGACACAGTCCCAGAAATACCCCCTATAATTACAGACACACTCCCAGAGGTTCTTCCCTGTAAATACTGACAAACTCACAGAGATTCCCTGCAAATACTGACACAGTCCCATGAGATGCCCCTCTGTAAATACAGACACATCTGAGATTCTCCCCTGTAAATACTGACACACTCCAAGGGATTCTACCCTGTAAATACTGATACACACCCAGAAATTCCCTGAAAATATTGACACAGTCCCAGAGATTCCCTGTAAATACTGACACATGCCCAGATCTTCCCTGGAAATACTGACACAACCCCAGAGATTGCCCCTGTAAATACTTGCAAACCCCCAGAGATTCCCCTTTTAATTGCTGACACAGCCCCAGAGATTCCCCCTGTAATTACTGACACACACCCAGGGATTCCCCCCCTTGTATACACTGACACATTCCCAGAGATTCGCCCTGTAAATACTGACCCACACCCAGAGATTCCCCACGTAAACACTGACACACATCAGAGATTCCCCCTGTAAATACTGACACAGCCCCCAGAGATTCCTACTGTAAATACTAACACACCCCCAGAGATTCCCCTTTTAAATGCTGACACACCCCCAGAAATTTCCCCTGTAATTACTGACACACACCCAGGGAATCCCCCCACCATATACCCTGACACAGTCCCAGAGATTCCCCCCTGTAAATACTGACACACCCTCATAGATTCCCCCCGTAAACACGGGCACAAACCAGAGAATCCCCGCTGTAAATGCGGAGAAACACCCAGAAATTCCCCCTGTAAATCCTGACACACACCAGAGATTCCCCCTGTAAATACTGACACAGCCCCCAGCGATTCCCCCTGTAAATCCTGACACACACCAGAGATTCCCCCTGTAAATACTGACACAGCCCCCAGTGATTCCCCCTGTAAATACTGACACACACCAGAGATTCCCCCTGTAAATACTGACACACACCCAGAGATACCCCCTGTCAATACTGACACACACCAGAGATTCCCCCTGTAAATACTGACAGAGCCCCCTGAGATTCCCCTTGTAAATACTGACACACACCAGAGATTCCCCCTGTAAATACTGAAAAACCCCCAGAGATTCCCCCTGTCAATACTGACACACTCCCAGAGATTCCCGTTTGAGAATAGTGACACATTCCCAGAGATTCCCCTCTGTAAACGCTGACAGACTCCAAAAGATTCTCTATAACTATTGACACCCAGCTGGCACACACCCAGATATTCTCCACTGTAAATACTGATAGATTCCCAGAGGTTCCCTATAAGTACTGAAACATTCCCAGAGATGTTCCCCTGTAAATACTGACACATTCCCAGAGATTCTCCCCTGTAAATACTGACACACTCACAGAGATTCCCTGTAAATACTGACAAACTCCCAGAGATTCCCCTCTGTAAATACTGAAACACTCCCAGAGATTCCCCCTGTCAATACTGACACACTCCAAGAGATTCCCCCTGTGCATACTGACACACTCCCAGAGATTCCTCCTGTCAATACTGACACACTCCCAGAGATTCCCATTTGTGAACAGTGACACACTCCCAGAGATTCCCCTCTGTAAACACTGACGGACTCAATAAGATTCCCTGTAAATACTGACACACGCCCGGAGATTCCCTGTAAATACTGACAAACTCGCAGTGATGCCCCTCTGTAAATACAGAAACATCTGAGATTCTCCCCTGTAAATACTGACAAACACACAGAGATTCCCTTTAAATACTGACACATGCCCAGAGATGCCCCTCTGTAAATACAGAAACATCTGAGATTCTCCCCTGTAAATATTGACACACTCCCAGAGATTCCCTGTAAATACTGACAAACTCCCTGATATTCCCCTCTGTAAATACTGAAACACTCCCAGAGATTCGCCCCCATAAATACTGACACAATCTACGAGATACACCCCCTATTAATACTGACACACTCCCAGAGATTCTCCCCTGTAATTACCAGACCTCTTCCCTGAGATTCTCCCATGTAAATACTGACACAGTCCCAGAAATACCCCCTATAATTACTGACACTCTCCCAGAGGTTCTCCCCTGTAAATACTGACAAACTCACAGATATTCCCTGTAAATACTGACAAACTCCCAGAGATTCCCCTCTGTAAATACTGAAACAATCCCAGAGATTCCCTGTAACTACTGACACACTGCCATGAGATGCCCCTCTGTAAATACAGACACATCTGAGATTCTCCCCTGTAAATACTGACACACTCCAAGAGATTCTACCCTGTCAATATTGACACACTCTCAGAGATTCCCTGTAAATACTGACACACTCCCAGAGATTCCCTGTAAATACTGACACACTCCCAGAGATTCCCTGTAAATACTGACACCCCCCCAGAGAATCCCCCTGTAAATACTGACACACCTCCAGTGATTCCCATTTTAAATGCTGACACACCCCTAGAGATTTCCCCTGTAATTTTTGACACACACCCAGGGATTCTCCCCCTGTATACACTGACACATTCGCAGAGATTCCCCCTGTAAATCCTGACACAGCCCACAGAAATTCCGCCTGTAAATACTGACACACTTGCAGCGATTCCCACTGTCAATACTGACACACTCCCAGAGATTCCCTGTAAGTACTGACACACTCCCAGAAATTCCATGAAAATATTGACACAGTCCCATAGCTTCCCTGTAAATACTAACACACTCCCAGAGATTCCCTGTAAATACTGACACACTCCCATAGATTCCCACTGTAAATACTGACAAACCCCAGAGATTCCCCCTGTAATTAATGACACACACCCAGGGATACCCCGCCTGCATACACTGACACCGTCACAGAGATTCCCCCCTGTAAATACTGACATACACCAGAGATTCCCACCTGTAAATACTGACAAACACCCAGAGATTCCCCCTGTAAATACTGACACAACCCCCAGAGATTCCCCCTGTAAATACTGACACACACTAGAGATTCTCCCTGTAAATACTGAAACAATCCCAGAGATTCCCCCTGTAAATACTGACACACTCCCAGAGATTCCTCCTGTTAATACTGACACACTCCCAGAGATTCCTATTTGTGAATAGTGACACACTCCCAGGGATTCCCCTCTGTAAATACTGACAGACTCCATAAGATTCCCTGTAAATATTGACACCCAACCAGAGATTACCCTCTGTAAATACTGGCCCACACCCAGATATTGTCCCCTGTAAATACTGACAGACTCCGAGGGATTCCCTATAAATGCTGTCACATTCCGAGAGATTCTCCCCTGTAAATGCTGACAAACTCCCAGAGATTCCCCTCTGTAAATACTGAAACACTCCCAGACATTGGCCCCCATAAATACAGACACAGTCTCAGAGATACCCCCCTATAAAGTACTGACACATTACCAGAGATTCTCCCCTGTAAATACCGGCTCCCTTCCCTGAGATTTCTCCCCTGTAAATACTGTCAAACTCCCAGCGATTCCCTGTACATACTTATACACGCCCAGAGACTCCCATCTGTAAATACTGACACACTCCCAGAGATTCTCCCCTGTAAATATTGACAAACACCCAGAGATTCTATGTAAATATTGACAGAGTCCCAGAGATCCTCCCCTGTAAATACTGACAGAATCTCAGAGGTACCCCCCTATAGATACTGACACATTCCCAGAGATTCTCCCCTCTAAATACCAGAACCCTTCCCTGAGATTCTCCCCTATTAATACTGACACAGTCCCAGAAAAACCCCCCTATAATTACTGACACTCTCCCAGAGATTCTCCCCTGTAAATACTGACAAACACACAGAGATTCCCTTTAAATACTGACACATGCCCAGAGATGCCCCTCTGTAAATACAGAAACATCTGAGATTCTCCCCTGTAAATACTGACACACTCCCAGAGATTCCCTGTAAATACTGACAAACTCCCTGATATTCCCCTCTGTAAATACTGAAACACTCCCAGAGATTCGCCCCCATAAATACTGGCACAGTCTACGAGATACCACCTCTATTAATACTGACACATTCCCAGAGATTCTCCCCTGTAATTACCGGACCCCTTCCCTGAGATTCTCCCATGTAAGTACTGACACAGTCGCAGAAATACCCCCTATAATTACTGACACACTCCGAGAGGTTCTCCCCTGTAAGTACTGACAAACTCACAGAGATTCCCTGTAACTTTTGACACACTGCCATGAGATGCCCCTCTGTAAATATAGACACATCTGAGATTCTCCCCTGTAAATACTGACACACTCCCAGAGATTCTACCCTGTCAATACTAACACACTCTCAGAGATTCCCTGTAAATACTGACACACTCCCAGAGATTCCCTGTAAATACTGATACCCCCACAGAGATTCCCCCTGTAAATACTAACACATCTCCAGTGATTCCCGTTTTAAATGCTGACACATCCCCAGAGATTTCCCCTGTAATTACTGACACACACCCAGGGATTCCCCCCCTGTATACACTGACACATTCGCAGAGATTCCCCCTGTAAATACTGACACAGCCCACAGAGATACCCCCTGTAAATACATACACACTCGCAGCGATTCCCCTCTGTAAATACAGACACATCTGAGATTCTCCCCTGTAAATACTGACTACTCACAGAGATTCTACCCTGTAAATACTGACACACTCCCAGAGCTTCCCTGTAAATACTAACACACTCCCAGAGATTCCCTGTAAACACTGACACACACCAGAGATTCCCACCTGTAAATACTGACAAACACCCAGAGATTCCCCCTGTAAGTACTGATACAACCCCCAGAGATTCCTCCTGTAAATACTGACACACTCCCAGAGATTTTTCCTGTCAATACTGACACACTCCCAGAGATTCCCATTTGTGATAAGTGACACACTCCCAGGGATTCCCCTCTGTAAATATTGACAGATTCCAGAAGAGTCCCTGTAAATATTGACACCCAACCAGAGATTACCCTCTGTAAATACTGGCCCACACCCGGATATTCTCCCCTGTAAATACTGACAGAATTCGAGGGATTCCCTATAAATACTGTCACATTCTGAGAGATTCTCCCCTGTAAATACTGACAAACTCCCACAGATTCCCCTCTGTAAATACTGAAACACTCCCAGACATTTGCCCCCATAAATACTGACACAGTCTCAGAGATACCCCCCTATAAGTACTGACACATTGCCAGAGATTCTCCTCTGTAAATACCGGACCACTTCCCTGAGATTCTCCTCTGTAAATACTGTCACAATCCCCGAAACACCCCACTATAATTACTGACACATCCCAGAGATTTCTCCCCTGTAAATACTGTCACACTCCCAGAGACTCCCCTCTGTAAATACTGACACACTCCCAGAGATTCTTCCCTGTAAATATTGACAAACTCCCAGAGATTCCATGTAAATATTGACAGAGTCCCAGAGATTCTCCCCTGTAAATACTGACAAACTCCCAGTGATTCCCCTCTGTAAATCCTGAAACAAGCCCAGAGATTCTCCCCAATAAATCCTGACAGAATCTCAGAGGTACCCCCCTATAAATACTGACACATTCCCAGAGATTCTCCCCTCTACATACCGGAACCCTTCCCTGAGATTCTCTCCTGTAAATACTGACACAGTCCCAGAAAAATCCCCCTATAATTATTGACACACTCCCAGAGATTCTCCCCTGTAAATACTGACAAACAATCAGAGATTCCCTGTAAATACTGACACATGGCCAGAGATGCCCCCCTGTAAATACAGACACATCTGAGATTCTCCCCTGTAAATACTGACACACTCCCAGAGATTCCCTGTAAATACTGACAAACTCCCAGATATTCCCCTCTGTAAATACTGAAACACTCCCAGAGATTCGCCCCCATAAATACTGACATAATCTACGAGATAGCCCCCCTATTAATACTGACACATTCCCAGAGATTCTCCCCTGTAATTACCGGACCCCTTCCCTGAGACTCTCCCATGTAAATACTGACACAGTCCCAGAAATACCCCCTATAATTACTGACACACTCCTAGAGGTAAATACTGTAAATACTGACAAACTCACAGAGATTCCCTGTAAATACTGACACACTCCCATGAGATGCCCCCCCTGTAAATACAGACACATCTGAGATTCTCCCCTGTAAATACTGACACACTCCAAGAGATTCTACCCTGTAAATCCTGATACACACCCAGAGATTCCCTGAAAATATTGACACAGTCCCAGAGATTCCCTGTAAATACTGACCCACTCCGAGAGATTCCCTGTAAATACTGACACAACCCCAGAGATTGCCCCTGTAAATACTGACAAACACCCAGAGATTCCCCCTGTAAATACTGACCCACCCCCAGAGATTCCCCGCTTAAACACTGACACACACCAAAGATTCCCCCATGTAAAGATTGACAAACACCCAGAAATTCCCCTTGTAAATCCTGACACACAACAGAGATTCCCCTTTAAATACTGACACAGCCCCCAGAGATTCCCACAGTAAATACTGACACACCCCCAGAGATTCCCCTTTTAAATGCTGACACACCCCCAGAGATTGCCCCTGTAATTACTGACACACACCCAGGGATTCCCCCTGCCCTATATGCTGACACAGTCCCAGGGAATCCCCCCTGTAAATACTGACACACCCTCATAGATTCCCCCCATAAACACGGACACAAACAAGAGAATCCCCGCTGTAAATGCTGAAAACACCCAGAAATTCCCCTTGTAAATCCTGACACACACCAGAGATTCCCCCTGTAAATACTGACACAGTCCCCAGAGATTCCCCCTGTAAATACTGACACACACCAGAGATTCCCCTGTAAATACTGAAACACTCTCAGAGATTCCCCCTGTCAATACTGTCACACACCAGAGATTCCCATTTGAGAATAGTGACACATTCCCAGAGATTTCCCTCTGTAAACACTGACAGACTCCATAAGATTCTCTATAAATATTGACACACAGCCAGAGATTACCCTCTGTAAATACTGGCACACACCCAGATATTCTCCACTGTAAATACTGACAGATTCCCAGAGATTCCCTATAAATACTGACACATTCCCAGAGATGTTCCCCTGTAAATACTGACACACTCCCAGAGATTCTCCCCTGTAAATACTGACACACTCCCAGAGATTCCCTGTAAATACTGACAAACTCCCAGAGATTCCCTTCTGTAAATACTGAACACTCCCAGAGATTCTCCCCCATAAATTCTGACACAGTCTCTGAGATTACCTCATATAAATACTGACACATTCCCAGAGATTCGCCCCTGCAAATACCTGACCCCTTCCCTGAGATTCTCCCCGTAAATACTGAAACACTCCCAGATATTCCCCCTGTCAATACTGACACACTCACAGAGATTCCCCCTGTCAATAGTGACAAAATCCCAGTGATTCCCATTTGTGAATAGTGACACACTCCCAGAGATTCCCTTCTATAAATACTGGCAGACTCCATAAGATTCCCTGTAAATATTGACACCCAACCAGAGATTCCCCCTATAAATACTGACACATCTCCAGTGATTCCCGTTTTAAATGCTGACACAGCCCCAGAGATTTCTCCTGTAATTACTGACACACACCCAGGGATTCCCCCCCTGTATACACTGACACATTCGCAGAGATTCCCCCTGTAAATACTGACACAGCCCACAGAGATACCCCCTGTAAATACATACACACTCGCAGCGATTCCCCTCTGTAAATACAGACACATCTGAGATTCTCCCCTGTAAATACTGACTACTCACAGAGATTCTACCCTGTAAATACTGACACACTCCCAGAGCTTCCCTGTAAATACTAACACACTCCCAGAGATTCCCTGTAAACACTGACACACACCAGAGATTCCCACCTGTAAATACTGACAAACACCCAGAGATTCCCCCTGTAAGTACTGATACAACCCCCAGAGATTCCTCCTGTAAATACTGACACACTCCCAGAGATTTTTCCTGTCAATACTGACACACTCCCAGAGATTCCCATTTGTGATAAGTGACACACTCCCAGGGATTCCCCTCTGTAAATATTGACAGATTCCAGAAGAGTCCCTGTAAATATTGACACCCAACCAGAGATTACCCTCTGTAAATACTGGCCCACACCCGGATATTCTCCCCTGTAAATACTGACAGAATTCGAGGGATTCCCTATAAATACTGTCACATTCTGAGAGATTCTCCCCTGTAAATACTGACAAACTCCCACAGATTCCCCTCTGTAAATACTGAAACACTCCCAGACATTTGCCCCCATAAATACTGACACAGTCTCAGAGATACCCCCCTATAAGTACTGACACATTGCCAGAGATTCTCCTCTGTAAATACCGGACCACTTCCCTGAGATTCTCCTCTGTAAATACTGTCACAATCCCCGAAACACCCCACTATAATTACTGACACATCCCAGAGATTTCTCCCCTGTAAATACTGTCACACTCCCAGAGACTCCCCTCTGTAAATACTGACACACTCCCAGAGATTCTTCCCTGTAAATATTGACAAACTCCCAGAGATTCCATGTAAATATTGACAGAGTCCCAGAGATTCTCCCCTGTAAATACTGACAAACTCCCAGTGATTCCCCTCTGTAAATCCTGAAACAAGCCCAGAGATTCTCCCCAATAAATCCTGACAGAATCTCAGAGGTACCCCCCTATAAATACTGACACATTCCCAGAGATTCTCCCCTCTACATACCGGAACCCTTCCCTGAGATTCTCTCCTGTAAATACTGACACAGTCCCAGAAAAATCCCCCTATAATTATTGACACACTCCCAGAGATTCTCCCCTGTAAATACTGACAAACAATCAGAGATTCCTGTAAATACTGACACATGGCCAGAGATGCCCCCCTGTAAATACAGACACATCTGAGATTCTCCCCTGTAAATACTGACACACTCCCAGAGATTCCCTGTAAATACTGACAAACTCCCAGATATTCCCCTCTGTAAATACTGAAACACTCCCAGAGATTCGCCCCCATAAATACTGACATAATCTACGAGATAGCCCCCCTATTAATACTGACACATTCCCAGAGATTCTCCCCTGTAATTACCGGACCCCTTCCCTGAGACTCTCCCATGTAAATACTGACACAGTCCCAGAAATACCCCCTATAATTACTGACACACTCCTAGAGGTAAATACTGTAAATACTGACAAACTCACAGAGATTCCCTGTAAATACTGACACACTCCCATGAGATGCCCCCCCTGTAAATACAGACACATCTGAGATTCTCCCCTGTAAATACTGACACACTCCAAGAGATTCTACCCTGTAAATCCTGATACACACCCAGAGATTCCCTGAAAATATTGACACAGTCCCAGAGATTCCCTGTAAATACTGACCCACTCCGAGAGATTCCCTGTAAATACTGACACAACCCCCAGAGATTGCCCCTGTAAATACTGACAAACACCCAGAGATTCCCCCTGTAAATACTGACCCACCCCCAGAGATTCCCCGCTTAAACACTGACACACACCAAAGATTCCCCCATGTAAAGATTGACAAACACCCAGAAATTCCCCTTGTAAATCCTGACACACAACAGAGATTCCCCTTTAAATACTGACACAGCCCCCAGAGATTCCCACAGTAAATACTGACACACCCCCAGAGATTCCCCTTTTAAATGCTGACACACCCCAGAGATTGCCCCTGTAATTACTGACACACACCCAGGGATTCCCCCTGCCCTATATGCTGACACAGTCCCAGGGAATCCCCCCTGTAAATACTGACACACCCTCATAGATTCCCCCCATAAACACGGACACAAACAAGAGAATCCCCGCTGTAAATGCTGAAAACACCCAGAAATTCCCCTTGTAAATCCTGACACACACCAGAGATTCCCCCTGTAAATACTGACACAGTCCCCAGAGATTCCCCCTGTAAATACTGACACACACCAGAGATTCCCCCTGTAAATACTGAAACACTCTCAGAGATTCCCCCTGTCAATACTGTCACACACCAGAGATTCCCATTTGAGAATAGTGACACATTCCCAGAGATTTCCCTCTGTAAACACTGACAGACTCCATAAGATTCTCTATAAATATTGACACACAGCCAGAGATTACCCTCTGTAAATACTGGCACACACCCAGATATTCTCCACTGTAAATACTGACAGATTCCCAGAGATTCCCTATAAATACTGACACATTCCCAGAGATGTTCCCCTGTAAATACTGACACACTCCCAGAGATTCTCCCCTGTAAATACTGACACACTCCCAGAGATTCCCTGTAAATACTGACAAACTCCCAGAGATTCCCTTCTGTAAATACTGAACACTCCCAGAGATTCTCCCCCATAAATTCTGACACAGTCTCTGAGATTACCTCATATAAATACTGACACATTCCCAGAGATTCGCCCCTGCAAATACCTGACCCCTTCCCTGAGATTCTCCCCGTAAATACTGAAACACTCCCAGATATTCCCCCTGTCAATACTGACACACTCACAGAGATTCCCCCTGTCAATAGTGACAAAATCCCAGTGATTCCCATTTGTGAATAGTGACACACTCCCAGAGATTCCCTTCTATAAATACTGGCAGACTCCATAAGATTCCCTGTAAATATTGACACCCAACCAGAGATTCCCCCTATAAATACTGACACATCTCCAGTGATTCCCGTTTTAAATGCTGACACAGCCCCAGAGATTTCTCCTGTAATTACTGACACACACCCAGGGATTCCCCCCCTGTATACACTGACACATTCGCAGAGATTCCCCCTGTAAATACTGACACAGCCCACAGAGATACCCCCTGTAAATACATACACACTCGCAGCGATTCCCCTCTGTAAATACAGACACATCTGAGATTCTCCCCTGTAAATACTGACTACTCACAGAGATTCTACCCTGTAAATACTGACACACTCCCAGAGCTTCCCTGTAAATACTAACACACTCCCAGAGATTCCCTGTAAACACTGACACACACCAGAGATTCCCACCTGTAAATACTGACAAACACCCAGAGATTCCCCCTGTAAGTACTGATACAACCCCCAGAGATTCCTCCTGTAAATACTGACACACTCCCAGAGATTTTTCCTGTCAATACTGACACACTCCCAGAGATTCCCATTTGTGATAAGTGACACACTCCCAGGGATTCCCCTCTGTAAATATTGACAGATTCCAGAAGAGTCCCTGTAAATATTGACACCCAACCAGAGATTACCCTCTGTAAATACTGGCCCACACCCGGATATTCTCCCCTGTAAATACTGACAGAATTCGAGGGATTCCCTATAAATACTGTCACATTCTGAGAGATTCTCCCCTGTAAATACTGACAAACTCCCACAGATTCCCCTCTGTAAATACTGAAACACTCCCAGACATTTGCCCCCATAAATACTGACACAGTCTCAGAGATACCCCCCTATAAGTACTGACACATTGCCAGAGATTCTCCTCTGTAAATACCGGACCACTTCCCTGAGATTCTCCTCTGTAAATACTGTCACAATCCCCGAAACACCCCACTATAATTACTGACACATCCCAGAGATTTCTCCCCTGTAAATACTGTCACACTCCCAGAGACTCCCCTCTGTAAATACTGACACACTCCCAGAGATTCTTCCCTGTAAATATTGACAAACTCCCAGAGATTCCATGTAAATATTGACAGAGTCCCAGAGATTCTCCCCTGTAAATACTGACAAACTCCCAGTGATTCCCCTCTGTAAATCCTGAAACAAGCCCAGAGATTCTCCCCAATAAATCCTGACAGAATCTCAGAGGTACCCCCCTATAAATACTGACACATTCCCAGAGATTCTCCCCTCTACATACCGGAACCCTTCCCTGAGATTCTCTCCTGTAAATACTGACACAGTCCCAGAAAAATCCCCCTATAATTATTGACACACTCCCAGAGATTCTCCCCTGTAAATACTGACAAACAATCAGAGATTCCCTGTAAATACTGACACATGGCCAGAGATGCCCCCCTGTAAATACAGACACATCTGAGATTCTCCCCTGTAAATACTGACACACTCCCAGAGATTCCCTGTAAATACTGACAAACTCCCAGATATTCCCCTCTGTAAATACTGAAACACTCCCAGAGATTCGCCCCCATAAATACTGACATAATCTACGAGATAGCCCCCCTATTAATACTGACACATTCCCAGAGATTCTCCCCTGTAATTACCGGACCCCTTCCCTGAGACTCTCCCATGTAAATACTGACACAGTCCCAGAAATACCCCCTATAATTACTGACACACTCCTAGAGGTAAATACTGTAAATACTGACAAACTCACAGAGATTCCCTGTAAATACTGACACACTCCCATGAGATGCCCCCCCTGTAAATACAGACACATCTGAGATTCTCCCCTGTAAATACTGACACACTCCAAGAGATTCTACCCTGTAAATCCTGATACACACCCAGAGATTCCCTGAAAATATTGACACAGTCCCAGAGATTCCCTGTAAATACTGACCCACTCCGAGAGATTCCCTGTAAATACTGACACAACCCCAGAGATTGCCCCTGTAAATACTGACAAACACCCAGAGATTCCCCCTGTAAATACTGACCCACCCCCAGAGATTCCCCGCTTAAACACTGACACACACCAAAGATTCCCCCATGTAAAGATTGACAAACACCCAGAAATTCCCCTTGTAAATCCTGACACACAACAGAGATTCCCCTTTAAATACTGACACAGCCCCCAGAGATTCCCACAGTAAATACTGACACACCCCCAGAGATTCCCCTTTTAAATGCTGACACACCCCCAGAGATTGCCCCTGTAATTACTGACACACACCCAGGGATTCCCCCTGCCCTATATGCTGACACAGTCCCAGGGAATCCCCCCTGTAAATACTGACACACCCTCATAGATTCCCCCCATAAACACGGACACAAACAAGAGAATCCCCGCTGTAAATGCTGAAAACACCCAGAAATTCCCCTTGTAAATCCTGACACACACCAGAGATTCCCCCTGTAAATACTGACACAGTCCCCAGAGATTCCCCCTGTAAA
The DNA here is from genome assembly GCF_017639515.1 of Carcharodon carcharias. Classification (NCBI taxonomy): domain Eukaryota; kingdom Metazoa; phylum Chordata; class Chondrichthyes; order Lamniformes; family Lamnidae; genus Carcharodon; species Carcharodon carcharias. Next base: position 20,112,957 of record NC_054478.1, on the reverse strand, counting down.
TACTGACACACACCAGAGATTCCCCCTGTAAATACTGAAACACTCTCAGAGATTCCCCCTGTCAATACTGTCACACACCAGAGATTCCCATTTGAGAATAGTGACACATTCCCAGAGATTTCCCTCTGTAAACACTGACAGACTCCATAAGATTCTCTATAAATATTGACACACAGCCAGAGATTACCCTCTGTAAATACTGGCACACACCCAGATATTCTCCACTGTAAATACTGACAGATTCCCAGAGATTCCCTATAAATACTGACACATTCCCAGAGATGTTCCCCTGTAAATACTGACACACTCCCAGAGATTCTCCCCTGTAAATACTGACACACTCCCAGAGATTCCCTGTAAATACTGACAAACTCCCAGAGATTCCCTTCTGTAAATACTGAACACTCCCAGAGATTCTCCCCCATAAATTCTGACACAGTCTCTGAGATTACCTCATATAAATACTGACACATTCCCAGAGATTCGCCCCTGCAAATACCTGACCCCTTCCCTGAGATTCTCCCCGTAAATACTGAAACACTCCCAGATATTCCCCCTGTCAATACTGACACACTCACAGAGATTCCCCCTGTCAATAGTGACAAAATCCCAGTGATTCCCATTTGTGAATAGTGACACACTCCCAGAGATTCCCTTCTATAAATACTGGCAGACTCCATAAGATTCCCTGTAAATATTGACACCCAACCAGAGATTCCCCCTATAAATACTGACACATCTCCAGTGATTCCCGTTTTAAATGCTGACACAGCCCCAGAGATTTCTCCTGTAATTACTGACACACACCCAGGGATTCCCCCCCTGTATACACTGACACATTCGCAGAGATTCCCCCTGTAAATACTGAAACAGCCCACAGAGATTCCCCCTGTAAATACTGACACACTCGCGGCGATTCCCCTCTGTAAATACAGACACATCTGAGATTCTCCCCTGTAAATACTGACTACTCACAGAGATTCTACCCTGTAAATACTGACACACTCCCAGAGCTTCCCTGTAAATACTAACACACTCCCAGAGATTCCCTGTAAACACTGACACACACCAGAGATTCCCACCTGTAAATACTGACAAACACCCAGAGATTCCCCCTGTAAATACTGACACAACACCCAGAGAGTCCTCCTGTAAATACTGACACACTCCCAGAGATTTTTCCTGTCAATACTGACACACTCCCAGAGATTCCCATTTGTGATAAGTGACACACTCCCAGGGATTCCCCTCTGTAAATATTGACAGATTCCAGAAGAGTCCCTGTAAATATTGACACCCAACCAGAGATTACCCTCTGTAAATACTGGCCCACACCCGGATATTCTCCCCTGTAAATACTGACAGACTCCGAGGGATTCCCTATAAATACTGTCACATTCTGAGAGATTCTCCCCTGTAAATACTGACAAACTCCCACAGATTCCCCTCTGTAAATACTGAAACACTCCCAGACATTTGCCCCCATAAATACTGACACAGTCTCAGAGATACCCCCCTATAAGTACTGACACATTGCCAGAGATTCTCCTCTGTAAATACCGGACCACTTCCCTGAGATTCTCCTCTGTAAATACTGTCACAATCCCCGAAACACCCCACTATAATTACTGACACATCCCAGAGATTTCTCCCCTGTAAATACTGTCACACTCCCAGAGACTCCCCTCTGTAAATACTGACACACTCCCAGAGATTCTTCCCTGTAAATATTGACAAACTCCCAGAGATTCCATGTAAATATTGACAGAGTCCCAGAGATTCTCCCCTGTAAATACTGACAAACTCCCAGTGATTCCCCTCTGTAAATCCTGAAACAAGCCCAGAGATTCTCCCCAATAAATCCTGACAGAATCTCAGAGGTACCCCCCTATAAATACTGACACATTCCCAGAGATTCTCCCCTCTACATACCGGAACCCTTCCCTGAGATTCTCTCCTGTAAATACTGACACAGTCCCAGAAAAATCCCCCTATAATTATTGACACACTCCCAGAGATTCTCCCCTGTAAATACTGACAAACAATCAGAGATTCCCTGTAAATACTGACACATGGCCAGAGATGCCCCCCTGTAAATACAGACACATCTGAGATTCTCCCCTGTAAATACTGACACACTCCCAGAGATTCCCTGTAAATACTGACAAACTCCCAGATATTCCCCTCTGTAAATACTGAAACACTCCCAGAGATTCGCCCCCATAAATACTGACATAATCTACGAGATAGCCCCCCTATTAATACTGACACATTCCCAGAGATTCTCCCCTGTAATTACCGGACCCCTTCCCTGAGACTCTCCCATGTAAATACTGACACAGTCCCAGAAATACCCCCTATAATTACTGACACACTCCTAGAGGTAAATACTGTAAATACTGACAAACTCACAGAGATTCCCTGTAAATACTGACACACTCCCATGAGATGCCCCCCCTGTAAATACAGACACATCTGAGATTCTCCCCTGTAAATACTGACACACTCCAAGAGATTCTACCCTGTAAATCCTGATACACACCCAGAGATTCCCTGAAAATATTGACACAGTCCCAGAGATTCCCTGTAAATACTGACCCACTCCGAGAGATTCCCTGTAAATACTGACACAACCCCAGAGATTGCCCCTGTAAATACTGACAAACACCCAGAGATTCCCCCTGTAAATACTGACCCACCCCCAGAGATTCCCCGCTTAAACACTGACACACACCAAAGATTCCCCCATGTAAAGATTGACAAACACCCAGAAATTCCCCTTGTAAATCCTGACACACAACAGAGATTCCCCTTTAAATACTGACACAGCCCCCAGAGATTCCCACAGTAAATACTGACACACCCCCAGAGATTCCCCTTTTAAATGCTGACACACCCCCAGAGATTGCCCCTGTAATTACTGACACACACCCAGGGATTCCCCCTGCCCTATATGCTGACACAGTCCCAGGGAATCCCCCCTGTAAATACTGACACACCCTCATAGATTCCCCCCATAAACACGGACACAAACAAGAGAATCCCCGCTGTAAATGCTGAAAACACCCAGAAATTCCCCTTGTAAATCCTGACACACACCAGAGATTCCCCCTGTAAATACTGACACAGTCCCCAGAGATTCCCCCTGTAAATACTGACACACACCAGAGATTCCCCCTGTAAATACTGAAACACTCTCAGAGATTCCCCCTGTCAATACTGTCACACACCAGAGATTCCCATTTGAGAATAGTGACACATTCCCAGAGATTTCCCTCTGTAAACACTGACAGACTCCATAAGATTCTCTATAAATATTGACACACAGCCAGAGATTACCCTCTGTAAATACTGGCACACACCCAGATATTCTCCACTGTAAATACTGACAGATTCCCAGAGATTCCCTATAAATACTGACACATTCCCAGAGATGTTCCCCTGTAAATACTGACACACTCCCAGAGATTCTCCCCTGTAAATACTGACACACTCCCAGAGATTCCCTGTAAATACTGACAAACTCCCAGAGATTCCCTTCTGTAAATACTGAACACTCCCAGAGATTCTCCCCCATAAATTCTGACACAGTCTCTGAGATTACCTCATATAAATACTGACACATTCCCAGAGATTCGCCCCTGCAAATACCTGACCCCTTCCCTGAGATTCTCCCCGTAAATACTGAAACACTCCCAGATATTCCCCCTGTCAATACTGACACACTCACAGAGATTCCCCCTGTCAATAGTGACAAAATCCCAGTGATTCCCATTTGTGAATAGTGACACACTCCCAGAGATTCCCTTCTATAAATACTGGCAGACTCCATAAGATTCCCTGTAAATATTGACACCCAACCAGAGATTCCCCCTATAAATACTGACACATCTCCAGTGATTCCCGTTTTAAATGCTGACACAGCCCCAGAGATTTCTCCTGTAATTACTGACACACACCCAGGGATTCCCCCCCTGTATACACTGACACATTCGCAGAGATTCCCCCTGTAAATACTGAAACAGCCCACAGAGATTCCCCCTGTAAATACTGACACACTCGCGGCGATTCCCCTCTGTAAATACAGACACATCTGAGATTCTCCCCTGTAAATACTGACTACTCACAGAGATTCTACCCTGTAAATACTGACACACTCCCAGAGCTTCCCTGTAAATACTAACACACTCCCAGAGATTCCCTGTAAACACTGACACACACCAGAGATTCCCACCTGTAAATACTGACAAACACCCAGAGATTCCCCCTGTAAATACTGACACAACACCCAGAGAGTCCTCCTGTAAATACTGACACACTCCCAGAGATTTTTCCTGTCAATACTGACACACTCCCAGAGATTCCCATTTGTGATAAGTGACACACTCCCAGGGATTCCCCTCTGTAAATATTGACAGATTCCAGAAGAGTCCCTGTAAATATTGACACCCAACCAGAGATTACCCTCTGTAAATACTGGCCCACACCCGGATATTCTCCCCTGTAAATACTGACAGACTCCGAGGGATTCCCTATAAATACTGTCACATTCTGAGAGATTCTCCCCTGTAAATACTGACAAACTCCCACAGATTCCCCTCTGTAAATACTGAAACACTCCCAGACATTTGCCCCCATAAATACTGACACAGTCTCAGAGATACCCCCCTATAAGTACTGACACATTGCCAGAGATTCTCCTCTGTAAATACCGGACCACTTCCCTGAGATTCTCCTCTGTAAATACTGTCACAATCCCCGAAACACCCCACTATAATTACTGACACATCCCAGAGATTTCTCCCCTGTAAATACTGTCACACTCCCAGAGACTCCCCTCTGTAAATACTGACACACTCCCAGAGATTCTCCCCTGTAAATACTGACAAACTCCCAGTGATTCCCCTCTGTAAATCCTGAAACAAGCCCAGAGATTCTCCCCAATAAATCCTGACAGAATCTCAGAGGTACCCCCCTATAAATACTGACACATTCCCAGAGATTCTCCCCTCTACATACCGGAACCCTTCCCTGAGATTCTCTCCTGTAAATACTGACACAGTCCCAGAAAAATCCCCCTATAATTATTGACACACTCCCAGAGATTCCCCCTGTAAATACTGACACACACCAGAGATTCCCCCTGTAAATACTGAAACACTCTCAGAGATTCCCCCTGTCAATACTGTCACACACCAGAGATTCCCATTTGAGAATAGTGACACATTCCCAGAGATTCCCCTCTGTAAACACTGACAGACTCCATAAGATTCTCTATAAATATTGACACACAGCCAGAGATTACCCTCTGTAAATACTGGCACACACCCAGATATTCTCCACTGTAAATACTGACAGATTCCCAGAGATTCCCTATAAATACTGAAACATTCCCAGAGATGTTCCCCTGTAAATACTGACACACTCCCAGAAATTCCCTGTAAATACTGACAAACTCCCAGAGATTCCCCTCTGTAAATACTGAAACACTCCCAGAGATTCTCCCCCATAAATTCTGACACAGTCTCTGAGATTACCCCATATAAATACTGACACATTCCCAGAGATTCGCCCCTGCAAATACCTGACCCCTTCCCTGAGATTCTCCCCGTAAATACTGAAAAACTCCCAGAGATTCCCCCTGTCAATACTGAAACACTCCCAGAGATTCCCCCTGTCAATACTGACACACTCACAGAGATTCCCCTTGTCAATAGTGACAAAATCCCAGTGATTCCCATTTGTGAATAGTGACACACTCCCAGAGATTCCCCTCTGTAAATACTGACAGACTCCATAAGATTCCCTGTTAATATTGACACCCAACCAGAGATTACCCTCTGTAAATACTGGCCCACACCCAGATATTCTCCCCGGTAAATACTGACAGATTCCCAGAGATTCCCTATAAATACTGACACATTCCCAGAGATTCTCCCCTGTAAATACTGACAAACTCCCAGAGATTACCCTCTGTAAATACTGAAACACTCCCAGACATTTGACCCCATAAATACTGACACAGTCTCAGAGATACCCCCCTATAAGTACTGGCACATTCCCAGAGAATCTCCCCTGTAAATACTGTCACAATCCCCGAAATACCCCACTATAATTACTGACACAGTCCCAGAGATTTCTCACCTGTTAATACTGTCATGCTCCCAGAGATTCTACACTGTAAATACTGACAAACTCCCCCAGAGATTCTCCCCTCTAAATACTGGACCCCTTCCCTGAGATTCTCCCCTGTAAATACTGGACACAGTCCCAGAAAAATCCCCCTATAATTACTGACACACTCCCAGAGATTCTCCCCTGTAAATACTGACAGAAACTCAGAGATTCCCTTTAAATACTGACACATGCCCAGAGATGCCCCTCTGTAAATACAGACACATCTGAGATTCTCCCCTGTAAATACTGACACACTCCCAGAGATTCTCCCTGTAATTACTGACACACATCCAGGGATTCCCCCCTTGTATACACTGACATACTCCCAGAGATTCCCCCCTGTAAATACTGACACACTCCCAGACATTCCCCCCTGTAAATACTGATGCACCCCCAGAAATTTCCCCCATAAACATTGACATACACCTGAGATTCTACCCTGTAAATTCTGACAAACACCCAGAAATTCCCCCTGTAAATCCTGACATACACCAGAGATTTCCCCTGTAATTACTGACACAGCTACCAGAGATTCCCCCTGTAAATATTTACATACACCAGAGATTCTCCCTGTAAATACTGAAACACTCCCAGAGATTCCACCTGTAAATACTGACACCCCCACAGATATTCCACCCGTAAACACTGACACACACTCTGTATATACTGACTAATACCGAGAAATTCCCCCTGTAAATCCTGACACACCCCCAGAGATTCCCCCTGTTAATACTGACACACACCAGAGATTCCCCCTTTCAATACTGGCACACTCCCAGAGATTCCCATTTGTAAATAGTTACACAGTCCCAGAGATTCCCCTCTATAAATAAGTACAGACTCCATAAGATTCCCTGTAAGTATTGGCACACACCCAGAGAAAGCCCTCTGTAAATACTGGCACACACACAGATATTCTCCCCTGTAATTACTGACAGACTCCTAGAGATTCCCTATAAATACTGACACATTCCCAGAGATTCACCCCTGTAAATACTGACAAAGTCCCAGAGATTCCCTGTAAATATTGACACAAACCCAGAGTTTCTCCCCTTTAAATACTGACACACTCCCAGAGATTCCCTGTAAATACTGACAAAGTCCCAGAGATTCCCCTCTGTAAATACTGAAACACTCCCAGAGATTCGCCCCCATAAATACTGACACATTCCCAGAGATTCTCCCCTGTAAATACCAGACCCCTTTCCTGAGATTCTCCCCTGTAAACACTGACACGCTTCCCTGTAAATAGTGACACAGTCCCAGAGATTTCCTGTAAATACTGACACACCCCCAGATTTTTCCCCTTTTAAATGCTGACACACCCCCAGAGATTCCCCCTGTAATTACTGACGCACACCCAGCAATTCCCCCCCTGTTTAGGCTAACACAGTCCCAGGGATTCCCCCCTGTAAATACTGACACACCCCCAGAGATTCCCCCCGTAAACACTGACACACACCAGAGATTCACCCCTGTAAATACTGACAAACACCCGAAATTCCCCCTGTAAATCCTGACACACACCAGAGATTCCCCCTGTAAATACTGACATGCACCAGAGATTCCCCCTGTCAATACTGACACAATCCCAAAGATTCCCATTTGTGAATAGTGACACACTCCCAGAGATTCCCATTTGTGAATAGTGACACACTCGCAGAGATTCCCTGTAAACACTGACACAATCCCAGAGATTACCCTCTGTAAATACTAACACACTCCCAGAAATTACCCTCTGTAAATACTAACACATTCCCAGAGATTACCCTCTGTAAATACTGACAAACTCCCAGAGATTACCCTCTGTAAATTCCAACACACTCCCAGAGATTACCCTCTGTAAATACTGACACTCCCCCAGAGATGCCTCTCTGTAATTACAGACACATCTGAGATTCTACCCTGTAAATACTTGCACACTCCAGAGATTCTATCCTGTAAATACTGACACACTCCGAGAGATTCCCTGCAAAAATTGACACACTCCCAGCGATGCCCCTCTCTAAATACTGTCACACTCCAAGAGATTTCTCTCTGTATATAATGACATAACCCGAGATACTCCCCCTGTAAATACTGACACGCTCCATGAGATTCCCTTTAAATACTGAATAACTCCCAGAGATTCCCCTCTCTAAATGCTGACTGACTCCCTGAGATTCCCTGTAAATATGGACACACACCCAGAGATTCCCATCTGTAAATACTGGCACACACCCAGATATTCTCCCATGTAAATACTGAAAGACTCCCAGAGATTCCCTGTAAATACTGACACACTCCCAGAGATTCTCCCCTGTAAATACTGACACACTCCCAGAGATTCCCTGTAAATACTGACACACTCCCAGAGATTCCCGTCTGTAAATATTGAAACTCTCCCAGGGATTCCCTGTAAATACTGACACACTCCCAGAGATTCCCGTCTGTAAATATTGAAACTCTCCCAGGGATTCCCTGTAAATACTGACACACTCCCAGAGATTCCCTGTAAGTACTGAAACACACCCTGAGATACCTCCCTGTAAACACAGACATATACCTAGAGATTCCCTGGAAATACTGACCCACTCCCAGGCCAGTAATTTTAGCTCCTTGGTCAGGTGCACTCCAGACCTGTGCGAGTGTAAAATGACGCGCGATGGCATAGGGCAAACATCTCGATGTCATCGCGCACTATCACCACATTTCAGTCGGCGGCCATTTGCGGGATTCTGCAGTGTGCCCGCTGACAATTAACAGGCCTATTAATGGCATTAACAAGATAATTTAAATCAATATTTCACTGCCCGTCCAACCTTAAGGTTCCCTGTAAATACTGAAATATTTTCAGAGATTCCCCTTTTAAATACTGACACACCCTCAGAGATTCCCCCTGTAATTACTGACTCACTCCCAGATAATCCCCCGGTATATACTGACACACTCCCAGAGATTCCCCTGTAAATATTGACACACACCAGAGATTCCCCCTGTAAATACTGACACAATCCCAGAGATTCCCCTGTAAATATTGACACACACCAGAGATTTCCCCAGTATATACTGACACACTCCCAGAGATTCCCCCTGTAAATATTGACACACACCAGAGATTCCCCCTGTAAATACTGACACACTCCCAGAGATTCCCATTTGTGAATAGTGACACACTCACAGAGATTCCCCGTAAATATTGACACAATCCCAGAGATTCCCCACTGTAAACATTGACATACTCCCAGATTCCCCGCCTTAAATACTGACACACTCCCAGTGGTTCACTTCTGTAAACACTGACACTCCCAGAGATTACCGTCTGTAAATACTAACACACTCCGAGAGATTACCGTCTGTAAATACTGACACATTCCCAGAGATGCCCCTCTGTAAATACAGACACATCTGAGATTCTCCCCTGTAAATACTGACACACTCCGAGAGATTGCCTGTAAATACTGACACAATCCCAGCGATTCCCCTCTATAAATACTGACACACTCCCACAGATTCCCTGTAAGTATAGACACACACACAGAGATTCACTGTAAATACTGAAACGCTCCCAGAGATTCTCCCCCATAAATACTGACACAGTCCCAGAGATACCCGCCTATAAATACTGACACATTCCCAGAGATCCTCCCTGTATATACTGACACACTCCCAGAGATTCTCCCCTGTAAATATTGACACACTCCCAGAGATTCTCCCCTGTTAATACTGACACAGTCCCACAGATACCCCCTATAAATACTGACACACTCCCAGAGATTCTCCCCTGTAAATGCTGACACACTCCCAGAATAAACACCTATAATTACTGACATACACCCAGAGATTCTCCCCTGTAATTACTGAAAAACTCACAGAGATTCCCTGTAAATACTGAAATACTTTCAGAGAATCACCTTATAAATACTGACACACTCGCATTGATTCCCCTCTGTAAATACTGACACACCCCCAGAGATTCCCCCTGTAAATACTGATACATTCCTAGAGATTCCCTGTAAATACTGACACACTCCCAGAGAAACCCTGTAAATAATGCCTTGCGCCCAGAGATTCTCCCCCGTAATTTCTGACACAGTCCAGAGATTCCCTGTAAATACTGACACTCTCAGAGATTCTGCTCTGTAAATACTGACATAATCCCAGAGATTCCTCTCTGTAAATACTGAAACACTCCCAGAGACTCTCCACTGTAAATACTGACACACTCCAAGACATTCTTCCCAATAAATATTGACAGACTCCATGAGATTCCCTGTAAATACTGACAAACTCCCAGAGATTCCCTCAGTAAATACTGACACAATCCCAGAGATTCCCCTCCATAAATACTGACACACTCCCAGACATTCCCTTGTGTAACCACTGACACACTCCCAGAGATTCCTTGTAAATTCTGTCACACTCCCAGAGATTCCTCTCTGTAAATACTGAAACACTCCCAGAGACTCTCCACTGTAAATACTGACACACTCCAAGAGATTCTCCCATATACGTACTGACACATTCCGAGAGATTCCCTGTAAATTCTGACACACTCCCAGAGATTCCTTGTAAATTCTGTCACACTACCAGAGATTCCCTTTGAATACTGACGCAAACCCACAGATTCCTTACAGTAAATACTGACACACTCCCACAGATTACCCGCTGTAAATACTGACGCACTCCCAGAGATTCCCCCTGTAAGTACTGACCCACTCTGAGAGATTCCCATCTGTAAATACTGACACAGCAGAGGTCCTCCCCTGTAAATATTGACACACTCCTAGAGATTCCCTATAAATACTGATACACTCCCAGAGATTCCCGGTAAATAGTACGTTGCTCCCAAAAATTCCTGTAAATTCTGACACACTTCAGAGTTTCTCCTCTGTAAATACTGACCCACTCCCAGAGATTCCGCTCTGTATATATTGACATACTCCGAGAGATTCGCCTCTGTATATACTGACACACTCCCAGAGATTCCCCTCTGTAAATACTGACACACTCCCCAGAAATTCTCCCCTGTAAATACTGACATACTCTCAGAGATTCCCCTCTGTAAATACTGAAACAATCACAGAGATCCTCCCTTTAAATACTGACACACAACCAGTGATTCCTCGCTTTAAATACTGACAGAATCCCAGAGGTTCCCCTCTGTAAATACTGACACACTCCCACAGATCCCCCCTGTAAATAGTGACACACCCCCAGAGATTCCGTTCCTTAAATACTGACGTCCTCCGAGAAATTCCCCTCTGGAAATGCAGACAAACTCCCAGAGCTTCCCCTCTGTAAATAGTGATACATTCCCAGACACTCTCAACTGTAAATACTGACACACTCCAAGAGATTCTCCCCTATAAATACCGGCACACTCCATGAGATTCCCTGCATATACTGACAATTCCCAGAGATTCCATTCAGTAAATAATGAAACACTCCCAGAGATCCCCCCTGTAAATACTGACACACTCCCGGAGATTCCCTGTAAATACTGACACACATCCAGAAATTCCCTGTAAATACTGACACACTCCAAAAGGTTCTCACCAGACACAGACCAAGAGATACCTCGCTTTAAATACTGACAGTATCCCAGAGGTTCCCCTCGGTAAATGGAGACACACTCCCAGAGATTCCCCTCTGTAAATACTGATACACATCCAGAGATTTCCCTCTGTAAATAGTGACATAATCCCAGAGAATCCCCTCTGTAAATACTGAAACACTCCTAGAGATTCCCCTCTGTAAATACTGACCCACTCCCAGAGGTTCCATGTCAACACTGACACACACACTGAGATAACTTCTATAAACACTGCCACACACCCAGAGATTCCCTGTAAATACTGACACACACCCTGAGATACCCCCTATAAATACTGACACATACCCTGAGATTCCCTGTAAATACTGACACACACCCTGAGATACCCACCTATAAATACTGACACACACCCTGAGATACCCCCCTATAAATACTGACACACTCCGAGAGGTTCCCCTCTGAAAATACTGACACACTCCCAGAGGTTCCCCTCTGTAAATACTGACACACTCCCAGAGATTCTCCACTGGAAATATTGACACACTCCTAGAGATTCCCTAAAAATACTGACACACTCCCAGACATTCCCTGTAAATAGTGCCTCGCTCCAACAATTCCCTGTAAATTCTGACACATTTCAGAGATTCGCCTCTGCATATACTGAAACACTCGCAGAGATACTCCACTGTAAATACTGACACACTCCCAGAGATTAACATCTGTAAATACTGACACACTCCCAGAGACTCTCCATTGTAAATACTGACACACTCGCAGAGATTCCCCTCTGTATATACGGAGACAATCACAGAGATTCCCCTCTGTAAATACTGACACACTCCCAGAGATTCCGCTCTGTAAATACTGACAACCTCCCAGAGATTCTCCCCTGTAAATACTGACACACTCCCAGAGATTCCACTCTGTAAGTACTGACACACTCCCACAGATTCCTCTCTGTAAATGCTGAAACACTCCCAGAGACTCTCCACTGTAAATATTGACAAGTCCCACAGATTCCCTGTAAATACTGTCACACTCCCAGAGATTTCCTTTAAATACTGACGCAAAAACAGAGATTCCTTCAAGTAAATACTGACACACTCGCAGAGATTCCCCTCTCTAAATACTGACACACTCCCAGAGACTCTCCAGTGTAAATACTGACACACTCCAAGAGATTCTCCCGGTTAAGTACTGACACAGTCCCAGAGATTCCCTGTAATTACTGACACGCTCCCTGAGATTAACCTCTGGAAATACTGACACACTCCCAGAGATTCCCCTCCGTAAATACTCTGACACTCCCAGAGATTCCCCTCTGTAAACACTCACACACACCCAGAGATTCCCTGTAAATTCTGACACACTCCCAGAGATTCCCCTTAAATACTGACGCAAAACCAGAGATTCCTTAAAGTAAATAATGACACACTCGCAGAGATTCCCCTCTGTAAATGCTGACACATTCACAGAGATTCCCCTCTGTAAATACTGACACACTCCCAGAGACTCTCCCCTGTAAATACTGACACACTCGCAGAGATTCCCCTCCATAAATGCTGTGAAACTCCCAGAGATTCCCCTCTGTAAACACTCAAACACACCCAGAGATTCCCTGTAAATTCTGACACACTCCCAGAGATTCCCCTTAAATACTGACGCAAAACCAGAAATACCTTAAAGTAAATAATGACACACTCGCAGAGATTCCCCTCTGTAAATACTGACACACTCACAGAGATTCCCCTCTGTAAATTCTGAAACAATCACAGAGATCCTCCCCTGTAAATACTGACACACACCCAGAGATTCCTCGCTTTAAATACTGACACACTCTCAGAGATTCCTCTCTGTAAATACTGATACACATCCAGAGATACCCCTCTCTAAACACTGACACACTCCCAGAGATTCCCCCTATAAATACTGACACACTCCAAGATATTCCCCTCTGCAAATTATGACACACCCCCAGAGATTCCTCCTGTAACTACTGACGTACACCCAGAGATTCCCCCTGAAAATACTGACACACTCCCAGAGATCCCCCCCTGTAAATATGACACACCCCCAGATCGTCCCTCTGTAAATACTGACACACTCCCAGAGAATCCTCTCTGTAAATACTGACACACTCTCAGAGATTCTGCATTATAAATACTGACACACTCCCAGAGATTCACCCCAAAAACACTGACACACCACCAGAGATTCCCTGTAAATACTGACACACTCCCAGAGATTCCCTGTAAGTACTGTCTCGCTCCAGGAGATTCCTGTAAATTCTGACAAACTCCCAGAGTTTCCCTGTAAATACTGACACACACCCAGAGAATCCTAACAGCAAATACTGACACACTCCCAAAGATTCCGCACTGTAAATACTGACACACTCCCAGAGATTGTCCACTCTAAATACTGACACACTCCCAGAGACTCTCCACTCTAAATACTGACACACTCCCAGAGATTCTCCACTGTAAATACTGACACACTCCCAAAGATTCCGCACTGTAAATACTGACACACTCCCAGAGATTCTCCACTCTAAATACTGACACACTCCCAGAGACTCTCCACTCTAAATACTGACACACTCCCAGAGATTCTCCACTGTAAATACTGACACACTCCCAAAGATTCCGCACTGTAAATACTGACACACTCCCAGAGATTCTCCACTCTAAATACTGACACACTCCCAGAGACTCTCCCCTGTAAATACTGACACACTCCCAGAGATTCTACACTCTAAATACTGACACACTCCTCGAGATTCCCTATAAATACTGACACACTCCCAGAGAATCCCTTTAAATAGTGCCTTGCTCCCAAAAATTCCGTGTAAATCCTGACACACTTAAGAGATACCACTCCGTAAATACTGACACACTCCCAGAGATTCTCCCCTGTAAATAATGACACACTCCCATTGATTCCCCTCTGTAAATACTGACACACTGCCAGAGATTAACCTCTGTAAATACTGAAACACTGCCAGAGACTCTCCACTGTAAATACTGACACACTCAAAGAGATTCTCCCGGTTAAGTACTGACACAGTCCCAGAAATTCCCTGTAAATACTGAAACACTCCCAGAGATTAACCTCTGTAAATACTGACACACTCCCAGAGATTAACCTCTGTAGATACTGACACACTCCCAGAGACTCTCCCCTGTAAATACTGACACACTCCCAGAGACTCTCCCCTGTAAATACTGACACACTTGCAGAGATTCCCCTCTGTAAATACTGAAATACTCCCCAGAAATCTCCCCTGTAAATACTGACACACTCCCAGAGATTCCCCTCTGTAAATACTGAAACAATCACAGAGATCCTCCTCTGTAAATACTGACACACACCCAGAGATTCCTCACTTTAAATACTGACAGAATCCCAGAGGTTCCCCTCTGTAAATACTGACACTCTCCCAGAGATTCCTTGTAAATCATGACACACTCCACGGATTCCTTGTAAATACTGACACACTCTCTGAGATTCTGCTCTGTAAATACTGACAAACTCCCAGAGATTCCCCTCTGTAAATACTGAAAAACTACCAGTGATTCCCCTCTGTAAAATTGACAAACTCCCAGGGATTCTCCCCTGTAAATACTGACACACTCCCAGAGATTCTCCATTGTAAAAACTGACACACTCCAAGAGATTCTTTCCTGTAAATACTGAAACAGCCCAGAGATACCTACCTATAAACACTGACATACAACCAGAGATTCCCTGTAAATACTGACACACTCCCAGAGATTCCCCTCTATAAATAGTAACACACTCCCAGACATTCTCCCCTGTAAATACTGACACACTCCCAGAGATTCTCCCCTGTAAATACTGACACATTCCCATTGATTCCCCTCTGTAAATACTGAAACACTCCCAGAGACTCTCCAGTGTAAATACTGACACACTCCAAGAGATTCTCCCGGTTAAGTACTGACACAGTCCCAGAGATTCCCTGTAATTACTGACACACTCCCTGAGATTAACCTCTGGAAATACTGACACACTCCCAGAGATTCCCCTCCGTAAATACTCTGACACTCCCAGAGATTCCCCTCTGTAAACACTCACACACACCCAGAGATTCCCTGTAAATTCTGACACACTCCCAGAGATTCCCCTTAAATACTGATGCGAAACCAGAGATTCCTTAAAGTAAATACTGACACACTTGCAGAGATTCCCCTCTGTAAATACTGACAAACTCCCAGAGACTCTCCCCTGTAAATACAGACACACTCGCAGAGTTTCCCCTCTGTAAATACTGACACAAAACCAGAGATTCCTTAAAGTAAATAATGCACACTTGCAGAGATTTCCCTCTGTAAATCCTGCACACTCCCATTGATTCCCCTCTGTAAGTACTGACACACTCCCAGAGACTCTCCCCTGTAAATACTGACACACTCCCAGAGATTCCACTCTGTAAATACTGACACACACCCAGAGATTCCCTGTAAATTCTGTCACACTCCCAGAGATTTCCTTTAAATACTGATGCAAAAACAGAGATTCCTTCAAGTAAATAATGACACACTTGCAGAGATTCCCCTCTGTAAATACTGACACACTCGCAGAGATTCCCCTCTCTAAATACTGACACGCTCCCAGAGACTCTCCACTGTAAATACTGACAAACTCCCAGAGATTCCCCTCTGTAAATACTGACACACTCCCAGAGATTTCCCTCTGTAAATACTGACACACTCCCAGACATTCCCCCTGTAAGTACTGACACATTCCCAGAGATTCCCTGGAAATTCTGTCACACTCCCAGAAATTCCCTTTAAATACTGGCGCAAAACCAGAGATTCCTTACAGTAAATAATGACACACTCGCAGAGATTACCCCTTGTAAATTCTGTCACACTCCCAGAGATTCCCTGTAAATACTGACACACCAAGAGATTCCTCACAGCAAATACTGACACCCTGCCAGAGATTCCGCACAGTAAATACTGACACACTCCCAGAGATTCCGCACTGTAAATACTGACACACTCCCAGAGATTCTGCACTGTAAATACTGACACACTCCCAGAGATTCCGCTCTGTAAATACTGACACACTCCCAGAGATTCTCCACTGGAAGTACTGACACACTCCTAGAGATTCCCTATAAATACTGACACACCCTCAGACATTCCCTGTAAATAGTGCCTCGCTCCAAAAATTCCCTGTAAATTCTGACATATTTCAGAGATTCGCCTCTGTATATACTGACACACTCCCAGAGACACTACACTGTAAATACTGACACACACCCAGAGATTAATCTCTGTAAATACTGACACACTGCCAGAGATTAACCTCTGTAAATACTGACACACTCACAGAGATTCCCTGTAAATACTGACACAATCCCAGAGATTCAGCCCTGTAAATACTGACATACTCCCAGAGGTTCTCCCCTGTAAATAATGACACACTCCCAGATATTCCACAGTGTAAGTACTGACACAATCCCGGAGATTCCTCTCTGTAAGTACTGACCCACTCCCAGAGACTCTCCACTGTAAATACTGACACACTCCAAGAGATTCTCCCATATAAGTACTGACACAGTCCCACAGATTCCCTGTAAATACTGACACACACCTAGAGATTATCCTCTGCAAATACTGACACACTCCCATAGACTCTCCACAGTAAATACTGGCACAATCCAATAGATTCTCCCCTTTAAATACTGACACACTCTTAGACATTCCCCTCTGTAAATACTGACACACTCCCAGAGACTCTCCACTGTAAATACTGACACACTCGCAGATTCCCCTCTGTATATATGGAGACACTGACAGACATGCCCCTCTGTAAACACTGACACACTCCCAGAGATTCCGCTCTGTAAATACTGACAAACTCCCAGAGATTCTCCCCTGTAAGTAATGACACACTCCCAGAGATTCCTCTCTGTAAATACTGAAACACTCCCAGAGACTCTCCCCTGTAAATACTGACACACTCCAAGAGATTCTCCCATATAAGCACAGACACAGTCTAACAGATTCCCTGTAAATACTGACACACTCCCAGAGACTCTCCACTGTAAATACTGGCACAATCCAATAGATTCTCCCCTGTAAATACTGACACACTCCCAGAGATTCCCCGCTGTAAACACTGACACACTCCCAGAGATTCACAGTAAATTCTGACACACTCCCAGAGATTCCCTGGAAATTCTGTCACACTCCCAGAGATTCCCTTTAAATACTGAAGCAAAACCAGAGATTCTTTACAGTAAATAATGACACACTCGCAGAGATAACCCTCTGTAAATACTGACACACTCCCAAGAAATTCTCCCCTGTCAATACTGACACACTCTCAGAGATTCCCCTCTGTAAATACTGAAACAATCACAGAGATCATCCTCTGTAAATACTGACACACACCAGAGATTCCTCACTTTAAATACTGACAGAATCCCAGAGGTTCCCCTCTGTAAATACTGACACTCTCCCAGAGATTCCTTGTAAATCATGACACACTCCACGGATTCCTTGTAAATACTGACACACTCTCAGAGATTCCCCTCTCTAAATACTGACACACTCCCAGAGATTCCCCTCTGTAAATACTGAAATACACCCAGAGATTTCCCTCTGTAAATACTGACACACTCCCAGAGATTCCGCCTGTAAATACTGACACACTCCCAGAGATTCCCTTTAAATACTGGCGCAAAACCAGAGATTCCTTACAGTAAATAATGACACACTCGCAGAGATTACCCCCCGTAAATTCTGTCACACTCCCAGAGATTCCCTGTAAATACTGACACACCAAGAGATTCCTCACAGCAAATACTGACACCCTGCCAGAAATTCCGCACTGTAAATACTGACACACTCCCAGAGATTCCGCTCTGTAAATACTGACACACTCCCGGAGATTCCACTCTGTAACTACCGACACACTCCCAGAGATTCCGCTCTGTAACTACTGACACACTCCCAGAGATTCCGCTCTGTAAATACTGACACACTCCCGGAGATTCTGCTCTGTAAATACTGACACACTCCCAGAGATTCTCCACTGGAGGTACTGACACACTCCTAGAGATTCCCTATAAATACTGACACACCCTCAGACATACCCTGTAAATAGTGCTTCGCTCCAAAAATTCCCTGTAAATTCTGACATATTTCAGAGATTCGCCTCTGTATATACTTACACATTCCCAGAGACACTACACTGTAAATACTGACACACACCCAGAGATTAATCTCTGTAAATACTGACACACTCCTAGAGATTCCCTATAAATACTGACACATCCTCAGACATTCCCTGTAAATAGTGCCTCGCTCCAAAAATTCCCTGTAAATTCTGACATATTTCAGAGATTCGCCTCTGTATATACTGACACACTCCCAGAGACGCTACATTGTAAATACTGACACACACCCAGAGATTAATCTCTGTAAATACTGACACGCTGCCAGAGATTAACCTCTGTAAATATTGACACACTCCCAGAGACTCTCCCCTTTAAATACTGACACACTCGCAGAGTTTCCCCTCTGTAAATACTGTGACACTCCCAGAGATTCCCCTCTGTAAACACTCACACACACCCAGAGATTCCCTGTAAATTCTGTCACACTCCCAGAGATTCCCTTTTAATACTGAAGCAAAACCAGAGATTCCTTACAGTAAATAATGACACACTCGCAGAGATTCCCCTCTGTAAATACTGACACACTCCCCAGAAATTCTCCCCTGTAAATACTGACACACTCCCAGAGATTCCCCTCTGTAAATACTGAAACAATCACAGAGATGCTCCTCTGTAAATACTTGCACACAGCCAGAGATTCCTCACTTTAAATACTGACAGAATCCCAGAGGTTCCCTTCTATAAATACTGACACTCTCCCAGAGATTCCTTGTAAATCATGACACACTCCACGGATTCCTTGTAAATACTGAAACACTCTCAGAGATTCTGCTCTGTAAATACTGACAAACTCACAGAGATTCGACCCTGTAAATACTGACACACTCTCAGAGATTCTCCATTGTAAATACTGACACACTCCAAGAGATTCTTTCCTGTAAATACTGACACAGCTCCAGAGATACCTACCTTTAAACACTGACATACAACCAGAGATTCCCTGTAAATGCCGACACACTCCCAGAGATTCCCATCTATAAATACTAACACACTCCCAGAGATTCTCCCCTGTAAATACTGACACACTCCAAGCAATTCTCCCAATTAAGTACTGACACAGTCCCACAGATTCCCTGTAAATACTGACACACACCCAGAGATTAACCTCTGTAAATACTGACACACTCGCAAAGACTCTCCACTGAAAATACTGGCACAATCCAATAGATTCTCCCCTGTAAATACTAACACACACCCAGAGATTCCCCGCTGTAAACACTGACACACTCCCAGAGATTCACTGTAAATTCTCACACACTCCCAGAGATTCCCTGGAAATTCTGTCACACTCCCAGAGATTCCCTTTAAATACTGAAGCAAAACCAGAGATTCCTTACAGTAAATAATGACACACTCCCAGAGATTACCCTCTGTAAATACTGACACACTCCCCAGAAATTCTCCCCTCTAAATACTGACACACTCTCAGAGATTCCCCTCTGTAAATACTGAAACAATCACAGAGATGCTCCTCTGTCAATACTGACAAACACCCAGAGATTCCTCACTTTAAATACTGACAGAATCCCAGAGGTTCCCCACTGTAAATACTGACACTCTCCCAGAGATTCCTTGTAAATCATGGCACACTCCACGGATTCCTTGTAAATCTGAAAAACTCCCAGAGATTCCGCACTGTAAATACTGACACACTCGCAGAGATTCTCCACTGGAAATACTGACACACTCTGAGAGATTCCCTATAAATACTGACACACTCCCAGACATTCCCTGTAAATAGTGCCTTGCTCCAAAAATTCCCTGTAAATTCTGACACATTGCAGAGATTCACCTCTGTATACACTGAAACTCTCCAAGAGACTCTCCACTGTAACTACTGACACACTCCAAGAGTCTCTCCATTTTAAATACTGACACACTCGCAGAGATTCCCCTCTGTATATACGGAGAGACTCCCAGAGATTCCACTCTGTAAACACTGACACACTCCCAGAGATTCCTTGTAAATACTGACAAACTCCCAGAGATTCCCTGGAAATTTTGTCACACTCCCAGAAATTCCCTTTAAGTACTGACTCAAAACCAGAGATTCCCCTCTGCAAATAATGACACACTCGCAGAGATTACCCTCTGTAAATACTGACACACTTCCAGAGATTCCCCCTGTAAGTACTGACACACTCTGAGAGATTCCACTCTGTGAATAATGACACACCAGAGATTCTACCCTGTAAATACTGACACACCAGAGGTCCTCCCCTGTAAATACTGGCACACTCCCAGAGATACCCAGTAAATAGAGCCTTGCTCCCAGAGATTCCCTCTAAATTCTGACGCACTCCAGAGATTCCCTGGAAATACTGACAGACTCCGAGAGATTCCGTTCTGTAAGTAATGACACAAACCCAGAGATTCTCCATTGTAAATACTGACAAACACCCAGAGATTCGCCTCTGTAAATACTGACAAACTCCCAGAGATTCTCCCCTGGATATACTGACACACTCCCAGAGATTCTCTACTGTAAATACTGACACACTCCCAGAGATTCCACTCTGTAAATACTCACACACTCCCAGAGATTCTCCATTGTAAATACTGACACACACTGCAAGAGATTCTCTCCTGTAAATACTGACACAGCCCCGGAGATACCCACCTACAAACATTGACACACAACCAGAGATTCCTCACAGTAAGTACTGACACACTCCAAGAGATTCTCCCCTGTTAATACTGACACACTCCCAGAGATTCTCCACTGTAAATACTGACACGCTCCCAGAGATTCACCTCTGTAAATACTGACAAACTCCCAGAGATTCGCCTCTGTAAATACTGACAAACTCCCAGAGATTCGCCTCTGTAAATACTGACATACTCCCAGAGATTCGCCTCTGTAAATACTGACACACTCCCAGAGATTCACCTCTGTAAATACTGACAAACTCCCAGAGATTCGCCTCTGTAAATACTGACACACTCCCAGAGATTCTCCCCTGGATATACTGACACACTCCCAGAGATTCTCTACTGTAAATACTGACACACTCCCAGAGATTCCACTCTGTAAATACTCACACACTCCCAGAGATTCTGCATTGTAAATACTGACACACACTGCAAGAGATTCTCTCCTGTAAATACTGACACAGGCCCGGAGATACCCACCTATAAACATTGACACACAGCCATAGATTCCTCACAGTAAATACTGACACACTCCCAGAGAACCCGCTCTGTAAATGCTGACACAATCCCAGAGAATCTCCACTCTAAATACTGACACGTGCCCAGAGATCATCCCCTGTAAATACTGAAACACTCCCAGAGATTGCCTATAAATACCGACACACTCCCAAAAATTCCCTGTAAATTCTGACACACTTCAGAGAATTCCCTCCGTAAATAATGACACACTCCGAAGGATTCCGCCCTGTAAATACTGACATATTCCGAGAGATTCGGCTCTGTATATACTGACAAACTCCCAGAGATTCACCTTTGTAAATACTGACAAACTCCCAGAGATTCACCTTTGTAAATACTGACAAACTCCCAGAGATTCACCTTTGTAAATACTGACAAACTCCCAGAGATTCACCTTTGTAAATACTGACAAACTCTCAGAGATTCCCGCTGTATATGCTTACAAACTCCCAGAGAATCTCCCCTGTAAATACTGACAAACTCCCAGAGATTCTCCCTGTAAATACTGACAAACTCCCAGAGATTCGCCTCTGTAAATACTGACAATCTCCCAGAGAATCTCCACTGTAAATACTGACACACTCCCAGAGATTCTCCACTGTAAATACTGACACATTCCCAGAGATTAACCTCTGTAAATACTGACACACTCCCAGAGATTCCCCTCTGTAAGTACTGACACACTCCCAGAGATTCCTCTCTGTAAATACTGAAACACTCCAAGAGACTCTCCACTGTAAATACTGACACACTCCAAGAGATTGTCCCGGTTAAGTACTGGCACATTCCCAGAGATTCCCTGTAAATACTGACACATTCCCAGAGATAAACCTCTGTAAATACTGACACACTCCCAGAGATCCGCATCTGTAAATACTGACACACTCCCACAGATCCTACACTGTAAATACTGACACACTCCCACAGATTCTCCACTGTAAATACTGACACCCTCCCAGAGATTCACCTCTGTAAATACTGACAAACTCCCAGAGATTCGCCTCTGTAGATACTGACAAACTCTCAGAGATTCCCCTCTGTAAATACTGACAAACTCCCAGAGAATCTCCCCTGTAAATACTGACAAACTCCCAGAGATTCTCCCTGAATATACTGACAAACTCCCAAAGATTCTCCACTGTAAATACTGACACGCTCCCAGAGATTCTCCACTGTAAATACTGACACACTCCCAGAGATTCCCTATAAATACTGACACACTCCCAGAGATTCCCTGTAAATAGTGCCTCGCTCCCAAAAATTACCTGTAAATTCTGACACACTTTAGAGATTCCGCAGTGTAAATACCGACACACTCCCAGAGATTCCGCTGTGTAAATACTGACATACTCTGAGAGATTCGCCTCTGTATATACTGACACACTCCCAGAGATTCTCCTCTGTAAATACTGACAACCTCCCAGAGACTCTCCCCTGTAAATACTGACACACTCCCAGAGATTCTCCACTGTAAATACTGACACCCTCCCAGAGATTCACCTCTGTAAATACTGACAAACTCCCAGAAATTCGCCTCTGTAAATACTGACAATCTCCCAGAGATACTCCCCTGTAAATACTGACATACTCCAAGAGATTCTCCACTGTAAATACTGACAAACTCCCAGAGACTCTCCACTGTAAATACTGACACAATCCCAAATATTAACCTGTGTAAATACTGACACACTCCCAGAGACTCTCCACTGTAAATACTGACACAATCCAATAGATTCTCCTCTGTAATTAATGACACACTCGCAGAGATTCCCCTCTGTAAATACTGACACACTCCCAGAGATTTCCCTCTGTAAATACTGACACACTCCCAGAGATTCCCTGTAAATTCTGTCACACTCCCAGAGATTCCCTTTAAATACTGACACAAAACCAGAGATTCCTTAGAGTAAGTAATGACACACTCGCAGAGATTCCCCTCTGTAAATACTGACACACCAGAGGCCCTCCCCTGTACATACTGACACACTCCTAGAGATTCTCTACAAATACTGACACACTCCCAGAGATTCCCCTCTGTAAACACTGACACACTCCCAGAGATTCCCTGTAAATTCTGACACACTCCCAGAGATTCCCTGGAAATTCTGTCACGCTTCCAGAGATACCCTTAAAATACTGACACAAAACCAGAGATTCCTTAGAGTAATTAATGACACTCTCTCAGAGATTACCCTCTGTAAGTACTGACACACTCTTAGAGATTCCCCTCTGTAAAAACTGACACACCAGAGGTCCTCCCCTGTAAATACTGACACACTTCTAGAGATTCTCTATAAATACTGATTCACTCCCAGAGATTCCGCTCCGTAAATAATGACACACCAGAGATTCTACCCTGTAAATACTGACACACCAGAGGTCCTCCCCTGTAAATACTGACACACTCCAAGAGATTCACCTCTGTAAATACTGACAAATTCCCAGAGATTCGCCTCTGTAAATACTGACAAGCTCCCAGAGATACTCCCCTGTAAATACTGACACACTCCAAAAGATTCTCCACTGTAAATACTGACACACTCCCAGAGATTCGCCCCTGTAAATACTGACACACTCCCAGAGATTCCCCTTTGTAAATACTGACGCACTCCCAGAGATTCCCCTTTGTAAATACTAACACACACTGCAAGAGATTCTCTCCTGTAAATACTGACACAGCCCCAGAGATACCCACCTATAAACAATGACACACAACCAGAGATTCCCTGTAAACAGTGACACACTCCCAGAGATTACCTGTAAATACTGTCTCGCTCCCAGAGATTCCTCACAGTAAATACTGACACACTCGCAGAGATTCCGCTCTGTAAATACTAAAACACTCCCAGAGATTCTCCACTGTAAATACTGACACACTCCCAGAGATTACCTGTAAATACTGTCTCGATCCCAGAGATTCCTGTAAATTCTGACAAACTCCCAGAGATTCCCTGTAAATAATGAAACACCCCAGAGATTCTCCCCTCTAAATACTGACATACTCCCAGAGATTCCCCTCTGTATATAATGACAAAACCCCAGAGATTTCCACTGTAAATATTGACACACTCCCAGAGATCCCCCCTGTAAATACTGACACAATCCCAGAGATTCTCCATTGTAAATACTGACACACTCCAAGAGATTCTCTCCTGTAAATACTGACACAGCCCCAGAAATACCTACCTATACACACTGACGTACAACCAGAGATTCCCTGTAAATACCGACACACTTCCAGAGATTTCCCTCTATAAATACTGACACACTCCCAGTGATTCCCCTCTGTAAATAACGACATACTCCCAGAAAATCCCCTTCGTAAATACTGACTCATTCCCAGAGATTCTCCATTGTAAATACTGACACACACTGCAAGAGATTCTCTCCTGTAAATACTGTCACAGCCCCAGAGATACCCACCTATAAACACTGACACACAACCAGAGATTCCCTGTAAACACTGACACACTCCCAGAGATTACCTGTAAATTGTGTCTCGCTCCCAGAGATTCTGTGTAAATTCTGACAAACTCCCAGAGATTCCCTTTAAATACCGACATACACCCACAGATTCCTCACAGTAAATACTGACTCACTCGCAGAGATTACGCTCTGTAAATACTTACACAATCCCAGAGATTCCCCTCTGTAATTACTGACACACTCCCAGAGATTCTCCATGGTAAATACTGACACACTCCCAGAGATTCCCTGTAAATAGTGCCTCGCTCCCAAAAATTCCCTGTAAATTCTGACACACTTCAGAGATTCCCCTCAGCAAATACTGACACACTCCCAGAGTTTCCGCTCTGTAAGTACTGACATACTCCGAGAGATTCGCCTCTGTATATACTGACACACTCCCAGGGATTCTCCTCTGTAAATACTGACACACTCCCAGAGATTCCCCTCTGTATATAATGACACAATCCAATTGATTCTCCCCTGTAAAAACTGACACACTCCAGGAGATTCCCCTCTGTATATAATCACAAAACCCCAGAGTTTTCCACTGTAAATATTGACACACTCCTAAAGATTTCCCCTGTAAATAATGAAACACCCCCAGATATTTTCCCTTGTAAATACTGACACACTCCCAGAGATTCCCTGTAAATACTGACACTCTCCCAGAGATTCCCTGTAAATACTGACACACTCCCAGAGATTCCCCTCTGTAAATACTGACACACACCCAGAGATTCCCCTTTGTAAATATTGACACACTCCCAGAGATTCTCCATGGTAAATACTGACACACTCCCAGAGATTCCCTGTAAATAGTGCCTCGCTCCCAAAAATTCCCTGTAAATTCTGACACACTTCAGAGATTCCCCTCAGCAAATACTGACACACTCCCAGAGTTTCCGCTCTGTAAATACTGACATACTCCGAGAGATTCGCCTCTGTATATACTGACACACTCCCAGGGATTCTCCTCTGTATATAATGACACAATCCAATTGATTCTCCCCTGTAAAAACTGACACACTCCAGGAGATTCCCCTCTGTATATAATCACAAAACCCCAGAGTTTTCCACTGTAAATATTGACACACTCCTAAAGATTTCCCCTGTAAATAATGAAACACCCCCAGATATTTTCCCTTGTAAATACTGACACACTCCCAGAGATTCCCTGTAAATACTGACACTCTCCCAGAGATTCCCTGTAAATACTGACACACTCCCAGAGATTCCCCTCTGTAAATACTGACACACACCCAGAGATTCCCCTTTGTAAATATTGACACACTCCCAGAGATTCCCCCTCTAAATAATGAAACATCCCCAGAGATTCCCCTCTGTAATTACTGACACACCCCCATAGATCTCCCCTGTAAATACTGACACACACTCAGAGATTCCTTCTAAATACTGACACACTCCCAGTGATTCCCTGTAAATACTGACAAAGTCCCAGAGATTCACGTCTGTGAATACTGACCAAATCCCAGAGATTCTCCCTGTAAGTACTGACCCACTCCCAGAGATTCCCCATTGTAAATACTGACACACTCCAAGAGATTCTCTCCTGTAAATACTGACACACTCCCAGAGTTTCACACTTGTAAATAATGAAACACCCTCAGTGAGTCCGCCCTGTAAATACTGACATACTCACAAAGATTCGCCTTTGTAAATACTGACACACTCCCAGAGATTCCCTGTAAAAACTGTCTCGCTCCCAGAGATTCCCTGTAAATTCTGACACACTCCCAGAAATTCCCTGTAAATACTGACACACACCCTGAGATTCCTCACAGTAAATACTGACACATTCGCAGAGATTCCACTCTGTAAATACTTAACTACACCCACAGTTTCCCCTCAGTAAATACTAACACACTCCCAGAGATTCCCGTCTGAAAATACTGACACACTCCCAGAGATTCCCCCTGTAAATACTGACACACACCCAGACATTACCTTTAATTACTGACACAAACCCTGAGATACCACCCTATAAACTCTGACACACACCCAGAGATTCCCAGTAAACACTGACACACACCCTGACATACCCCAGTATAAACACTGGCATACACCCAGAGATTCCCTGTAAATACTGACACACACCCTGAGATACCACACTATAAACACTGAAACACACCAAGAGATTCCCTGTAAATACCGACACACTCTCAGGCCAGTAATTTTAGCTCCTCGGTCAGGTGCGCTCCAGACCTGTGCGAGTGTAAAATGACGCGCGATGACATAGGGCGAACATCTCGATGTCATCACGCACTATCACCACATTTCAGTCGGCGGCCATTTGCGGGATTCTGCAGTGCACCCGCTGACAATCAACAGGCCTATTAAGGGCATTAACAAGGTAATTTAAATCAATATTTCACTGCACGTCCTACCTTTAGGTTCCCTCTAAATACTAAATTAATTTGAGAGATTCCCCTTATAAATACTGACACACTCCCAGAGATTCCCCTTTTAAATACTGACACACTCCCAGAGATTCCCCCTGTAAATACTGACACACCCCCAGAGATTCCCCCTGTAAATACTGACACATTCCCAGAGATTCCCCCTGTAAATACTGATACACCCCCAGAGATTACCCATTTAAATACTGACACACACCCAGAGATTCCCTGTAAATACTGACACACACCCTGAGATACCCCGCAATAAACATTGACACAAACCCAGAGATTCCCTGTAAATACTGACAGATACCCGGAGATTCCCTGTAAATACTGACACACACGCGGAGATTCCCTGTAAATAGTGACACACTCGCAGAGATTCCCTGTAAATACTGACACACACCCAG
Source organism: Carcharodon carcharias (assembly GCF_017639515.1). Taxonomy (NCBI): domain Eukaryota; kingdom Metazoa; phylum Chordata; class Chondrichthyes; order Lamniformes; family Lamnidae; genus Carcharodon; species Carcharodon carcharias. The sequence goes on along the minus strand of NC_054478.1, from coordinate 20,084,562 downwards.
AGATTCCCTGTAAATACTGACACACACCCAGAGATTCCCCCTGTAATTACTGACACACACCCAGAGATTCCCCCTGTAAATAGTGACACATTCCCAGAGATTCCCACTGTAAATACTGACACATTCTCAGAGATTCCCCCTGTAAATACTGACACACACCCAGAGATTCCTTGTAAATATTGGCACACACCCTGAGATACCCCGCAATAAACATTGACACAAACTCAGAGATTCCCTGTAAATACTGACAGACATCCGGAGATTCCCTGTAAATACTGACACACACGCGGAGATTCCCTGTAAATACTGACACACTCACAGAGATTCCCTGTAAATACTGACACACACCCAGAGATTCCCTGTAATTAGTGACGCACACCCAGAGATTCCCTGTAAATACTGACACACACCCAGAGATTCCCCCTGTAATTACTGACACACACCCAGAGATTCCCCCTGTAAATAGTGACACATTCCCAGAGATTCCCATGGTAAATACTGACACATTCTCAGAGATTCCCCCTGTAAATACTGACAAACTCCCAGAGATTTTCGCCTGTAAGTACAGATACACTCCCAGAGATTCCCCTCTGTAAACACTGACACACTACCAGAAATTCCCCGCATAAATACTGACATAATCCCAGAGGATCCCCTCTGTAAATAGTGACATACTCCCAGAGATTCCACTCGGGCAATAATGACATACCCCCAAAGAATCCCCTCTGTAAATACTGACACACTCCCAGAGATTCCACCTGTAAATACTGACACACACCCTGAGATTACTTGTAAATAGTGACACACACCCTGAGATACCCCCCAATAAACATTGACACACACCCAGAGATTCCCAGTAAATACTGACACACACCCGGAGATTCCCTGTAAATACTGACACACACCCGGAGATTCCCTGTAAATACTGAAACACTCCCAGAGATTCCCTGTTAATACTGACACGCACCCAGAGATTCCCTGTAAATACTGTCAAACACCCAGAGATTCTCCCTGTAAATACTGACACATTCCCAGAGATTCCTCTCTGTAAATAATGACACACTCCCAGAGATAGTCCCCTGTAAATACTGATACACTCCCAGAGATTCTCCCCTGTAAATACTGACACACTCCCACAGATTCCCTCTGTAAATACTGACACACACCCAGAGATTCCTCTCTGTAAATACTGACACACACCCAGAGATTCCTCTCTGTAAATACTGACACACACCCAGAGATTCCTCTCTGTAAATACTGACACACTCCCAGAGATTCTCCCCTCTGTAAATACTGACACACTCCCAGACATTGCCCTCTGTAAATACTGACACACTCCCAGAAATTCCCCTGTAAATAAAGACACACTCCTAGAGATTCCCTGTAAGTACTGATACACTCCTAGAGATTACCCTCTGTAAACACTGACCCACTACCAGAGATTCCCCGTGTAAATACTGACATAATCCCAGAGGATCCACTCTGTAAATAGTGACATACTCCCAGAGATTCCCCTCGGGAAATGATGACATACTCCCAGAGAATCCCCTCTGTAAATACTGACAAACACCCAGGGGTTCCCCCTGTAAATACTGACACAATCCCAGAGATTCCGCCTTTAAATACTGACACACACCCAGGGGTTCCCCCTGTAAATACTGAAACACTCCCAGAGATTCCTTGTAAATACTGACACACACCCTGAGATACCCCCCAATAAACATTGACACCAACCCAGAGACTCCCTGTAAATACTGACACACACCCGGAGATTCCCTGTATATATTGACACGCGCGGAGATTCCCTGTAAATACTGAAACACTCCCAGAGATTCCCTGTTAATACTGACACACTTGCAGACATTCCCTGTAAATACTGACACACTCACAGAGTAGCTCCCCTGTAAATACTCACACACTCCCAGAGATTCCCCCTGTAAATACTGACACATTCCGAGAGATTCCCCTTGTAAATACTGACACACTCCCACAGATTCCCCCTGTAAATACTGACAAACACCCGGAGATTTTCTTCTGTAAGTACTGACACACTCCTAGAGATTCCCTGTAAGTACTGATACAATCCCAGAGATTCCCCTCTGGAAACACTGACCCACTACCAGAGACACTCCGCGTAAATACTGATATAATCCCAGAGGATCCCCTCTGTAAATAGCGACATTCTCCCAGAGATTGCCCTCGGGAAATAATGACATACTGCCAGAGAATCCCTTCTGTAAATACTGACACACACCCAGGGGTTCCCTCTGTAAATACTGACACACTCCCAGGGGATCCCCTTGTAAACACAGACACACACCCAGAGATTCCCTGTAAATACTGACACACACCCTGAGATACCCCGCAATAAACATTGACACAAACTCAGAGATTCCCTGTAAATACTGACAGACATCCGGAGATTCCCTGTAAATACTGACACACACGCGGAGATTCCCTGTAAATACTGACACACTCACAGAGATTCCCTGTAAATACTGACACACACCCAGAGATTCCCTGTAATTAGTGACACACACCCAGAGATTCCCTGTAAATACTGACACACACCCAGAGATTCCCCCTGTAATTACTGACACACACCCAGAGATTCCCCCTGTAAATAGTGACACATTCCCAGAGATTCCCATGGTAAATACTGACACATTCTCAGAGATTCCCCCTGTAAATACTGACAAACTCCCAGAGATTTTCGCCTGTAAGTACAGATACACTCCCAGAGATTCCCCTCTGTAAACACTGACACACTACCAGAAATTCCCCGCATAAATACTGACATAATCCCAGAGGATCCCCTCTGTAAATAGTGACATACTCCCAGAGATTCCACTCGGGCAATAATGACATACCCCCAAAGAATCCCCTCTGTAAATACTGACACACTCCCAGAGATTCCACCTGTAAATACTGACACACACCCTGAGATTACTTGTAAATAGTGACACACACCCTGAGATACCCCCCAATAAACATTGACACACACCCAGAGATTCCCAGTAAATACTGACACACACCCGGAGATTCCCTGTAAATACTGACACACACCCGGAGATTCCCTGTAAATACTGAAACACTCCCAGAGATTCCCTGTTAATACTGACACGCACCCAGAGATTCCCTGTAAATACTGTCAAACACCCAGAGATTCTCCCTGTAAATACTGACACATTCCCAGAGATTCCTCTCTGTAAATAATGACACACTCCCAGAGATAGTCCCCTGTAAATACTGATACACTCCCAGAGATTCTCCCCTGTAAATACTGACACACTCCCACAGATTCCCTCTGTAAATACTGACACACACCCAGAGATTCCTCTCTGTAAATACTGACACACACCCAGAGATTCCTCTCTGTAAATACTGACACACACCCAGAGATTCCTCTCTGTAAATACTGACACACTCCCAGAGATTCTCCCCTGTAAATACTGATACACTCCCAGAGATTCTCCCCTCTGTAAATACTGACACACTCCCAGACATTGCCCTCTGTAAATACTGACACACTCCCAGAAATTCCCCTGTAAATAAAGACACACTCCTAGAGATTCCCTGTAAGTACTGATACACTCCTAGAGATTACCCTCTGTAAACACTGACCCACTACCAGAGATTCCCCGTGTAAATACTGACATAATCCCAGAGGATCCACTCTATAAATAGTGACATACTCCCAGAGATTCCCCTCGGGAAATGATGACATACTCCCAGAGAATCCCCTCTGTAAATACTGACAAACACCCAGGGGTTCCCCCTGTAAATACTGACACAATCCCAGAGATTCCGCCTTTAAATACTGACACACACCCAGGGGTTCCCCCTGTAAATACTGAAACACTCCCAGAGATTCCTTGTAAATACTGACACACACCCTGAGATACCCCCCAATAAACATTGACACCAACCCAGAGACTCCCTGTAAATACTGACACACACCCGGAGATTCCCTGTAAATATTGACACGCGCGGAGATTCCCTGTAAATACTGAAACACTCCCAGAGATTCCCTGTTAATACTGACACACTTGCAGACATTCCCTGTAAATACTGACACACTCACAGAGTAGCTCCCCTGTAAATACTCACACACTCCCAGAGATTCCCCCTGTAAATACTGACACATTCCGAGAGATTCCCCTTGTAAATACTGACACACTCCCACAGATTCCCCCTGTAAATACTGACAAACACCCGGAGATTTTCTTCTGTAAGTACTGACACACTCCTAGAGATTCCCTGTAAGTACTGATACAATCCCAGAGATTCCCCTCTGTAAACACTGACCCACTACCAGAGACACTCCGCGCAAATACTGATATAATCCCAGAGGATCCCCTCTGTAAATAGCGACATTCTCCCAGAGATTGCCCTCGGGAAATAATGACATACTGCCAGAGAATCCCTTCTGTAAATACTGACACACACCCAGGGGTTCCCTCTGTAAATACTGACACACTCCCAGGGGATCCCCTTGTAAACACAGACACACACCCAGAGATTCCCTGTAAATACTGACACACACCCTGAGATACCCCGCAATAAACATTGACACACACACAGGGATTCCCAGTAAATACTGACACAAACCCGGAGATTTTCTGTAAATACTGACACCCACCCGGAGATTCCCTGTAAATACTGAAACACTCGCAGAGATTCCCTGTTATAAATGACACACTCGCAGAGATTCCCTGTAAATACTGACACACTCCCAGAGATTCTCCCCTGTAAATACTGATACACTCCAGGAGATTCTCCCCTGTAAATACTGACACACTCCCACAGATTCTCCCCTGTAAATACTGAGAAACTCCCACAGATTCTCCCCTGTAAATACTGACACACTCCCAGAGATTCCCCCCTGTAAATACTGACACACTCCCAGAGATTCTCCCCTTTAAATACTGACACAAAGCCACAGATTCTCCCCTGTAAATACTGACACACTCCCACAGACTCCCCCCTTTAAATACTGATACACTCCCAGAGCTTCCCCTCTGTAAATAATGGCAAACTCCCAGAGATTCTCCACTGTAAATACTGACACATTCCCAGAGATTCTCGCCTGTAAATACTGACACACTCCCAGAGATTCTCCCCTCTGTAAATACTGACACATTCCCAGAGATTACCATCTGTGAATACTGACACAATCCCAGAAATTCCCCTGTAAATAAAGACACACTCCTAGAGATTCCCTGTAAGTACTGATACACTCCTAGAGATTACCCTCTGTAAACACTGACCCACTACCAGAGATTCCCCGTGTAAATACTGACATAATCCCAGAGGATCCACTCTGTAAATAGTGACATACTCCCAGAGATTCCCCTCGGGAAATAATGACATATTCCCAGAGAATCCCCTCTGTAAATAATGACACACACCCAGGGGTTCCCCCTGTAAATACTGACACACTCCCAGAGATTCCTTGTAAATACTGACGCACACCCTGAGATACCCCCCAATAAACATTGACACTAACCTAGATATTCCCTGTAAATACTGACACACAACTGGAGATTCCCTGTAAATATTGACACACACGCGGAGATTCCCTGTAAATACTGAAACACTCCCAGAGATTCCCTGTTAATAGTGACACACTCGCAGACATTCCCTGTAAATACTGACACAACCACAGAGTAGCTCCCCTGTAAATACTGACACACTCCCAGAGAATCCCCCTGTAAATACTGACATATTCCCAGAGATTCCCCCTGTAAATACTGACAAACGCCCGGAGATTTTCACCTGTAAGTACTGACACACTCCTAGAGATTCCCTGCAAGTACTAATACAATCCCAGAGATTCTCCTCTGTAAACAGTGACCCACTACCAGAGACACCCCGCGTAAATACTGCCATAATGCCAGAGGATCCCCTCTGTAAATAGTGACATACTCCCAGAGATTGCCCTCGGGAAATAATGACATATGCCAGAGAATCCACCCTGTAAATACTGACACACAACCAAGGGTTCCCTCTGTAAATACTGACACACTCCCAGGGGATCCCCTTGTAAATACTGACACACTCCCAGAGATTCCCTGTAAATACTGACACACACCCTGAGATACCCCGCAATAAACATTGACACACACCCAGAGATTCCCAGTAAATACTGGCACACACCCGGAGATTTCCTGTAAATAATGACACACACCCAGAGATTCCCTGTAAATACTGAAACACTCGCAGAGATTCCCTGTTAATACTGACACACTCGCAGAGATTCCCTGTAAACACTGACACACTCCCAGAGATTCTCCCCTTTAAATACTGATACACTGCCACAGATCCTCCCCTGGAAATACTGACACACTCCCAGAGATTCCCCCCTGTAAATACTGACACACTCCCAGAAATACCCCTCTGTAAATACTGACACTCCCACAGATTCCCCTTTGTAAATACTGACACACTCCCAAAGATTCTCCCCTGTAAATTCTGATACACTCCCAGAGATTCTCCCCTTTAAATACTGACACACACCCACAGATTCCTCTCTGTAAATACTGACACACTCCCAGAGATTCTCCCCTGTAAATACTGATACACTCCCAGAGATTCTCCCCTCTGTAAATACTGACACACTCCCAGACATTGCCCTCTGTAAATACTGACACACTCCCAGAAATTCCCCTGTAAATAAAGACACACTCCTAGAGATTCCCTGTAAGTACTGATACACTCCTAGAGATTACCCTCTGTAAACACTGACCCACTACCAGAGATTCCCCGTGTAAATACTGACATAATCCCAGAGGATCCACTCTATAAATAGTGACATACTCCCAGAGATTCCCCTCGGGAAATGATGACATACTCCCAGAGAATCCCCTCTGTAAATACTGACAAACACCCAGGGGTTCCCCCTGTAAATACTGACACAATCCCAGAGATTCCGCCTTTAAATACTGACACACACCCAGGGGTTCCCCCTGTAAATACTGAAACACTCCCAGAGATTCCTTGTAAATACTGACACACACCCTGAGATACCCCCCAATAAACATTGACACCAACCCAGAGACTCCCTGTAAATACTGACACACACCCGGAGATTCCCTGTAAATATTGACACGCGCGGAGATTCCCTGTAAATACTGAAACACTCCCAGAGATTCCCTGTTAATACTGACACACTTGCAGACATTCCCTGTAAATACTGACACACTCACAGAGTAGCTCCCCTGTAAATACTCACACACTCCCAGAGATTCCCCCTGTAAATACTGACACATTCCGAGAGATTCCCCTTGTAAATACTGACACACTCCCACAGATTCCCCCTGTAAATACTGACAAACACCCGGAGATTTTCTTCTGTAAGTACTGACACACTCCTAGAGATTCCCTGTAAGTACTGATACAATCCCAGAGATTCCCCTCTGTAAACACTGACCCACTACCAGAGACACTCCGCGCAAATACTGATATAATCCCAGAGGATCCCCTCTGTAAATAGCGACATTCTCCCAGAGATTGCCCTCGGGAAATAATGACATACTGCCAGAGAATCCCTTCTGTAAATACTGACACACACCCAGGGGTTCCCTCTGTAAATACTGACACACTCCCAGGGGATCCCCTTGTAAACACAGACACACACCCAGAGATTCCCTGTAAATACTGACACACACCCTGAGATACCCCGCAATAAACATTGACACACACACAGGGATTCCCAGTAAATACTGACACAAACCCGGAGATTTTCTGTAAATACTGACACCCACCCGGAGATTCCCTGTAAATACTGAAACACTCGCAGAGATTCCCTGTTATAAATGACACACTCGCAGAGATTCCCTGTAAATACTGACACACTCCCAGAGATTCTCCCCTGTAAATACTGATACACTCCAGGAGATTCTCCCCTGTAAATACTGACACACTCCCACAGATTCTCCCCTGTAAATACTGAGAAACTCCCACAGATTCTCCCCTGTAAATACTGACACACTCCCAGAGATTCCCCCCTGTAAATACTGACACACTCCCAGAGATTCTCCCCTTTAAATACTGACACAAAGCCACAGATTCTCCCCTGTAAATACTGACACACTCCCACAGACTCCCCCCTTTAAATACTGATACACTCCCAGAGCTTCCCCTCTGTAAATAATGGCAAACTCCCAGAGATTCTCCACTGTAAATACTGACACATTCCCAGAGATTCTCGCCTGTAAATACTGACACACTCCCAGAGATTCTCCCCTCTGTAAATACTGACACATTCCCAGAGATTACCATCTGTGAATACTGACACAATCCCAGAAATTCCCCTGTAAATAAAGACACACTCCTAGAGATTCCCTGTAAGTACTGATACACTCCTAGAGATTACCCTCTGTAAACACTGACCCACTACCAGAGATTCCCCGTGTAAATACTGACATAATCCCAGAGGATCCACTCTGTAAATAGTGACATACTCCCAGAGATTCCCCTCGGGAAATAATGACATATTCCCAGAGAATCCCCTCTGTAAATAATGACACACACCCAGGGGTTCCCCCTGTAAATACTGACACACTCCCAGAGATTCCTTGTAAATACTGACGCACACCCTGAGATACCCCCCAATAAACATTGACACTAACCTAGATATTCCCTGTAAATACTGACACACAACTGGAGATTCCCTGTAAATATTGACACACACGCGGAGATTCCCTGTAAATACTGAAACACTCCCAGAGATTCCCTGTTAATAGTGACACACTCGCAGACATTCCCTGTAAATACTGACACAACCACAGAGTAGCTCCCCTGTAAATACTGACACACTCCCAGAGAATCCCCCTGTAAATACTGACATATTCCCAGAGATTCCCCCTGTAAATACTGACAAACGCCCGGAGATTTTCACCTGTAAGTACTGACACACTCCTAGAGATTCCCTGCAAGTACTAATACAATCCCAGAGATTCTCCTCTGTAAACAGTGACCCACTACCAGAGACACCCCGCGTAAATACTGCCATAATGCCAGAGGATCCCCTCTGTAAATAGTGACATACTCCCAGAGATTGCCCTCGGGAAATAATGACATATGCCAGAGAATCCACCCTGTAAATACTGACACACAACCAAGGGTTCCCTCTGTAAATACTGACACACTCCCAGGGGATCCCCTTGTAAATACTGACACACTCCCAGAGATTCCCTGTAAATACTGACACACACCCTGAGATACCCCCCAATAAACATTGACACACACCCAGAGATTCCCAGTAAATACTGGCACACACCCGGAGATTTCCTGTAAATAATGACACACACCCAGAGATTCCCTGTAAATACTGAAACACTCGCAGAGATTCCCTGTTAATACTGACACACTCGCAGAGATTCCCTGTAAACACTGACACACTCCCAGAGATTCTCCCCTTTAAATACTGATACACTGCCACAGATCCTCCCCTGGAAATACTGACACACTCCCAGAGATTCCCCCCTGTAAATACTGACACACTCCCAGAAATACCCCTCTGTAAATACTGACACTCCCACAGATTCCCCTTTGTAAATACTGACACACTCCCAAAGATTCTCCCCTGTAAATTCTGATACACTCCCAGAGATTCTCCCCTTTAAATACTGACACACACCCACAGATTCTCCCCTATAAATACTGACACACTCCCAGAGATTCCCCCCTGTATTTACTGACGCCCTCCCAGAAAATCCCCTCTGTAAATACTGACACTCCAAGAGATTCCTCTCTGTAAATACTGACACATTCCCAGAGATTCTCCCCTGAAAATACTGATACACTCCCAGAGATTCTCGCCTGTAAATACTGACATACTCCAGAGATTTCCCTCTGTAAATACTGACACACTTCCAGACATTACCATCTGTAAATACTGACACAATCCCAGAAATTCCCCTGTAAATAAAGACACACTCCTAGAGATTCCCTGTAAGTACTGATACACTCCCAGCGATCCCCTCTGTAAACACTGACACACTACCAGAAATTCCCAGCATCAATACTGACATAATCCCAGAGGATCCCCTCTGTAAATAGTGACATACTCCCAGAGATTCCACTCGGGCAATAATGACATACTCCCAAAGAATTCCCTCTGTAAATACTGACACACTCCCAGGGGTTCCCCCTGTAAATACTGACACACTCCCAGAGATTCCACCTGTAAATACTGACACACACCCTGAGATTACTTGTAAATAGTGACACACACCCTGAGATACCCCCCAATAAACATTGACACACACCCAGAGATTCCCAGTAAATACTGACACACACCCGGAGATTCTCTGTAAATACTGACACACATCCGGAGATTCCCTGTAAGTACTGAAACACTCCCAGAGATTCCCTGTTAATACTGACACACACCCAGAGATTCCCTGTAAATACTGACAAACCCCCAGAGATTCTCCCTGTAAATACTGACACATTCCCAGAGATTCCTCTCTGTAAATAATGACACACTCCCAGAGGTAGTCCCCTGTAAATACTGATACAGTCCCAGAGATTCCCCTCTGTAAATACTGATACATTCCCAGAGATTCCCCCCTGTAAATACTGATGCACTCCCAGAAATTCCCCTCTGTAAATACTGACACATTCCCAGAGATTCTCCCCTGTAAATACTGATACAGTCCCAGAGACTCTCGCCTGTAAATACTGAAACACTCCCAGAGATTCTCCCCTCTGTAAATATTGACACACTCCCAGACATTGCCCTCTGTAAAGACTGACACACTCCCAGAAATTCCCCTGTAAATAAAGACACACTCCTAGAGATTCCCTGTAAGTACTGATACACTCCTAGAGATTACCCTCTGTAAACACTGACCCACTACCAGAGATTCCCCGTGTAAATACTGACATAATCCCAGAGGATCCACTCTGTAAATAGTGACATACTCCCAGAGATTCCCCTCGGGAAATAATGACATATTCCCAGAGAATCCCCTCTGTAAATAATGACACACACCCAGGGGTTCCCCCTGTAAATACTGACACACTCCCAGAGATTCCTTGTAAATACTGACACACACCCTGAGATACCCCCCAATAAACATTGACACTAACCTAGATATTCCCTGTAAATACTGACACACAAGTGGAGATTCCCTGTAAATATTGACACACACGCAGACATTCCCTGTAAATACTGACACAACCACAGAGTAGCTCCCCTGTAAATACTGACACACTCCCAGAGAATCCCCCTGTAAATACTGACATATTCCCAGAGATTCCCCCTGTAAATACTGACAAACGCCCGGAGATTTTCACCTGTAAGTACTGACACACTCCTAGAGATTCCCTGCAAGTACTAATACAATCCCAGAGATTCTCCTCTGTAAACAGTGACCCACTACCAGAGACACCCCGCGTAAATACTGCCATAATGCCAGAGGATCCCCTCTGTAAATAGTGACATACTCCCAGAGATTGCCCTCGGGAAATAATGACATATGCCAGAGAATCCACCCTGTAAATACTGACACACAACCAAGGGTTCCCTCTGTAAATACTGACACACTCCCAGGGGATCCCCTTGTAAATACTGACACACTCCCAGAGATTCCCTGTAAATACTGACACACACCCTGAGATACCCCCCAATAAACATTGACACACACCCAGAGATTCCCAGTAAATACTGGCACACACCCGGAGATTTCCTGTAAATAATGACACACACCCGGAGATTCCCTGTAAATACTGAAACACTCGCAGAGATTCCCTGTTAATACTGACACACTCGCAGAGATTCCCTGTAAACACTGACACACTCCCAGAGATTCTCCCCTTTAAATACTGATACACTGCCACAGATCCTCCCCTGGAAATACTGACACACTCCCAGAGATTCCCCCCTGTAAATACTGACACACTCCCAGAAATACCCCTCTGTAAATACTGACACTCCCACAGATTCCCCTTTGTAAATACTGACACACTCCCAAAGATTCTCCCCTGTAAATTCTGATACACTCCCAGAGATTCTCCCCTTTAAATACTGACACACACCCACAGATTCTCCCCTATAAATACTGACACACTCCCAGAGATTCCCCCCTGTATTTACTGACGCCCTCCCAGAAAATCCCCTCTGTAAATACTGACACTCCAAGAGATTCCTCTCTGTAAATACTGACACATTCCCAGAGATTCTCCCCTGAAAATACTGATACACTCCCAGAGATTCTCGCCTGTAAATACTGACATACTCCCAGAGATTTCCCTCTGTAAATACTGACACACTTCCAGACATTACCATCTGTAAATACTGACACAATCCCAGAAATTCCCCTGTAAATAAAGACACACTCCTAGAGATTCCCTGTAAGTACTGATACACTCCCAGAGATCCCCTCTGTAAACACTGACGCACTACCAGAAATTCCCAGCATCAATACTGACATAATCCCAGAGGATCCCCTCTGTAAATAGCGACATTCTCCCAGAGATTGCCCTCGGGAAATAATGACATACTGCCAGAGAATCCCTTCTGTAAATACTGACACACACCCAGGGGTTCCCTCTGTAAATACTGACACACTCCCAGGGGATCCCCTTGTAAACACAGACACACACCCAGAGATTCCCTGTAAATACTGACACACACCCTGAGATACCCCGCAATAAACATTGACACACACACAGGGATTCCCAGTAAATACTGACACACACCCAGAGATTTTCTGTAAATACTGACACCCACCCGGAGATTCCCTGTAAATACTGAAACACTCGCAGAGATTCCCTGTTATAAATGACACACTCGCAGAGATTCCCTGTAAATACTGACACACTCCCAGAGATTCTCCCCTGTAAATACTGATACACTCCAGGAGATTCTCCCCTGTAAATACTGACACACTCCCACAGATTCTCCCCTGTAAATACTGACACACTCCCAGAGATTCCCCCCTGTAAATACTGACACACTCCCAGAGATTCTCCCCTTTAAATACTGACACAAACCCACAGATTCTCCCCTGTAAATACTGACACACTCCCACAGACTCCCCCCTTTAAATACTGATACACTCCCAGAGCTTCCCCTCTGTAAATAATGGCAAACTCCCAGAGATTCTCCACTGTAAATACTGACACATTCCCAGAGATTCTCGCCTGTAAATACTGACACACTCCCAGAGATTCTCCCCTCTGTAAATACTGACACATTCCCAGAGATTACCATCTGTGAATACTGACACAATCCCAGAAATTCCCCTGTAAATAAAGACACACTCCTAGAGATTCCCTGTAAGTACTGATACACTCCTAGAGATTACCCTCTGTAAACACTGACCCACTACCAGAGATTCCCCGTGTAAATACTGACATAATCCCAGAGGATCCACTCTGTAAATAGTGACATACTCCCAGAGATTCCCCTCGGGAAATAATGACATATTCCCAGAGAATCCCCTCTGTAAATAATGACACACACCCAGGGGTTCCCCCTGTAAATACTGACACACTCCCAGAGATTCCTTGTAAATGCTGACACACACCCTGAGATACCCCCCAATAAACATTGACACTAACCTAGATATTCCCTGTAAATACTGACACACAACTGGAGATTCCCTGTAAATATTGACACACACGCGGAGATTCCCTGTAAATACTGAAACACTCCCAGAGATTCCCTGTTAATAGTGACACACTCGCAGACATTCCCTGTAAATACTGACACAACCACAGAGTAGCTCCCCTGTAAATACTGACACACTCCCAGAGAATCCCCCTGTAAATACTGACATATTCCCAGAGATTCCCCCTGTAAATACTGACAAACGCCCGGAGATTTTCACCTGTAAGTACTGACACACTCCTAGAGATTCCCTGCAAGTACTAATACAATCCCAGAGATTCTCCTCTGTAAACAGTGACCCACTACCAGAGACACCCCGCGTAAATACTGCCATAATGCCAGAGGATCCCCTCTGTAAATAGTGACATACTCCCAGAGATTGCCCTCGGGAAATAATGACATATGCCAGAGAATCCACCCTGTAAATACTGACACACAACCAAGGGTTCCCTCTGTAAATACTGACACACTCCCAGGGGATCCCCTTGTAAATACTGACACACTCCCAGAGATTCCCTGTAAATACTGACACACACCCTGAGATACCCCCCAATAAACATTGACACACACCCAGAGATTCCCAGTAAATACTGGCACACACCCGGAGATTTCCTGTAAATAATGACACACACCCGGAGATTCCCTGTAAATACTGAAACACTCGCAGAGATTCCCTGTTAATACTGACACACTCGCAGAGATTCCCTGTAAACACTGACACACTCCCAGAGATTCTCCCCTTTAAATACTGATACACTGCCACAGATCCTCCCCTGGAAATACTGACACACTCCCAGAGATTCCCCCCTGTAAATACTGACACACTCCCAGAAATACCCCTCTGTAAATACTGACACTCCCACAGATTCCCCTTTGTAAATACTGACACACTCCCAAAGATTCTCCCCTGTAAATTCTGATACACTCCCAGAGATTCTCCCCTTTAAATACTGACACACACCCACAGATTCTCCCTATAAATACTGACACACTCCCAGAGATTCCCCCCTGTATTTACTGACGCCCTCCCAGAAAATCCCCTCTGTAAATACTGACACTCCAAGAGATTCCTCTCTGTAAATACTGACACATTCCCAGAGATTCTCCCCTGAAAATACTGATACACTCCCAGAGATTCTCGCCTGTAAATACTGACATACTCCCAGAGATTTCCCTCTGTAAATACTGACACACTTCCAGACATTACCATCTGTAAATACTGACACAATCCCAGAAATTCCCCTGTAAATAAAGACACACTCCTAGAGATTCCCTGTAAGTACTGATACACTCCCAGAGATCCCCTCTGTAAACACTGACGCACTACCAGAAATTCCCAGCATCAATACTGACATAATCCCAGAGGATCCCCTCTGTAAATAGCGACATTCTCCCAGAGATTGCCCTCGGGAAATAATGACATACTGCCAGAGAATCCCTTCTGTAAATACTGACACACACCCAGGGGTTCCCTCTGTAAATACTGACACACTCCCAGGGGATCCCCTTGTAAACACAGACACACACCCAGAGATTCCCTGTAAATACTGACACACACCCTGAGATACCCCGCAATAAACATTGACACACACACAGGGATTCCCAGTAAATACTGACACACACCCAGAGATTCCCAGTAAATACTGACACACACCCGGAGATTCCCTGTAAATACTGACACACACCCGGAGATTCCCTGTAAGTACTGAAACACTCCCAGAGATTCCCTGTTAATACTGACACACACCCAGAGATTCCCTGTAAATACTGACAAACTCCCAGAGATTCTCCCTGTAAATACTGACACATTCCCAGAGATTCCTCTCTGTAAATACTGACACATTCCCAGAGATTCTCCCCTGTAAATACTGATACAGTCCCAGAGACTCTCGCCTGTAAATACTGAAACACTCCCAGAGATTCTCCCCTCTGTAAATATTGACACACTCCCAGACATTGCCCTCTGTAAAGACTGACACACTCCCAGAAATTCCCCTGTAAATAAAGACACACTCCTAGAGATTCCCTGTAAGTACTGATACACTCCTAGAGATTACCCTCTGTAAACACTGACCCACTACCAGAGATTCCCCGTGTAAATACTGACATAATCCCAGAGGATCCACTCTGTAAATAGTGACATACTCCCAGAGATTCCCCTCGGGAAATAATGACATATTCCCAGAGAAGCCCCTCTGTAAATAATGACACACACCCAGGGGTTCCCCCTGTAAATACTGACACACTCCCAGAGATTCCTTGTAAATACTGACGCACACCCTGAGATACCCCCCAATAAACATTGACACTAACCTAGATATTCCCTGTAAATACTGACACACAACTGGAGATTCCCTGTAAATATTGACACACACGCGGAGATTCCCTGTAAATACTGAAACACTCCCAGAGATTCCCTGTTAATAGTGACACACTCGCAGACATTCCCTGTAAATACTGACACAACCACAGAGTAGCTCCCCTGTAAATACTGACACACTCCCAGAGAATCCCCCTGTAAATACTGACATATTCCCAGAGATTCCCCCTGTAAATACTGACAAACGCCCGGAGATTTTCACCTGTAAGTACTGACACACTCCTAGAGATTCCCTGCAAGTACTAATACAATCCCAGAGATTCTCCTCTGTAAACAGTGACCCACTACCAGAGACACCCCGCGTAAATACTGCCATAATGCCAGAGGATCCCCTCTGTAAATAGTGACATACTCCCAGAGATTGCCCTCGGGAAATAATGACATATGCCAGAGAATCCACCCTGTAAATACTGACACACAACCAAGGGTTCCCTCTGTAAATACTGACACACTCCCAGGGGATCCCCTTGTAAATACTGACACACTCCCAGAGATTCCCTGTAAATACTGACACACACCCTGAGATACCCCCCAATAAACATTGACACACACCCAGAGATTCCCAGTAAATACTGGCACACACCCGGAGATTTCCTGTAAATAATGACACACACCCGGAGATTCCCTGTAAATACTGAAACACTCGCAGAGATTCCCTGTTAATACTGACACACTCGCAGAGATTCCCTGTAAACACTGACACGCTCCCAGAGATTCTCCCCTTTAAATACTGATACACTGCCACAGATCCTCCCCGGGAAATACTGACACACTCCCAGAGATTCCCCCCTGTAAATACTGACACACTCCCAGAAATACCCCTCTGTAAATACTGACACTCCCACAGATTCCCCTTTGTAAATACTGACACACTCCCAAAGATTCTCCCCTGTAAATTCTGATACACTCCCAGAGATTCTCCCCTTTAAATACTGACACACACCCACAGATTCTCCCCTATAAATACTGACACACTCCCAGAGATTCCCCCCTGTATTTACTGACGCCCTCCCAGAAAATCCCCTCTGTAAATACTGACACTCCAAGAGATTCCTCTCTGTAAATACTGACACATTCCCAGAGATTCTCCCCTGAAAATACTGATACACTCCCAGAGATTCTCGCCTGTAAATACTGACATACTCCCAGAGATTTCCCTCTGTAAATACTGACACACTTCCAGACATTACCATCTGTAAATACTGACACAATCCCAGAAATTCCCCTGTAAATAAAGACACACTCCTAGAGATTCCCTGTAAGTACTGATACACTCCCAGAGATCCCCTCTGTAAACACTGACGCACTACCAGAAATTCCCAGCATCAATACTGACATAATCCCAGAGGATCCCCTCTGTAAATAGTGACATACTCCCAGAGATTCCACTCGGGCAATAATGACATACTCCCAAAGAATTCCCTCTGTAAATACTGACACACTCCCAGGGGTTGCCCCTGTAAATACTGACACACTCCCAGAGATTCCACCTGTAAATACTGACACACACCCTGAGATTACTTGTAAATAGTGACACACACCCTGAGATACCCCCCAATAAACATTGACACACACCCAGAGATTCCCAGTAAATACTGACACACACCCGGAGATTCCCTGTAAATACTGACACACACCCGGAGATTCCCTGTAAGTACTGAAACACTCCCAGAGATTCCCTGTTAATACTGACACACACCCAGAGATTCCCTGTAAATACTGACAAACTCCCAGAGATTCTCCCTGTAAATACTGACACATTCCCAGAGATTCCTCTCTGTAAATAATGACACACTCCCAGAGGTAGTCCCCTGCAAATACTGATACAGTCCCAGAGATTCCCCTCTGTAAATACTGATACATTCCCAGAGATTCCCCCCTGTAAATACTGACGCACTCCCAGAAATTCCCCTCTGTAAATACTGACACATTCCCAGAGATTCTCCCCTGTAAATACTGATACAGTCCCAGAGACTCTCGCCTGTAAATACTGAAACACTCCCAGAGATTCTCCCCTCTGTAAATACTGACACACTCCCAGACATTGCCCTCTGTAAAGACTGACACACTCCCAGAAATTCCCCTGTAAATAAAGACACACTCCTAGAGATTCCCTGTAAGTACTGATACACTCCTAGAGATTACCCTCTGTAAACACTAACCCACAACCAGAAATTCCCCGTGTAAATCCCAGAGGATCCACTCTGTAAATAGTGACATACTCCCAGAGATTCCGCTCGGGAAATGATGACATACTCCCAGAGAATCCCCATGTAAATACTGACAAACACCCAGGGGTTCCCCCTGTAAATACTGACACAATCCCAGAGATACCCCCTTTAAATACTGACACACACCCAGAGATTCCCTTAAATACTGACACACACCCTGAGATTCCCCCCAATAAACATTGACACTAACCCAGAGATTCCCTGTAAAAACTGACTCACACCCGGAGATTCCCTGTAAATATTGACACACACGCGGAGATTCCCTGTAAATACTGAAACACTCCCAGAGATTCCCTGTTAATACTGACACACTTGCAGACATTCCCTGTAAATACTGACACACTCACAGAGTAGCTCCCCTGTAAATACTGACACACTCCCAAAGATTCCCCCTGTAAATACTGACACATTCCCAGAGATTCCCCCTGTAAATACTGACAAACACCCGGAGATTTTCGTCTGTAAGTACTAACACACTCCTGGAGATTCCCTGTAAGTACTGATACAATCCCAGAGATTCCCCTCTGTAAACACTGACACACTACCAGAGACACCCCGCGTAAATACTGATATAATCCCAGAGGATCCCCTCTGTAAATAGCGACATACTCCCAGAGATTCCACTCGGGACATAATGACATATGCCAGAGAATCCCCTCTGTAAATACTGACACACACCCAGGGGTTCCCTCTGTAAATACTGACACACTCCCAGGGGATCCCCTTGTAAATACTGACACACACCCAGAGATTCCCTGTAAATACTGACACACACCCTGAGATACCACCCAATAAACATTGACACACACACAGAGATTCCCAGTAAATAGTGACACACACCCGGAGATTTCCTGTAAATACTGACACACTCCCAGATATTACCATCTGTGAATACTGACACAATCCCAGAAATTCCCCTGTAAATAAAGACACACTCCTGGAGATTCGCTGTAAATACTGATACACTCCTAGAGATTACCCTCTGTAAACACTGACCCACTACCAGAGATTCCCCGTGTAAATACTGACATAATCCCAGAGGATCCACTCTGTAAATAGTGACATACACCCAGAGAATCCCCTCTGTAAATAATGACACACACCCAGGGGTACCCGTGTAAATACTGACACACTCCCAGAGATTCCCCCTTTAAATACTGACACACACCCAGAGATTCCCTGTAAATACTGACACACACCCTGAGATTCCTTGTAAATACTGACACACACCCTGAGATACCCCCCAATAAACATTGACACTAACCCAGAGATTCCCTGTAAATACTGAAACACTCCCAGAGATTCCCTGTTAATAGTGACACACTCGCAGACATTCCCTGTAAATACTGACACAATCACAGAGTAGCTCCCCTGTAAATACTGACACACTCCCAGAGATTCCCCCTGTAAATACTAACATATTCCCAGAGATTCCCCCTGTAAATACTGACAAACACCCGGAGATTTTCATCTGTAAGTACTGACACACTCCTAGAGATTCCCTGTAAGTACTGATACAATCCCAGAGATTCCCCTATGTAAACACTGACCCACTACCAGAGACACCCCGCGTAAATAATGACATAATGCCAGAGGATCCCCTCTGTAAATAGTGACATACTCCCAGAGATTGTCCACGGGAAATAATGACATAATGCCAGAGAATCCACTCAGTAAATACTGACACACTCCCAAGGGTTCCCTCTGTAAATACTGACACACTCCCAGGGGATCCCCTTGTAAATACTGACACACACCCAGAGATTCCCTGTAAATACTGACACACACCCCGAGATACCCCCCAATAAACATTGACACACACCCAGAGATTCCCAGTAAATACTGACACACACCCGGAGATTTCTTGTAAATACTGACACACACCCGGAGATTCCCTGTAAATACTGAAACACTCGCAGAGATTCCCTGTTAATACTGACACACTCCCAGAGATTCTCCCCTTTAAATACTGATACACTCCCACAGAATCTCCCCTGTAAATACTGAGACACTCCCACAGATTCCCCCCTGGAAATACTGACACACTCCCAGAGATTCCCCCCTGTAAATACTGACACACTCCCAGAAATACCCCTCTGTAAATACTGACACTCCCACAGATTCCCATTTGTAAATACTGACTCACTCCCAGAGATTCTCCCCTGTAAATACTGAAATACTCCCAGAGATTCCCTGTTAATACTGACACACTCACAGAGTAGCTCCCCTGTAAATACTGACACACTCCCAAAGATTCCCCCTGTAAATACTGACACATTCCCAGAGATTCCCCCTGTAAATACTGACAAACACCCGGAGATTTTCGTCTGTAAGTACTGACACACTCCTAGAGATTCCCTGTAAGTACTGATACAATCCCAGAGATTCCCCTCTGTAAACACTGACGCACGACCAGAGACACCCCGCGTAAATACTGATATAATCCCAGAGGATCCCCTCTGTAAATAGCGACATACTCCCAGAGATTCCCTGTTAATACTGACACACTCACAGAGTAGCTCCCCTGTAAATACTGACCACACTCCCAAAGATTCCCCCTGTAAATACTGACACATTCCCAGAGATTCCCCCTGTAAATACTGACAAACACCCGGAGATTTTCGTCTGTAAGTACTGACACACTCCTAGAGATTCCCTGTAAGTACTGATACAATCCCAGAGATTCCCCTCTGTAAACACTGACGCACTACCAGAGACACCCCGCGTAAATACTGATATAATCCCAGAGGATCCCCTCTGTAAATAGCGACATACTCCCAGAGATTCCCCTCGGGAAATAATGACATATGCCAGAGAATCCCCTCTGTAAATACTGACACACACCCAGGGGTTCCCTCTGTAAATACTGACACAATCCCAGGGGATCCCCTTGTAAATACTGACACACACCCAGAGATTCCCTGTAAATACTGACACACACCCTGAAATACCCCCCAATAAACATTGACACACACCCAGAGATTCCCTGTTAATACTGACACACTCACAGAGATTCCCTGTAAATACTGACACACTCCCAGAGATTCCCTGTTAATACTGACACACTCGCAGAGATTACCTGTAAATACTGACACACTCCCAGAGATTCCCTGTAAATACTGACACACACCCAGAGATTCCCCCTGTAAATACTAACACATTCCCAGGGATTGCCCCTGTAAATACTGACAAACTCTCAGAGATTTTCACTTATATGTACTGACACACTCCTGGAGATTCCCTTTAAGTACTGATACACTCCCAGAGATTCCCCTCTGTAAACACTGACGCACTACCAGAGATACCCTGCGTAAATACTGACATAATCCCAGAGGACCCCCTCTGTAAATAGTGACACACTCCCAGAAATACCCCTCTGTAAATACTGACATATTCCCAGAGATTCTCCCGTTTAAATACTGATACACTCCCACAGATTCCCTCTGTAAATACTGATACACACCCAGAGATTCCTCTCTGTAAATACTGACACACTCCCAGAGATTCCCCGCTGGAAACACTTAGACCCTCCCAGATATTCCCCCCTGTAAATACTGACACACTCCCAGAGAATCCCCTCTGTAAATACTGACGCACTCCTAGAAATTCCCCTCTGTAAATACTGACACACTCCCAGAGATTCCCTGTAAATACTGACACACATCCTGAGATTCCCTGTAAATACTGACACACATCCTGAGATTCCTTGTAAATACTGACACACACCCTGAGATACCCTCCAATAAAAATTGACACACACCCAGAGATTCCCTGTAAGTACTGACACACACCCGGAGATTCCCTGTAAATACTGACACACATGCGGAGATTCCCTGTAAATTCTGAAACACTCCCAGAGATTCCCTGTTAATACTGACACACTCGCAGAGATTCCCTGTAAATACTGACACACACCCAGAGATTCCCTGTAAATACTGACACACACCCAGAGATTCCCCCTGTAAATACTGACACACACCCAGAGATTCCCCTCTGTAAACACTGACGCACTACCAGAGACACCCCGCATAAATACTGACATAATGCCAGAGGATCCCCTCTGTAAATAGTGGCATACTCCCAGAGATTGCCCTCGGGAAATACTGACATAATGCCAGAGAATCCACTCTGTAAATACTGACACACAACCAAGGATTCCCTCTGTAAATACTGACACACTCCCAGGTGATCCCCTTGTAAATACTGACACACACCCAGAGATTCCCTGTAAATACTGACACACACCCTGAGATACCCCCCAATAAACATTGACACACACCCAGAGATTCCCAGTAATTACTGACACACACCCGGAGATTTCCTGTAAATACTGACACACACCCGGAGATTCCCTGTAAATACTGAAATACTCGCAGAGATTCCCTGTTAATACTGACACACTCACAGAGATTCCCTGTAAATACTGACACACTCCCAGAGATTCTCCCCTTTAGATACTGAGACACTCCCACAGATTCTCCCCTGTAAATACTGAGACACTCCCACAGAAACCCCCTGGAAATACTGACACACTCCCAGAAATACCCCTCTGTAAATACTGACACTCCCACAGATTCCCCTTTGTAAATACTGACACACTCCCAGAGATTCTCCCCTGTAAATACTGAAACACTCCCAGAGATTCCCTGTTAATATGACACACTCGCAGAGTTTCCCTGTAAATACTGACACACTCCCAAAGATTCTCCCCAGTAAATACTGACACACACCCACAGATTCTCCCCTGTAAATACTGACACAATCCCAGAGATTCCCCCCTGTATATACTGACGCCCTCACAGAAATTCCCTTCTGTAAATACTGACACTCCCACAGATTCCCCTCTGTAAATACTGACACATTCCCAGAGATTCTCCCCTGAAAATACTGATACACTCCCAGAGATTCTCGCCTGTAAATACTGACACACTCCCAGAGATTCTCCCCTCTGTAAATACTGACACACTCCCAGAGTTTTCCCTCTGTAAATACTGACACTTCCAGACATTACCATCTGTAAATTCTGACACAATCCCAGAAATTCCCCTGTAAATAAAGACACACTCCTAGAGATTCCCAGAAAGTACTGATACACTCCCACAGATTACCCTCTGTAAACAATGACCCACTACCAGAGATTCCCCATGTAAGTACTGACATAGTCCCAGAGGATCCACTCTGTAAATAGTGACATACTCCCAGAGAATCCCCTCTGTAAGTACTGACACACACCCAGGGGTTCCCCCTGTAAACACTGACACACACCCAGAGATTCCCTGTAAATCCTGACACACACCCTGAGATACCCCCCAATAAACATTGACACTAACCCCAGAGATTCCCTGTAAGTACTGACTCACACCCGGAGATTCCCTGTAAATATTGACACACACGCGGAGATTCCCTGTAAATACTGAAACACTCCCAGAGATTCCCTGTTAATAGTGACACACTCGCAGACATCCCCTGTAAATACTGACACAATCACAGAGTAGCTCCCCTGTAAATACTGACACACTCCCAGAGATTCCCCCTGTAAATACTGACATATTCCCAGAGATTCCCCCTGTAAATACTGACAAACAGCCGGAGATTTTCGCCTGTAAGTACTGACACACTCCTAGAGATTCCCTGTAAGTACTGATACAATCCCAGAGATTACCCTCTGTAAACACTGACCCACTACCAGAGACATCCCGCATAAGTACTGACATAATGCCAGAGGATCCCCTCTGTAAATAGTGACATACTCCCAGAGATTCCCCTCGGGAAATATTGACATACTGCCAGAGAATCCCCTCTGTAAATACTGACACACTCCCAGAGTTTCCCCCTGTAAATACTGACACACACCCAGAGATTCCCTGTAAATACTGACACACACCCTGAAATACCCCCCAATGAACATTGACACACACCCAGAGATTCCCAGTAAATACTGACACACTCGCAGAGGTTCCTTGTTAATACTGACACACTCGCAGAGATTCCCTGTAAATACTGACACACACCCTGAGATTCCCTGATAATACTGACACACTCGCAGAGATTCCCTGTAAATACTGACACACTCGCAGAGATTCCCTGTAAATACTGACACACACCCTGAGATACCCCCCAATAAACATTGACACACACCCAGAGATTCCCAGTAAATACTGACACACACCCGGAGATTTCCTGTAAATACTGAAACACTAGCAGAGATTCCCTGTTAATACTGACACACTCGCAGAGATTCCCTGTAAATACTGACACACTTCCAGAGATTCTCCCCTTTAAATACTGATACACTCCCACAGATTCTCCCCTGTAAATACTGAGACACTCCCACAGATTCCCCCCTGGAAATACTGACACACTCCCAGAGATTCCCCCCTGTAAATACTGACACACTCCCAGAAATACCCCTCTGTAAATACTGACACTCCCACAGATTCCCCTTTGTAAATACAGACACACTCCCAGAGATTTTCCCCTGTAAATACTGAAACACTCCTAGAGTTTCCCTGTTAATATGACACACTCGCAGAGTTTCCCTGTAAATACTGACACACTCCCAAAGATTCTCCCCTGTAAATACTGATACACTCCCAGAGATTCTCCCCTTTAAATACTGACACACACCCACAGATTCTCCCCTGTAAATACTGACACAATCGCAGAGATTCCCCCCTGTATATACGGACGCCCTCCCAGAAATTCCCCTCTGTAAATACTGACACTCCCAGAGATTCCCCTCTGTAAATATTGACACATTCCCAGAGATTCTCCCCTGAAAATACTGACACACTCCCAGAGATTCTCCCCTCTGTAAATACTGATGCACACCCAGAGATTTCCCTCTGTAACTACTGACACACTTCCAGACATTACCATCTGTAAATACTGACACAATCCCAGAAATTCCCCTGTAAATAAAGACACACTCCTAGAGATTCCCTGTAAGTACTGATACACTCCTAGAGATTACCCTCTGTAAACAATGACCCACTACCAGAGATTCCCCATGTAAGTACTGACATAGTCCCAGAGGATCCACTCTGTAAATAGTGACATACTCCCAGAGAATCCCCTCTGTAAGTACTGACACACACCCAGGGGTTCCCCCTATAAATACTGACACACTCCCAGAGATTCCCCCTTTAAATACTGACACACACCCAGAGATTCCCTGTAAATACTGACACACGCCCTGAGATTCCTTGTAAATACTGACACACACCCTGAGATACCCCCCAATAAACATTGACACTAACCCAGAGATTCCCTGTAAATACTGACTCACACCCGGAGATTCCCTGTAAATATTGACACACACGCGGAGATTCCCTGTAAATACTGAAACACTCCCAGAGATTCCCTGTTAATAGTGACACAATCACAGAGTAGCTCTCTGTAAATACTGACACACTTCCAGAGATTCCCCCTGTAAATACTAACATATTCCCAGAGATTCCCCCTGTAAATACTGACAAACACCCGGAGATTTTCACCTGTAAGTACTGACACACTCCTAGAGATTCCCTGTAAGTACTGATACAATCCCAGAGATTCCCCTCTGTCAACAATGACGCACTACCAGAGACACCCTGCGTAAGTAATGACATAATGCCAGAGGATCCCCTCTGTAAATAGTGACATACTCCCAGAGATTCCCCTCGGGAAATAATGACATACTGCCAGAGAATCCCCTCTGTAAATACTGACACACACCCAGGGGTTCCCTCTGTAAATACTGACACACTTCCAGGGGTTCCCCCTTGTAAATACTGACACACACCCAGAGATTCCCTGTAAATACTGACACACACACTGAGATACCCCCCAATAAACATTGACACACACCCAGAGATTCCGAGTAAATACTGACACACACCCGGAGATTCCCTGTAAATACTGACTCACACCCGGAGATTCCCTGTAAATATTGACACACATGCGGAGATTCCCTGAAAATACTGAAACACTCCCAGAGATTCCCTGTTAATAGTGACACACTCGCAGACATTCCCTGTAAATACTGACACAATCACAGAGTAGCTCCCCTGTAAATACTGACACACTCCCAGAGATTCCCCCTGTAAATAGTGACATATTCCAAGAGATTCCCCCTGTAAATACTGACAAACACCTGGAGATTTTCACCTGTAAGTCCTGACACACTCCTAGAGATTCCCTGTAAGTACTGATACAATCCCAGAGATTCTCCTCTGTAAACACTGACCCACTACCAGAGACACCACGCGTAAGTAGTGACATAATGCCAGAGGATCCCCTCTGTAAATAGTGGCATACTCCCAGAGATTCCCCTCGGGAAATAATGACATACTGCCAGAGAATCCCCTCTGTAAATACTGACACACTCCCAGGGGGTCCCCCTGTAAATACTGACACACACCCAGAGATTCCCTGTAAATACTGACACACACCCTGAAATACCCCCCAATAAACATTGACACACACACAGAGATTCCCAGTAAATACTGACACACACCCGGAGATTTCCTGTAAATACTGACACACACCCGGAGATTCCCTGTGAATACTGAAAGACTCCCAGAGATTCCCTGTTAATACTGACACACTCACAGAGATTCCCTGTAAATACTGACACACTCCCAGAGATTGTCTGTTAATACTGACGCACTCGCAGAGATTCCCTGTAAATACTGACACACTCCCAGAGATTCCCTGTAAATACTGACACACACCCAGAGATTCCCCCTGTAAATACTGACACACACCCAGAGATTCCCCCTGTAAATACTGACACATTCCCAGAGATTCCCCCTGTAAATACTGACAAACTCTCAGAGATTTTCACTTATATGTACTGACACACACCTGGAGATTCCCTGTAAGTACTGATACACTCCCAGAGATTCCCCTCTGTAAACACTGACCCACTACCAGAGATACCCTGCGTAAATACTGACATAATCCCAGAGGACCCCCTCTGTAAATAGTGACACACTCCCAGAAATACCCCTCTGTAAATACTGACATATTCCCAGAGATTCTCCCGTTTAAATACTGATACACTCCCACAGATTCCCTCTGTAAATACTGATACACACCCAGAGATTCGTCTCTGTAAATACTGACACACTTCCAGAGAATCCCCCCTGTAAATACTGACGCACTCCCAGAAATTCCCCTCTGTAAATACTGACACTCCCAGAGATTCCCCTCTGTAAATACTGACACACTCCCAGAGATTCCCTGTAAATACTGACACACATCCTGAGATTCCCTGTAAATACTGACACACATCCTGAGATTCCTTGTAAATACTGACACACACCCTGAGATACCCTCCAATAAACATTGACACACACCCAGAGATTCCCTGTAAATACTGACACACACCCAGAGATTCCTTGTAAATACTGACACACACCCTGAGATACCCCGCAATAAACACTGACACAAACCCAGAAATTCCCTGTAAATACTGACACACATGCGGAGATTCCCTGTAAATACTGACACACATGTGGAGATTCCCTGTAAATTCTGAAACACTCCCAGAGATTCCCTGTTAATACTGACATACTCGCAGAGATTCCCTGTAAATACTGACACACACCCAGAGATTCCCTGTAAATACTGACACACACCCAGACATTCCCCTCTGTAAACACTGACGCACTACCAGAGACACCCCGCGTAAATACTGACATAATGCCAGAGGATCCCCTCTGTAAATAGTGGCAAACTCCCAGAGATTGCCCTCGGGAAATAATGACATAATGCCAGAGAATCCACTCTGTAAATACTGACACACAACCAAGGATTCCCTCTGTAAATACTGACACACTCCCAGGGGAACCCCTTGTAAATACTGACACACACCCAGAGATTCCCTGTAAATACTGACACACGCCCTGAGATAACCCCCAATAAACATTGACACACACCCAGAGATTCCCAGTAATTACTGACACACACCCGGAGATTTCCTGTAAATACTGACACACACCCGGAGATTCCCTGTAAATACTGAAATACTCGCAGAGATTCCCTGTTAATACTGACACACTCACAGAGATTCCCTGTAAATACTGACACACTCCCAGAGATTCTCCCCTTTAGATACTGAGACACTCCCACAGATTCTCCCCTGTAAATACTGAGACACTCCCACAGATGCCCCCCTGGAAATACTGACACACTCCCAGAAATACCCCTCTGTAAATACTGACACTCCCACAGATTCCCCTTTGCAAATACTGACACACTCCCAGAGATTCTCCCCTGTAAATACTGAAACACTCCCAGAGATTCCCTGTTAATATGACACACTCGCAGAGTTTCCCTGTAAATACTGACACACTCCCAAAGATTCTCCCCAGTAAATACTGACACACACCCACAGATTCTCCCCTGTAAATACTGACACAATCCCAGAGATTCCCCCCTGTATATACTGACGCCCTCACAGAAATTCCCTTCTGTAAATACTGACACTCCCACAGATTCCCCTCTGTAAATACTGACACATTCCCAGAGATTCTCCCCTGAAAATACTGATACACTCCCAGAGATTCTCGCCTGTAAATACTGACACACTCCCAGAGTTTTCCCTCTTTAAACACTGACACTTCCAGACATTACCATCTGTAAATTCTGACACAATCCCAGAAATTCCCCTGTAAATAAAGACACACTCCTAGAGATTCCCAGAAAGTACTGATACACTCCGAGAGATTACCCTCTGTAAACAATGACCCACTACCATAGATTCCCCATGTAAGTACTGACATAGTCCCAGAGGATCCACTCTGTAAATAGTGACATACTCCCAGAGAATCCCCTCTGTAAGTACTGACACACACCCAGGGGTTCCACCTGTAAACACTGACACACACCCAGAGATTCCCTGTAAATCCTGACACACACCCTGAGATACCCCCCAATAAACATTGACACTAACCCAGAGATTCCCTGTAAATACTGACACACACCCGGAGATTCCCTGTAAATACTGACACACATGCGGAGATTCCCTGTAAATTCTGAAACACTCCCAGAGATTCCCTGTTAATACTGACACACTCGCAGAGATTCCCTGTAAATACTGACGCACACCCAGAGATTCCCTGTAAATACTGACACACACCCAGAGATTCCCCCTGTAAATACTGACACACGCCCAGAGATTCCCCTCTGTAAACACTGACGTACTACCAGAGACACCCCGTGTAAATACTGACATAATGCCAGAGGATCCCCTCTGTAAATAGTGGCATACTCCCAGAGATTGCCCTCGGGAAATAATGACTTAATACCAGAGAATCCACTCTGTAAATACTGACACACAACCAAGGATTCCCTCTGTAAATACTGACACACTCCCAGGGGATCCCCTTGTAAATACTGACACACACCCAGAGATTCCCTGTAAATACTGACACACACCCTGAGATACCCCCCAATAAACATTGACACACACCCAGAGATTCCCAGTAATTACTGACACACACCCGGAGATTTCCTGTAAATACTGACACACACCCGGAGATTCCCTGTAAATACTGAAATACTCGCAGAGATTCCCTGTTAATACTGACACACTCACAGAGATTCCCTGTAAATACTGACACACTCCCAGAGATTCTCCCCTTTAGATACTGAGACACTCCCACAGATTCTCCCCTGTAAATACTGAGACACTCCCACAGATGCCTCCCTGGAAATACTGACACACTCCCAGAAATACCCCTCTGTAAATACTGACACTCCCACAGATTCCCCTTTGTAAATACTGACACACTCCCAGAGATTCTCCCCTGTAAATACTGAAACACTCCCAGAGATTCCCTGTTAATATGACACACTCGCAGAGTTTCCCTGTAAATACTGACACACTCCCAAAGATTCTCCCCAGTAAATACTGACACACACCCACAGATTCTCCCCTGTAAATACTGACACACTCCCAGAGATTCCCCCCCTGTATATACTGACGCCCTCACAGAAATTCCCCTCTGTAAATACTGACACTCCCACAGATTCCATCTGTAAATACTGACACATTCCCAGAGATTCTCCCCTGAAAATACTGATACACTCCCAGAGATTCTCGCCTGTAAATACTGACACACTCCCAGAGATTCTCCCCTCTGTAAATACTGACACACTCCCAGAGTTTTCCCTCTGTAAATACTGACACTTCCAGACATTACCATCTGTAAATTCTGACACAATCCCAGAAATTCCCCTGTAAATAAAGACACACTCCTAGAGATTCCCAGAAAGTACTGATACACTCCCACAGATTACCCTCTGTAAACAATGACCCACTACCAGAGATTCCCCATGTAAGTACTGACATAGTCCCAGAGGATCCACTCTGTAAATAGTGACATACTCCCAGAGAATCCCCTCTGTAAGTACTGACACACACCCAGGGGTTCCCCCTGTAAACACTGACACACACCCAGAGATTCCCTGTAAATCCTGACACACACCCTGAGATACCCCCCAATAAACATTGACACTAACCCAGAGATTCCCTGTAAATACTGACTCACACCCGGAGATTCCCTGTAAATATTGACACACACGCGGAGATTCCCTAAAAATACTGAAACACTCCCAGAGATTCCCTGTTAATAGTGACACACTCGCAGACATTCCCTGTAAATACTGACACAATCACAGAGTAGCTCCCCTGTAAATACTGACACACTCCCAGAGATTCCCCCTGTAAATACTGACATATTCCCAGAGATTCCCCCTGTAAATACTGACAAACACCCGGAGATTTTCGCCTGTAAGTACTGACACGCTCCTAGAGATTCCTTGTAAGTACTGATACAATCCCAGAGATTACCCTCTGTAAACACTGACCCACTACCAGAGACATCCCGCATAAGTACTGACATAATGCCAGAGGATCCCCTCTGTAAATAGTGACATACTCCCAGAGATTCCCCTCGGGAAATATTGACATACTGCCAGAGAATCCCCTCTGTAAATACTGACACACTCCCAGAGGTTCCCCCTGTAAATACTGACACACACCCAGAGATTCCCTGTAAATACTGACACACACCCTGAAATACCCCCCAATGAACATTGACACACACCCAGAGATTCCCAGTAAATACTGACACACACCCTGAGATTCCTTGTTAATACTGACACACTCGCAGAGATTCCCTGTAAATACTGACACACACCCTGAGATACCCCCCAATAAACATTGACGCACACCCAGAGATTCCCAGTAAATACTGACACACACCCGGAGATTTCCTGTAAATACTGAAACACTCGCAGAGATTCCCTGTTAATACTGACACACTCGCAGAGATTCCCTGTAAATACTGACACACTTCCAGAGATTCTCCCCTTTAAATACTGATACACTCCCACAGATTCTCCCCTGTAAATACTGAGACACTCCCACAGATTCCCCCCTGGAAATACTGACACACTCCCAGAGATTCCCCCCTGTAAATACTGACACACTCCCAGAAATACCCCTCTGTAAATACTGACACTCCCACAGATTCCCCTTTTTAAATACTGACACACTCCCAGAGATTCTCCCCTGTAAATACTGAAACACTCCTAGAGTTTCCCTGTTAATATGACACACTCGCAGAGTTTCCCTGTAAATACTGACACACTCCCAAAGATTCTCCCCTGTAAATACTGATACACTCCCAGAGATTCTCCCCTTTAAATACTGACACACACCCACAGATTCTCCCCTGTAAATACTGACACAATCCCAGAGATTCCCCCCTGTATATACTGACGCCCTCCCAGAAATTCCCCTCTGTAAATACTGACACTCCCAGAGATTCCCCTCTGTAAATATTGACACATTCCCAGAGATTCTCCCCTGAAAATACTGATACACTCCCAGAGATTCTCGCCTGTAAATACTGACACACTCCCAGAGATTCTCCCCTCTGTAAATACTGACGCACACCCAGAGATTTCCCTCTGTAACTACTGACACACTTCCAGACATTACCATCTGTAAATACTGACACAATCCCAGAAATTCCCCTGTAAATAAAGACACACTCCTAGAGATTCCCTGTAAGTACTGATACACTCCTAGAGATTACCCTCTGTAAACAATGACCCACTACCAGAGATTCCCCATGTAAGTACTGACATAGTCCCAGAGGATCCACTCTGTAAATAGTGACATACTCCCAGAGAATCCCCCTCTGTAAGTACTGACACACACCCAGGGGTTCCCCCTATAAATACTGACACACTCCCAGAGATTCCCCCTTTAAATACTGACACACACCCAGAGATTCCCTGTAAATACTGACACACTCCCAGAGATTCTCCCCTTTAGATACTGAGACACTCCCACAGATTCTCCCCTGTAAATACTGAGACACTCCCACAGATGCCCCCCTGGAAATACTGACACACTCCCAGAAATACCCCTCTGTAAATACTGACACTCCCACAGATTCCCCTTTGCAAATACTGACACACTCCCAGAGATTCTCCCCTGTAAATACTGAAACACTCCCAGAGATTCCCTGTTAATATGACACACTCGCAGAGTTTCCCTGTAAATACTGACACACTCCCAAAGATTCTCCCCAGTAAATACTGACACACACCCACAGATTCTCCCCTGTAAATACTGACACAATCCCAGAGATTCCCCCCTGTATATACTGACGCCCTCACAGAAATTCCCTTCTGTAAATACTGACACTCCCACAGATTCCCCTCTGTAAATACTGACACATTCCCAGAGATTCTCCCCTGAAAATACTGATACACTCCCAGAGATTCTCGCCTGTAAATACTGACACACTCCCAGAGATACTCCCCTCTGTAAATACTGACACACTCCCAGAGTTTTCCCTCTTTAAACACTGACACTTCCAGACATTACCATCTGTAAATTCTGACACAATCCCAGAAATTCCCCTGTAAATAAAGACACACTCCTAGAGATTCCCAGAAAGTACTGATACACTCCGAGAGATTACCCTCTGTAAACAATGACCCACTACCATAGATTCCCCATGTAAGTACTGACATAGTCCCAGAGGATCCACTCTGTAAATAGTGACATACTCCCAGAGAATCCCCTCTGTAAGTACTGACACACACCCAGGGGTTCCACCTGTAAACACTGACACACACCCAGAGATTCCCTGTAAATCCTGACACACACCCTGAGATACCCCCCAATAAACATTGACACTAACCCAGAGATTCCCTGTAAATACTGACACACACCCGGAGATTCCCTGTAAATACTGACACACATGCGGAGATTCCCTGTAAATTCTGAAACACTCCCAGAGATTCCCTGTTAATACTGACACACTCGCAGAGATTCCCTGTAAATACTGACGCACACCCAGAGATTCCCTGTAAATACTGACACACACCCAGAGATTCCCCCTGTAAATACTGACACACGCCCAGAGATTCCCCTCTGTAAACACTGACGTACTACCAGAGACACCCCGTGTAAATACTGACATAATGCCAGAGGATCCCCTCTGTAAATAGTGGCATACTCCCAGAGATTGCCCTCGGGAAATAATGACTTAATACCAGAGAATCCACTCTGTAAATACTGACACACAACCAAGGATTCCCTCTGTAAATACTGACACACTCCCAGGGGATCCCCTTGTAAATACTGACACACACCCAGAGATTCCCTGTAAATACTGACACACACCCTGAGATACCCCCCAATAAACATTGACACACACCCAGAGATTCCCAGTAATTACTGACACACACCCGGAGATTTCCTGTAAATACTGACACACACCCGGAGATTCCCTGTAAATACTGAAATACTCGCAGAGATTCCCTGTTAATACTGACACACTCACAGAGATTCCCTGTAAATACTGACACACTCCCAGAGATTCTCCCCTTTAGATACTGAGACACTCCCACAGATTCTCCCCTGTAAATACTGAGACACTCCCACAGATGCCTCCCTGGAAATACTGACACACTCCCAGAAATACCCCTCTGTAATACTGACACTCCCACAGATTCCCCTTTGTAAATACTGACACACTCCCAGAGATTCTCCCCTGTAAATACTGAAACACTCCCAGAGATTCCCTGTTAATATGACACACTCGCAGAGTTTCCCTGTAAATACTGACACACTCCCAAAGATTCTCCCCAGTAAATACTGACACACACCCACAGATTCTCCCCTGTAAATACTGACACACTCCCAGAGATTCCCCCCCTGTATATACTGACGCCCTCACAGAAATTCCCCTCTGTAAATACTGACACTCCCACAGATTCCATCTGTAAATACTGACACATTCCCAGAGATTCTCCCCTGAAAATACTGATACACTCCCAGAGATTCTCGCCTGTAAATACTGACACACTCCCAGAGATTCTCCCCTCTGTAAATACTGACACACTCCCAGAGTTTTCCCTCTGTAAATACTGACACTTCCAGACATTACCATCTGTAAATTCTGACACAATCCCAGAAATTCCCCTGTAAATAAAGACACACTCCTAGAGATTCCCAGAAAGTACTGATACACTCCCACAGATTACCCTCTGTAAACAATGACCCACTACCAGAGATTCCCCATGTAAGTACTGACATAGTCCCAGAGGATCCACTCTGTAAATAGTGACATACTCCCAGAGAATCCCCTCTGTAAGTACTGACACACACCCAGGGGTTCCACCTGTAAACACTGACACACACCCAGAGATTCCCTGTAAATCCTGACACACACCCTGAGATACCCCCCAATAAACATTGACACTAACCCAGAGATTCCCTGTAAATACTGACACACACCCGGAGATTCCCTGTAAATACTGACACACATGCGGAGATTCCCTGTAAATTCTGAAACACTCCCAGAGATTCCCTGTTAATACTGACACACTCGCAGAGATTCCCTGTAAATACTGACGCACACCCAGAGATTCCCTGTAAATACTGACACACACCCAGAGATTCCCCCTGTAAATACTGACACACGCCCAGAGATTCCCCTCTGTAAACACTGACGTACTACCAGAGACACCCCGTGTAAATACTGACATAATGCCAGAGGATCCCCTCTGTAAATAGTGGCATACTCCCAGAGATTGCCCTCGGGAAATAATGACTTAATACCAGAGAATCCACTCTGTAAATACTGACACACAACCAAGGATTCCCTCTGTAAATACTGACACACTCCCAGGGGATCCCCTTGTAAATACTGACACACACCCAGAGATTCCCTGTAAATACTGACACACACCCTGAGATACCCCCCAATAAACATTGACACACACCCAGAGATTCCCAGTAATTACTGACACACACCCGGAGATTTCCTGTAAATACTGACACACACCCGGAGATTCCCTGTAAATACTGAAATACTCGCAGAGATTCCCTGTTAATACTGACACACTCACAGAGATTCCCTGTAAATACTGACACACTCCCAGAGATTCTCCCCTTTAGATACTGAGACACTCCCACAGATTCTCCCCTGTAAATACTGAGACACTCCCACAGATGCCTCCCTGGAAATACTGACACACTCCCAGAAATACCCCTCTGTAAATACTGACACTCCCACAGATTCCCCTTTGTAAATACTGACACACTCCCAGAGATTCTCCCCTGTAAATACTGAAACACTCCCAGAGATTCCCTGTTAATATGACACACTCGCAGAGTTTCCCTGTAAATACTGACACACTCCCAAAGATTCTCCCCAGTAAATACTGACACACACCCACAGATTCTCCCCTGTAAATACTGACACACTCCCAGAGATTCCCCCCCTGTATATACTGACGCCCTCACAGAAATTCCCCTCTGTAAATACTGACACTCCCACAGATTCCATCTGTAAATACTGACACATTCCCAGAGATTCTCCCCTGAAAATACTGATACACTCCCAGAGATTCTCGCCTGTAAATACTGACACACTCCCAGAGATTCTCCCCTCTGTAAATACTGACACACTCCCAGAGTTTTCCCTCTGTAAATACTGACACTTCCAGACATTACCATCTGTAAATTCTGACACAATCCCAGAAATTCCCCTGTAAATAAAGACACACTCCTAGAGATTCCCAGAAAGTACTGATACACTCCCACAGATTACCCTCTGTAAACAATGACCCACTACCAGAGATTCCCCATGTAAGTACTGACATAGTCCCAGAGGATCCACTCTGTAAATAGTGACATACTCCCAGAGAATCCCCTCTGTAAGTACTGACACACACCCAGGGGTTCCCCCTGTAAACACTGACACACACCCAGAGATTCCCTGTAAATCCTGACACACACCCTGAGATACCCCCCAATAAACATTGACACTAACCCAGAGATTCCTGTAAATACTGACTCACACCCGGAGATTCCCTGTAAATATTGACACACACGCGGAGATTCCCTAAAAATACTGAAACACTCCCAGAGATTCCCTGTTAATAGTGACACACTCGCAGACATTCCCTGTAAATACTGACACAATCACAGAGTAGCTCCCCTGTAAATACTGACACACTCCCAGAGATTCCCCCTGTAAATACTGACATATTCCCAGAGATTCCCCCTGTAAATACTGACAAACACCCGGAGATTTTCGCCTGTAAGTACTGACACGCTCCTAGAGATTCCTTGTAAGTACTGATACAATCCCAGAGATTACCCTCTGTAAACACTGACCCACTACCAGAGACATCCCGCATAAGTACTGACATAATGCCAGAGGATCCCCTCTGTAAATAGTGACATACTCCCAGAGATTCCCCTCGGGAAATATTGACATACTGCCAGAGAATCCCCTCTGTAAATACTGACACACTCCCAGAGGTTCCCCCTGTAAATACTGACACACACCCAGAGATTCCCTGTAAATACTGACACACACCCTGAAATACCCCCAATGAACATTGACACACACCCAGAGATTCCCAGTAAATACTGACACACACCCTGAGATTCCTTGTTAATACTGACACACTCGCAGAGATTCCCTGTAAATACTGACACACACCCTGAGATACCCCCCAATAAACATTGACGCACACCCAGAGATTCCCAGTAAATACTGACACACACCCGGAGATTTCCTGTAAATACTGAAACACTCGCAGAGATTCCCTGTTAATACTGACACACTCGCAGAGATTCCCTGTAAATACTGACACACTTCCAGAGATTCTCCCCTTTAAATACTGATACACTCCCACAGATTCTCCCCTGTAAATACTGAGACACTCCCACAGATTCCCCCCTGGAAATACTGACACACTCCCAGAGATTCCCCCCTGTAAATACTGACACACTCCCAGAAATACCCCTCTGTAAATACTGACACTCCCACAGATTCCCCTTTTTAAATACTGACACACTCCCAGAGATTCTCCCCTGTAAATACTGAAACACTCCTAGAGTTTCCCTGTTAATATGACACACTCGCAGAGTTTCCCTGTAAATACTGACACACTCCCAAAGATTCTCCCCTGTAAATACTGATACACTCCCAGAGATTCTCCCCTTTAAATACTGACACACACCCACAGATTCTCCCCTGTAAATACTGACACAATCCCAGAGATTCCCCCCTGTATATACTGACGCCCTCCCAGAAATTCCCCTCTGTAAATACTGACACTCCCAGAGATTCCCCTCTGTAAATATTGACACATTCCCAGAGATTCTCCCCTGAAAATACTGATACACTCCCAGAGATTCTCGCCTGTAAATACTGACACACTCCCAGAGATTCTCCCCTCTGTAAATACTGACGCACACCCAGAGATTTCCCTCTGTAACTACTGACACACTTCCAGACATTACCATCTGTAAATACTGACACAATCCCAGAAATTCCCCTGTAAATAAAGACACACTCCTAGAGATTCCCTGTAAGTACTGATACACTCCTAGAGATTACCCTCTGTAAACAATGACCCACTACCAGAGATTCCCCATGTAAGTACTGACATAGTCCCAGAGGATCCACTCTGTAAATAGTGACATACTCCCAGAGAATCCCCTCTGTAAGTACTGACACACACCCAGGGGTTCCCCCTATAAATACTGACACACTCCCAGAGATTCCCCCTTTAAATACTGACACACACCCAGAGATTCCCTGTAAATACTGACACACTCCCAGAGATTCTCCCCTTTAGATACTGAGACACTCCCACAGATTCTCCCCTGTAAATACTGAGACACTCCCACAGATGCCCCCCTGGAAATACTGACACACTCCCAGAAATACCCCTCTGTAAATACTGACACTCCCACAGATTCCCCTTTGCAAATACTGACACACTCCCAGAGATTCTCCCCTGTAAATACTGAAACACTCCCAGAGATTCCCTGTTAATATGACACACTCGCAGAGTTTCCCTGTAAATACTGACACACTCCCAAAGATTCTCCCCAGTAAATACTGACACACACCCACAGATTCTCCCCTGTAAATACTGACACAATCCCAGAGATTCCCCCCTGTATATACTGACGCCCTCACAGAAATTCCCTTCTGTAAATACTGACACTCCCACAGATTCCCCTCTGTAAATACTGACACATTCCCAGAGATTCTCCCCTGAAAATACTGATACACTCCCAGAGATTCTCGCCTGTAAATACTGACACACTCCCAGAGATACTCCCCTCTGTAAATACTGACACACTCCCAGAGTTTTCCCTCTTTAAACACTGACACTTCCAGACATTACCATCTGTAAATTCTGACACAATCCCAGAAATTCCCCTGTAAATAAAGACACACTCCTAGAGATTCCCAGAAAGTACTGATACACTCCGAGAGATTACCCTCTGTAAACAATGACCCACTACCATAGATTCCCCATGTAAGTACTGACATAGTCCCAGAGGATCCACTCTGTAAATAGTGACATACTCCCAGAGAATCCCCTCTGTAAGTACTGACACACACCCAGGGGTTCCACCTGTAAACACTGACACACACCCAGAGATTCCCTGTAAATCCTGACACACACCCTGAGATACCCCCCAATAAACATTGACACTAACCCAGAGATTCCCTGTAAATACTGACACACACCCGGAGATTCCCTGTAAATACTGACACACATGCGGAGATTCCCTGTAAATTCTGAAACACTCCCAGAGATTCCCTGTTAATACTGACACACTCGCAGAGATTCCCTGTAAATACTGACGCACACCCAGAGATTCCCTGTAAATACTGACACACACCCAGAGATTCCCCCTGTAAATACTGACACACGCCCAGAGATTCCCCTCTGTAAACACTGACGTACTACCAGAGACACCCCGTGTAAATACTGACATAATGCCAGAGGATCCCCTCTGTAAATAGTGGCATACTCCCAGAGATTGCCCTCGGGAAATAATGACTTAATACCAGAGAATCCACTCTGTAAATACTGACACACAACCAAGGATTCCCTCTGTAAATACTGACACACTCCCAGGGGATCCCCTTGTAAATACTGACACACACCCAGAGATTCCCTGTAAATACTGACACACACCCTGAGATACCCCCCAATAAACATTGACACACACCCAGAGATTCCCAGTAATTACTGACACACACCCGGAGATTTCCTGTAAATACTGACACACACCCGGAGATTCCCTGTAAATACTGAAATACTCGCAGAGATTCCCTGTTAATACTGACACACTCACAGAGATTCCCTGTAAATACTGACACACTCCCAGAGATTCTCCCCTTTAGATACTGAGACACTCCCACAGATTCTCCCCTGTAAATACTGAGACACTCCCACAGATGCCTCCCTGGAAATACTGACACACTCCCAGAAATACCCCTCTGTAAATACTGACACTCCCACAGATTCCCCTTTGTAAATACTGACACACTCCCAGAGATTCTCCCCTGTAAATACTGAAACACTCCCAGAGATTCCCTGTTAATATGACACACTCGCAGAGTTTCCCTGTAAATACTGACACACTCCCAAAGATTCTCCCCAGTAAATACTGACACACACCCACAGATTCTCCCCTGTAAATACTGACACACTCCCAGAGATTCCCCCCCTGTATATACTGACGCCCTCACAGAAATTCCCCTCTGTAAATACTGACACTCCCACAGATTCCATCTGTAAATACTGACACATTCCCAGAGATTCTCCCCTGAAAATACTGATACACTCCCAGAGATTCTCGCCTGTAAATACTGACACACTCCCAGAGATTCTCCCCTCTGTAAATACTGACACACTCCCAGAGTTTTCCCTCTGTAAATACTGACACTTCCAGACATTACCATCTGTAAATTCTGACACAATCCCAGAAATTCCCCTGTAAATAAAGACACACTCCTAGAGATTCCCAGAAAGTACTGATACACTCCCACAGATTACCCTCTGTAAA